>NC_092873.1:155747719-156067946 GCF_028372415.1 Notamacropus eugenii | reverse complement strand
AATCCATCTGGCCCTGGAGATTTTTTCCTAGGGAGTTCATTGATGGCTTGTTCAATTTCTTTTTCTGAGATGGGGTTGTTTAAGTATTCAACTTCCTCTTCTGTTAATCTGGGCAATTTGTATTTTTTAAAATATTCATCCATCTCGTTTAGATTATCGAATATGTGGGCATAAAGTTGGGCAAAGTAGTTTCTAGTTATTGTTTTAATTTCCTCCTCATTGGAGGTGAGTTCACCCCTTTCATTTTTAATATTAGTAATTTGATTTTCTTCTTTCTTTTTTTTAATCAGATTGACCAAAGGTTTATCAATTTTATTAGTTTTTTCATAAAAGCAACTATTGGTTTTATTTATTAATTCAATAGTTTTCTTAATTTCAATTTTATTAATCTCTCCTTTGGTTTTCAGTATTTCTAATTTGGTATTTACTTGGGGATTTTCAATTTGTTCTTTTTCTAGCTTTTTCAACTGCAAGCCCAAGTCATTGATCTCCTCTTTCTCTATTTTATTTATGTAAGCATTCAAAGATATAAAACTTCCCCTAATAACTGCTTTTGCAGTATCCCATAAGTTTTGGTATGTTGTCTCACTATTGTCATTCTCTTGAATGAAATTGTTCATTGTTTCTATGATTTCTTCTTTAACCCAACCCTTCTTTAGAATTAGATTATTTAGTTTCCAATTGATTTTTGGTTTCTCTTTCCATGGCCTTTTATTACATGTAATTTTTAATGCATTATGATCTGAAAAGGATGCATTGATTACCTCTACCTTTCTGCACTGGATTGTGAGATTTTTATGTCCTAGTACATGGTCAATTTTTGTAAATGTTCCATGTACCGCTGAGAAAAAGGTATATTCCTTTCTATTCCCATTTAATTTTCTCCAAAGATCTATCATATCTACCTTATCCAGAGTTTTATTTACCTCCTTAACCTCTTTCTTCTTTATTTTGAGGTTAGATTTATCGAGTTCAGAGAGGGGGAGGTTGAGGTCCCCTACTAGTATAGTTTTGCTATCAATTTCTTCCTTCAACTCCCCCAACCTCTCCTCTAAGAATTTGGATGCTATACCACTTGGAGCATACATGTTTAGTAATGATATTGCTTCATTGTCTGTGGTGCCTTTTAGCAGGATATAGTTTCCATCCTTAGCCCTTTTGATTAGATCTATTTCTGCTTTTGCTTTGTCTGAGATTAGGATTGCTACTCCCGCCTTTCTTACATGAGCTGAAGCACAATATATTCTGCTCCATCCTTTGACCTTTATCCTATGTGTATCCCCCTGTTTCAAATGTGTTTCTTGTAAGCAGCATATTGTTGGATTATGGCTTTTAATCCATTCTGCTATCCGTCTCCGTTTTATGGGAGAGTTCATTCCATTCACATTCACAGTTATAATTACAATCTGTGTATTTCCCTCCAACCTCTTTCCCACCATTTGTGCTTTTAGCTCTCCCGTCTCCCTTCCCCTCCTCAATAGTATTCACTTTTCTCCCCCTCCTCCTGCAGCCTTCCCTTCCTTCTTTTAGCCCCCCTCCCTTTTACTCCCCTTTACTCTTATTGCTTCTTCCCTCCCTTTTAGCCACCCTCCCCTTTCTTCCCCCTTCCCCTCCTACTACCTATAGAGCTAGTTAGGATTATCTGCTTAAGATTATTGTTCCCTCCTTTGAACAAATCAGATGAGAGTACCTCTCAAACAATGCTCATCTCCCTCCCCTCCTTCCCTCTACTATAGTTTTGTACTTCTTCCTGTGATATAATTTGCCATTTTCTGCTTCCCCCTTTTCACACCTCCTATTACAATCCCTTCTCATACTTAAATCATATTTTTGACATGACATCATTTACTTTATGCCCGTTCCCTCTACATATATCCCTTTTATCATAATAGCTGCACAGTTCTCAAGATTAACAGGTATCATCTTCCCTTACAGGGAGGTAAACAGATTGCCCTAATTGAGTTGCAAGTTTTTGTTTTTGTTTTTTCCCCTCTGTTTACCTTTTTATGATTCTCTGGAGACCTGCATTTGAAGATCAAATTGTCTATTGAGTTCTGGTGTTTTGGTCAGGAAGCTCTGGAAATCCCTTATTTCGTTGAATGACTTTCTCCTTGCCTGAAATGTTATGCTGAACTTTGCTGGGTAGTTGATCCTTGGTTGAAGTCCCAACTCCTTTGCCTTACGGAATATTGGGTTCCAATTCTTTCGATCTTTTAATGTAGAAGCTGCAAGGTCCTGTGTGATCCTGACTGTATGTCCTTGATATTTGAATTGTTTCTTTCTGGCTGCTTGTAGTATTTTCTCCTTCACTTGATAGCTCTGGAATTTGGCAACGATATTTCTTGGGGTTTTGAGTTTGGGATCCCTTTCGGGAGGGGAACGGTGGATTCTTTCGATGACTATTTTGCCCTCTGAGTCTAGTACTTCTGGGCAGTTTTCCTTGATGATTTCCTGGAAGATATTGTCCAGACTCTTTTCTTCATCATGGGTTTCTGGCAGGCCAACAATTCTTAAATTTTCTCTCCTGGATCTATTTTCCAGGTCAGTTGTTTTTCCAATTAAATATTTTACATTTTCTTCTATCTTTTCATTCTTTAGATTTTGTTTGACTGATTCTTGTTGCCTCATTGAGTCATTAGTTTCTACTTGCCCAATTCTAATCTTCATCGTATTGTTTTCTTCAGTTAACTTTTGCATCTCCTTTTCCATGTGACCAATTTTTCCCTTTAAGGAGCTATTTTCTCCATTTAATTTTTGTACTTCTTTTTCCATTCGACCAATTTTCCCATTTAGGTTTTGTGTTTCCTTTTCCATTTGATCAATTTTCCCAATTAGGTTTTGGGTTTCCTTTTCCGTTTGATTAACTCTTCCTTTTAGGGAGTTATTCTCTCCAGTTAATTTTTGAACTTCCTTTCCCATTTGTTCAATTTTCCTTTTCAGAGTGATGTTCTCATCAGTGAATTTTTTTTTTATAATTTTAAAATCATTGGCTAGTTTTTCTTTTATTTCCTTCTTCAGCTGTTCCAGGTAATCTAGTTGTGCTTGCGAGAAATTCATAGTCCCTTCTGAGGTTTCAGATGGAAGTACAGTCTCAGCTCTGACCTCTTTGGTGTTTGTGTTTTGGTCCTTATCCCCATAGAAGGATTCTATGGTTTTTTCACTTTTTGTCTGCTTTTTCCGATTCATGATGTTGGCTGAGTGTTGTAGCTTCTGGTTCTTTCAGTCAGAAGGTACAGATCTTTAAGTTGAGCTGATGTGTGTCTAGGCTAAAAGCAGGCTTTTGTTTTTTGTTTCCCAGATCAACCCTGGGGTTAGCTTGTTAGGTGTGTGGGAGGGGTGGTCTGGTCTCAGTAGATCTCCTCAGCTGACCTGAGGCAAAGGCAAGGTCAGGGGATGGTGATCCCAGCTTCCCTATTGTCTTCCCTTTTCCCCTGGAGGGCTGGGGCAGGCCTAGAAGCTAATGCGTGTTCCCGCCCCTCCTGGGGCTCATCTCCCTGCGCTGAGGCTTGCCTGGGTCTCAGTGCGAATTTTGTCTGCCCTGGGTCGTCTGTCCTTCCAGATTACCTCCGCCACAGTAGGAAGAATCCCCCTTTGATATTTTTCTAGCCTCTGGTGTTATGAGACTATTTGCCCCCTTCTGCTGTTCCTGCTCATCCAGGATTTATCTGGGGAAGTATTTTATGGTTCTTTCACAGTCGTCAGGGGGGAGGAGAGAGCATTTACTGATCACTCCGCCATCCTGGCTCCCGGAAGTTCAAGTAGGTGACTTACCGAAGTTTAGTCTTCAGGCTGAAGGTTTCAAGGGTTGCTGCGCTGATATCTGGCGCCAGCGGCTCTCACCGGCTCGGTTTAGCTTGTCTCCTGCTCCGCTGGTTTCGCCCGCCACTCTTGGGCTTCTCAGGTCCCTTCCGCCCTGCTGCGCTGACCACGCTGCGCTGTGTGCTGGGGGCTTACCCCCGCGGAACAGATCCTTCCCGTGGACCTTCCAGTCTAACTTGGGCTCCGAATCTGTCAAAGTCTGTCACCCACTGGATTCCACACCTCCAAAGTTTGGTCAGATTCTCCTTTCAGAGATATCCAGAGGAGTTTGTCCAGGAGCTTAGGTGAGTCGTTGCTTTCACTCCGCCATCTTGGCCTCAAATAACTTTTAAAAAGTTCATGACAAGTGACATGAAGTAGATTTCTGACAACAGGCATAAAACCTACTCTAAATGAAAGTATGATATTGCTTTAAATTATTATAGCTGATTTTAGACAGTAAAACAGTTTCAGTTATTAGCATCATGAAACATATATATATATATATATATATATATATATATATATATATATATATATATGTGCGTGTGTTTGAGAGAGAAAACACAAAACAATGCTTAGGATAAAAGCAGCTTTTTTTTTGAAAGAGGAAAAAATTCTTCACTGTAGAAGTAAAACATTTTAATCCTGAAATTTTAATTTATTTTCCTGAACTTTGAATTATGATTTTACTTATGGAAAGTATTTGTTTTGAGTTGGAACGCTTGTGTTTCATAATATAGTTATATCTACTTTGACTAAATTGAGAACAGGACAAAACTTGGAAAGCAGTGTTTAAACATAGATTCATTTGAATTGCAAAAAACTATTGGAATCTTAAGATACATTTTTGGTTTTTCTCATTGTTTAGTATTGGTTTTTGCAGGAGATATGCTTATAAGAATTCAAAAAGCTCCTTTATTATTATTCTTTTAATGATTATAGGGAATAACATATAGCTGGCCTTTCCCCAAGGACTAAGTCTTTGAGATTTTGCCAGTTTATGGGTCAATCTAATTCAGTCCCTACATATAACTTCTAGTTATGTAACTAGCTATATGTTACTATATGTAACTTGTTCTGTGAAAATGATTTTGATACCCGTACTCAATTTAAGTAGTATTTACTCAGTTTGTTGTTATTTACTGGTATCAGTAATTGTATTAATGGGGTTAGTAGAATAGAATTAAGTTTGTTTTTGTTAATGATGACAATAAGATAATGAGTTATGTAGGTTAAAATTAATCAACCTGCGATATAGCAATATTGCTTGTATTTGATTTATAAGATAGATCTATACTTTATCATTTAGACCTGTTATAAGAACTTACGTTAACTTGTTTTAGAACTTTGCTATATTAGCACTATTCCGCTGTCACCACTACTAAGTGAACTATGTTTGAAAAACCCGAGCTTTCTTGTCCCCTTGCTATAATGTCTTTAAGTTCCAGAATACTGCTGACCAAACATTTGTGATTGATGGCCTTTGGAAGGCCCAGGAGTGTTGCTGAAAAAGTAGTAGCAATTAACATACATCTCCCTTGGTCAATTATAGGAGTTCCCTGGTTTCTGAAAATGATCTATTATGAATTATAATGCCTCATTCTATTTTCAGTGATCTTCCAAGACCTATGAAAGGACTCAGCCCATGAGCAGAGGAATTCTTGACCATGAGGTACATCTTGAATCCAGTTGCTAAGGGATCACCAATTTGTTTAATAAATTGATCATGTGCAGAGCTCTGCCTCAGTTTCCTTTAGTTGTGAATTGGATTTTTATGGTATACATTTTGGTGAGCCCGTTAGGATGTTGAGCTGCAGATTCCAATCCCCTTTGGCTGACCTTACCAAGGGATCCAAAAAGGAACATGCCTTTGACAAATTTTTTCACTGCTCACTCCTGGAAGAAGGGCAACCCTGAGAGGTTGGACTCCCCTCAATCTTCACACCCTAGTTCTCTCAGCTGAAGAGGTGAGCCTCTTCAAAACTATAGGTGTTGAGTCTACCTTTACTTCTAGATTAATGGTTTCTTCACTTTCACTTTGACACGAATCTCTAATTGGGTTTGAAAAAGTACTACCAGTCATTTCCAAATTCGGTGTTTTTGTGTTAGATGCTTTTAGTTAGAAAGGCTCTAGAGCAGTTAGGTGAATTTTAAAATTAGGGAAAGTTGAAAACTAATAATAAAGCTTTGACATTTAAAGTGTGTACCAAATTGAATTTTTTTTTCTTTTTCTCTCTTTTCTTTGAAAAGTAGGGTCAAAAACTAATCATCAGGCTAATTTTACAGTGCTAGTGATACTTCCCTTTTCTACTAGCTGAGCATGCTCTTGCTGACTGCAGGGTCTGGGAAGCTAACCATTTTTTTTTTAAGAAACTCCTTTTTCCCTTACTTTTTCTTTAGAATTTTTTTGAGCATAAGTGGGGTCTTGAGTGTAAAATTAATTTTAAATTGACAATTATTGATTATCAAAACCCATCTTCCATTTTGGAATCGGTCTCAGGGTCTTTCTATGTATAAAATACTACATTATACTTCTTAGCCATAAACTTGGCACCAAAACTAAGACTTAACCTGCTGGTTACCTGAAAAGGGGCCAGCGGGGGAAGCCTGTGTTCTCTTAGGAGATTCTCTACTTATGAACTGATGTGTTCAGATACGTAGGTTGGTGGCTGCCACTCCAAGATTGTTATGAATTTAGCAATCTCAGAAGCAAAGATTACCAATTGGAACACCTTGAGCTGTGTCTTTTTTAGACCTATGGGCCAAGTGGTCCATTACTAGACTTCTTGGGGTACCTCTGAGTCCACAGAGGGAAAACTGGTCTGGCCATGAAAGGATGGTGGATACTACATCCAGTAGGTCAGCAGGATTAATCTGAAGGGGCAGAGACCAAAGAAAATTAATTGAATCATGTGACTCTTTGAACAAGGACTCCCAGCTCCTGGAAACCTAGTCACCATTAGAAGGGAGATTTGGGATTTCATTGAGAGTTCCCCTAGACTGTCAAATTAAGCCCCCCTCCAATGAGAAAGCCTATTGACTGAAAATAATTGGAAGATTACATAAAAAGCAAATCCTTGGATAATTGAGCATTTTCTACCTTAGAAACAGAGCTATGAATAACCTGGTAGGAAAGGACCTACATTGTAGGCTCCTTGGACACTTTAGGAACATCTTCACTGGAACTGCTCACAAGGAAATTAGGGACTTCAGGAATTTCTAGTGGGGACATTCTCAAAGAAATTCTTTTAAGAGATGGAGGAAAACTTTTTACTAGTCACATTCACAAGGATATATGGGAACAAAGTATGTACATTCTGACAAGATTCCCTTTGGGTAAATTTCTTTCATCCTGGCATAAAGGCTAACTCCCCATCCAATCAGGGATGACAAAGAAAAGAGTTATTATTAAGCTGTGCAAGGCATGGTCCAAGAATGCTAAGGATTCGGGTGATTTGTCTTTGACACTATTAAAACTTTTGAGTACCCTATAAGGTTTTGTCTTGAATGATCTCACGCAGAACAGAAGGACCTGCTCATGTGTCTGTCTTACCTGTGCCTAACACTAATCCATGCAGATGTTTCCAAGGGTTTGTGTTGCCCTAATAACCCAACCTAGCTTCTTCTCTTGGTCTGATCATCTAGGAGAAAAAAATTAGAAAAAGTAAAACTTTCAAAAGTCTTATTTATCCTCTGTATTTCTAATACAGGACATGTTGGAGATTGTTGAGATAAAAGAAAAAGTAACTAGAGAATAATTCTGTGAAACAGAAAACTAATTTCTCTACTGGAAATTTCTAAATTATAATTTGAATGTTTTTAAGAGTATTTTGATGGGCTTTGAGGTACCAGAAAAACTTGAAGGAAACAAAAATTGGGTGATTTATTAAGTTATTTCACAAAAAGGAGAAACTTCTGAATGGTTTTTAAAGTTACAATTTAAGACCTGTTTCATTAATCATGAAATCTGTTTAAGAGAGATTCAGTGAAATTCAGAGATGTAGTTTAATTTCACAAATCAGAACTTAAAACTTAATGTTTGCTATTTAACAGTAATGTGTTGGAGAATTAAGGATTGAGATTAGATTTCTAACTGCTGAAATCTCAACAGTCAGCAAGAGTAGTCACTCCTACTTTTTGATCAACAGAATACTTTCAAAGCAGCTTCAGTTTGTTAAGACCAGAGTCTGAAGTTTTTGGGTGTCATTCTGGAATTGGTTTTGATTTTGGTGTACAAAAAAATTATTTAAAAGGTACACTTTAAAATTACACTTAAAGGCAATGACAGATTATTACAGGATAGAAATGTGAGGGTTTTGGTTTTTTTTTTTAGAAGGCAGAGCAGGAAAATTTTTAGACTATCTTCAGTCCCCAAAGGAAGAAAAGTATGTAAAGCTGGAATTTATTTGTCCTTCTATTGCATACTGCTTTTAAGCAACCAACCTGAAGACAGGAAGCAAAGTCCTGTTATCAACCCTATATTGGGACTGTTCAGTTCAAGATGAATCCCAAAGTGCTCCCCAGTAGGGAAAAGCTTATTGTAAAATCAGGAAGCAAGTGAAAAACAATTTTAAAAATTTAAATTTTTTTTCTTTTGGTAAAAACTAGAATGATGTTAGGGTAAGAAAGCAGAAGAAATGAACTCAGTTTTTGAGTAATTTTAAAGGAAATAGACAAAGTTTTACACCACAGACCCTTTTTAAAAAATCGTAGTCGCTATAAGATACTGTTTTTTCAGTAGTACAATTCCTACTAGGTCTAATTAATATTTGTTAAGCATTTTTAATAAAAGCAGATAACTTCAAATCAAGAAATTATGATGATACAGTGCCTTTATGTATCATAATATTTGTATTATGATGTATTTATAAAATGATCATGATACAAGTCAAAGACTATTTCTGATGTAAGTCCTTGTTGACCATTTAACATTGAGGCAAATTTTACTGTAGATAACAAAAGATAATAATCTGCTGTCAACCAGACTGAGGCCTCTAACCTGTAGGTGGCTAAAGCCAACCAGACCAGGCTAGAGACAAGAGATGTGGGAATCAAACAGAAGTTTAATTTCAAAGTGAGGGAAATGGCTCACAAAAAGGAGCTGGAGCCCCTCGCCTAATAAGGGGACCCACATTAGTGTGGGGAGATCTCAGTACTTATATCAATGGCTGCACAATGAGCTGTAGCTCTTGACAATGAAGGGTAATGAGTTTGATTCATAGCAAGCTTTCATGATCAGAACATAGATACAGTTCAGGATACTTGGTGCTGGTCAAAGCAATACAATAATTATATGAAATAATTCTGAAATTTTGCCATAGCTGAGGCATCCAGAGGGTGAGCACAAAGGGTTGTTATTATACTAAGCTCAGAACATATCTTGCTTGTTAGGTCTTAGCTCTAGAAAGCAGGGTATCTCCTAATATCTTGACATTTCCCCCTTTTAGTTAAAGGGGTCTGAAAAATCCCCTTTTCTTCTGGCCAATAAAAAAGAAGCAGGTATGAGCCAAGAGGCCATTCTGGCAAAAAAAAGCATTTTTATCCCAGATGGTCAGTTCTTTGAGGGGGCCTTTTGAGGAAGTATGTCCTGTGTGTATCGTTACTTGCCATTGTTTGCTTATAAGCAGAAAAGAGAGGGAGGCCAGCAACATAGAGAGAGAAAATGCCAACACACGCTTGGGTCAGGGCCTTGGTGGTTGGGCACTTAAAAAAGGGAAGAGTGGGGAAAAAACCAAAAACCAAACTAGGACAGTATACGCAGCCCTTGTCCAAAATCTTGGGACTACTGTCTCATCTGAATGTTCACTGCTTCTCAGTCTGTACTAGACGAACTTTGAGGGTCCCTAAAGGGCTCTGGTGTCCACTCAAGAGTAGGAACTTTCTTCAGATGTTCCAAGAGTCCACACTCACATATTTGACAGCTGTAGGAGTAGTCAGAAGGACCTGTTAGGTGCCCTTAGAAACAGTAGTTGATTGCCAGTTTTCAGATAAGACATGGGATACTTGAGATGTACAATTGTGAGAACATTCCTTGCATCAGTGTTTGGATCTGAGTTTTGGTTAAGGCTCTCTAAACAGCACATAGAGATGGTCCAGTTTCCCAACTATGCAAGGATAGGGTCAAACAATGCAATACAATTTTTCATAAATTCATTATCATAATTACATTAAGTCAAGTCACATCAAACTACTTAAAGGGCTTACAGTGGACAAGGTCTGAGAAGGGTGATTTACATGTCACCATGGTAACCATGCAAAGGAATACAGTAGTTATCATTAGTGTTAACTAACATCAAGCCTCTTTACCCATTCTCAGTACCCATTTAATCATCATATTTGAATCCTAGGTGTCTCATGTAGTGATCTGGTCTTTTCTTGGACAATAGGCTTATTCTCAAGACAGTTCTAAAAGGGGTTCTGCTTCTCTGTTTCCAAATCTAAAGGTTCCTAGATAATTCTTCTAGTAACAAGGCTTACTATAATTTATTTAATTTGGTTCTCTAATCTTAAAACTTCAGAGAATTTCAGTTTAAAAAACTTTCTATGCTTAGCTAAATCTTGTACCTGATAGAAAAATCTTAAAAATTTGTGAGTTCAACCATAAAATGAGCTCTTCTGCCTTTTAAAATTATGAGACAGATGCTTGAATAATGAGAAAACAATTTGACTTTCTTTACCATTATCCATACAATTTATATTTAAAATCTTAATCCAATTTTGAGAACTTATTACTAAAAACATACTCAAAGCCTGAATTTCTATGATTTATAAATTTGGAAGCCAATTTATTTAAAAAATTTTTATATTACATCTTTTTCTTTTTACATTGTCTATTCATTTCCCCCCTTAGGAGAATATCATCCCTATATTATTTAACCACAAATACAGGTTAAAATTACAAGATGTTCCCATACTAACATTCTGTAATAGTAACTCATAGATGTTCCAATATCAGTCTCTTATTTAATAGATTTAGTATTGTACTTACAAAACTTTCTGATTATAGAAATTTACCATAAAAGGAAAAAGGAGAACATAGTTACAACAGTGTAACATATCATAACACAGAGGAAAACTCCCTTAGCTCTGTTTGATTCCAGGCATGAGTCCTGTATGACAGCCAATCATTTACTCACAGCATATCAACAGCAAGACTCAGGATTAACCAGGTGGGGCCATTTCCTTTTTAGAAAGGGCACACAATGGGGAAATAGAGTCAGGAGGATCCTACCTTGGGCCATGCCAGAGTCATGCCCAAAACTTGTCCCAGACTCAGGCATTCACCTTTAGCAATTCCCAGATTGCAATACATGCCATTTTCTACTATTGGCTTCATGTCAGTTCCAACAACTACCCTGCAGTGAATACTCATAACAGTAGTAAATTACAATCTCAGAAGTTTGACCTTAATTAATAAAAATTTCACTAAACACCACTAGGGCTTGAATATCCTTCCTGATGTTTCTGTAACATTTCATTCGTCCTTCACTTATAATTTAAAACTACCAATATTCCGGAGCTTCAGATATACAAGAAATGACTGACAATTGACTCATCGTTAATATGTTGAAGCTCCATCTTTAAACCATGTTATACAATTCATAATAGCCAAGAATTTTCAAATGAAAACCCACTATTAAACTTATAGTTGTTATCATTATCTGTTTTATAACAAAATATGCCTCATTAAATGTTTACCAGTTTACAGATACCTATTTTTTGTTACATTCTTTTAAAAACCCAATTCATGTGTAACAGCATCCAGATTAAAATGTTATTTAGTCTAACAAGCATTTCTGTTACAATGATTTCTCAAATTTCACAATGTAAGAGAATTTAGAAATCCAGTATTAACACAAACAGTATCATGTATTTAAAAGATGAAATAAAACTTCAGATAACATCAATTGCATTTCCAAATTATCCCATATAAAAAGCATTAATCTTGTTATCTTTGACATTTTAGAGTTATCAGGTGTGGAACAACTACTTTCAATTTTAAAAAATGATAATAATGTATTTGGCATATGCCAATCACTGTGTTAAAGCACTTTACAATTGTTATATTATTTTGATCTCACAATAACCCTGGGAGGTGGGTACCATTATTATTTTTCTCTTTACAGATCAGGAACCTGGGGCAAACAGAGGTAACTTGCTGAAGATTATACAACTAATAAATTTCTGCACCTGGAATGTAATTACAGTTTCCCTACTCTTTTCTAGCATTTTTTCCTCAGCATCTTTATTGGGGAATTTGTTCTGAGATGAGAAAGGTTAACAGAATAAGAGGGACAGAGTCTCCAACCTGAGGGAGTTAGAAGCATAGTCAAGTAAGGGTTAAGAAGAGGTTGCTATAAAGTACAAACTACTTACCTGGGTTTTTCTGGGCTTACTGCCAAGCTAGCTGCCTTCCTTCATTGCCCTAGAACATTGAAGCTATCAATCTTCAAGGAAAAATGCCATCTACTTTTAACTTACATGAAATTTTTTTTGAAGAGTTCTAATTTATTTATTTATATGTATACATATATAATCTATGTTATGTATATATTACATATATGATATTTATGTATACATATGTGTGAAATCAATCAAAACACATTTAGCATTAAGTATTTTCAAAATATAAAAAGAAGAGAAAATATGGACTCTCCACTCTGAGTCTATAAACTCTCTGTTCAGAAGCAATAATATGTTTTATCATGAGGCCTTTAGAATTTTGGTTAGTCATTGTGTTCATCAAAGTTCATAAGTTTTTCAGGCTTCTTCATTTTAACAATATTATTATAAAAATTATTCCCTTTGTTCTACTCACTTCACTTTTTATCAGTACCCAAAAGTCTTCCATGGTTTTTCCAAAGCCATCCCCTTCATTGTTTCTTACAGCACAATAGTATTCCATTAACATTTCTTTTTTATATTAATTTTATTTATTTTCACTGTTCTACAATCACTACCAAATAACTAACCCTAACCCTCCCTCCCCATACCCTCCCTGAGACGACATACAGTTTTATATAGGTTCTACACATACATTCCTATTAAATACATTTTCACTATATTCATGCTGCGTAGAAAAATTAAAATGAATGGGAGAAATCATATAACAAACCAAAACGTAATAAAAAAGAAAGTGATCTGTTACATTCTGCGATTGGATTCTATAGTTCTTTTTCTGGATGTGGAAGGCATTTTGCCTTAAAATACCATTGGGGATTTTTTCAAGTCCTTGCCAAGTCTATCAGAAAAAGCTCTCGCACACTGTGGTCATTGCTGTGCACAGAATTCTCCTAGCTCTGCTCCTTTCGCTCAGCATCAGATCATATAAGTCTTTCCAGGCCTCTCTGAAGTCTTCCTGTTCATCATTTCTTGTAGCATAATAGCATTCCATTACATTCATACACCATAATTTATTCAGCCATTCCCCAATTGATGGTCATCCCCTTGATTTCCAGGTTTTGACCACCACAAAGAGAGCTGCTACAAATATTTTTGTACTTGTGGGACCCTTTCCCATTTTTAGGATGTCTTGGGGATACAGTCCTAGAAGAGATATTTCTGGGTCAAAGGGTATGCATATTTTTATAGCCCTTTGGGCATAGTTCCAAATTGCTTTCTAGAATGGTTGGATCAGCTCACAGCTGGTAGGATTCATACCAGGAATGCAGAGCTGATTCAATATTAGGAAAACTATTAGCATTATTGATCATTACATGAAATCTAATCCTTATTTTCCCTTAGAACAAGTTCTACAGAGTGGTACCCCAAATCCTACTAAGATATTTCAGTGAGTTCCTGGAATTACCCAAAGTCTCAGAAGTTCTCCCCTGCAATCTTAAAAATCATAAATCTTCAAGATATACTAAAATGTTTTTAGGAGTTCTAAAAACTTTGATTATCTGACTTTTTTATTATTATTATCCACTCTGTCCCAGAAAGCCTAAAGTGAAAATTAGTCCTGCTTACTGGGGCAATTGGATCAAGTATGAAAGTTTTATTATTCTTTCCCTGTGCTCTAAATAGTTTGGCTACAGCCTTTAGAATTTTTTCTGACTGGCTGCATTTTAAATCTTTAAAGTAACAGAATCTACAAACAACACAGACATGACACAGACATTTTATATTTTGCAAAGACAGAAACGCATACAAAATGACAAGGCAGATACAAATAGACACAAACATTTCTATATGCAGTTAAAATTCTAATTTTAACATAGGCACATAGTTACCGAGGCATGCAGTTTAAAGAAACAACAGAGGCATGCAGAGGAATCAATTAACAGAGGTGTGAAATTTAAGAAAAGACATCCTTACCAGAGTGATCTAAGACAAAATAGGTCCTTGGAGGGGCCCTGGAGTTTTCTTCAGAAAGAATGGCAAGCTTAACCAAGTCAGGAGCTCGGAGGACTGGAACAGGGACAAGGACAGGGGACTTACCAAATGGGGGAGAGGGCTAGAACCCTGGAGAAATAAGGTTCCAGTGGCACCTGGTCAGTTCCCTCGGGTACCAGAAAATCCAGTGGCCCAGTTCTATATCCAGTCCCACTTCTGACACCAATTAATGTCAACTGGACTGAACCAGCCTCTCTCCTGTGAGTGGCCAGAACTGAACAGAGCAGACTAGAGACAGGAGAGTCAAGAATCAAACAGAAATTTAATTTCAAAGTGAGGAAAACAGCTTGCAAGCAACAACACATGTGCCCAGGTCCCACCCCTAATGGAGGGACCCAAGGCAGTGGGGCTGAACAGTGATTAATATACTTGTGATAAGACAAAGAGTCAAATAGTGTAGTGTAGCAACAGAAGTGAGGTAACAACAGTGAGATAAGGTTATCTAGTGACAAACAGTCCATTCATAGCAAGGGTTTTATGTCTGGGCTTGCTGGTGCTTGTCCAAGTTCATTTCTGTGATTTAGTTGCAGTAGTGTTCATCTGGAGGGTGAGCACAAAAATGCCAAGCTCAGGGCACAGCTTGTTTGCTGGGCTTTAGCTCTGGAAAACTGGGTGTCTCTTAATAATATCTTGACACTGCTTTACTATCAAAGAGCTAGTGACATTTTTATGTCTTTTTAAGAGTTAAAAAATTTGTATATTTTTATTATTTTATGTGTATCAAAGATTGTTATTTAGCTTACATTTAATTCAACAAGGGTATGTGTATACTAAAATTAGAACAGTGCAGATATTAATATGGTCTCTGTACAAGAATGACATGCAAATTCATGAAACATTCCATATTTTTAAGTACCAATACCAAAATTAAAGTTGCTTTTATGTTATAAATTATAAGTTGGAAAACCATAGTTTAGGCTATAAATGATCCATTGATCATTGCCAAGTGAACTCCTTTGTAAAATGGGTGGACAAATCCTTTCCTAGCATAAAGTTAACTTGAGATGGAGATACATGACTGCTTCTCTGAAGTTGTCTTGCTTACAGAAATCTCTTGATTCTACAATTAATTCTACAGTGAGGAACTCAAAAGAATCTTAGACTTTGTGCTTGTGCCTAGTGAGTTGTGTTTGGGTTCATTTGACTGGAGTTCATTACAGTGTCATATTTTTATCACTTCTAAGGTCTGTGAAATTGTCACCAATTCAGATTGTCCAAAGGGCCTCAAAGAAATTGGAATAAACTGTAATTGTGAGCTTTGAAGAACAATAAAAAAAGTAACAGTATTGCAATTAATTGATTTTATGTAATAAAGACTTGCACTGAAATGTAAAGAAAAATTCACTAGAATGAAAATTAATAAGATGAGGAATTTAAGCAAGTAGAAGTAAGACGTTTTTGATACCTCTGAAATAAAAAAATAAATGTATTTAAGGAATTTTTAGAGAAGTGCCTCTCTTGACAGATACTATATGTCTCCCTTCCCCAATCTCCATGAGATCACAAAGAAAATTTCATAAGATTTTAAGAGTTAAGTGGAAGTTTAATAAATATACATTAATCAGTGAATTGGTAGAGAAAAGATGATTTCTTTGGTCTGATTTAAGTAGTTATATTAAAGGCCTTTGTAAAAAAAAAATTAGTAAGTAGCTTTACAGGCCTAGATTACAACCAAAATTGATCAGGGCATGAAGAGATGTGCCATTTTCCTGCCCTATTAAGGTACACTAGTAGGGTTAAGTTAGGAAAATAAAAAGAATTTATTTGGCTCTTTGGGTGCTTTGAAGAAATAAAGAAACAGTTAAAGGGAGCTTGGAGTGCCACCATGAATTTTTTTTAATTTGAGCTACCAGAAACCAGTGGACCATTGGGGAAAATGAGATTTAAATAGTGCCATTACAATATAATGTGGATACCACTTCACACCTATAAGAATGAATAATGTGACAGAAAAAGAAAATGATAACTATTGGAGAAGATGTGGGAAAATTGTAATACTGATGCATTGTTGGTGGAGTTGTGAATTGTTCAGCCATTTTGGAGAACAATTAGGAACTATACACAAAGGGTTATCAAACCCTTTGATTCAACAGTACTACTACTAGGTCTGTGTCCCAAAGAGATCATAAAAAAGGGAAAAGGACCTACATGTACAAAAATATTCATAGTAGTTCTTTTTGTGGTGCCAAAGAATTGGAAATTGAGGGAATGTCCATCAAAGGGGAATGACTGAAAAAGTTGTGGTAGATGAATATGATGGAATAGTATTGTTCTATAAGAAATGATGAGCAGGCAGATTTCAGAACAACCTGGACTTTACATGAACTGATGCTGAGTAAAGTGAGCAGAACCAGGAGAACATTGTACACAGTAACAGCAATGTTGTGCAATCATCACCTTTTCCCAGCACTACAATGATCCAAGACAGTTCTAAGACTCAGGATGAAAAATGCTGTTCATATCCAGAGAAAGACTCTGGAGTCTCAGTGCAGATGGAAGCATAAAGTTTTCACTTTTTCGTTTTTGGTTTTGCTTTAATTTTCTCATTGTTTTTCACTTCTGTTTCTTCTTTCACAACATAATTAATGTAGAAATATGATTATCGTGATTGCACTCATATAACCCAAATCAGATTGCTAGCCATCTTTGGGAGAGGTGAAGGGAGGGGAGGGAGGTAAATTTGCAACCCAAAATCTTATAAAATGAATGTGAAAAATTATCTTTGCATGTAATTGGAAAAAATAAAATAGTTCTCCCCGCCCAAAAAAAAAATCTAGCATGAAAGACTTTATCAAATGCATGACTGAGATCTAGGTAAGCTTTTAACACCTTTCTCTCATCGACCATTCTAGTAACTTTGTTAAAGAAGGATATTAGTTTAGCCTGACTTGACCTATTCTTGATGGAAATCATGTTGGCTCTTTCTGATCAATACTTCTCTTCTAACACTGGCTATCCTTTTAATAATGTGTTTTACAATGAATATATGCATGTATTATAATTGTCCCATTTACGGTGAGATGGAATCTTTGTACCTTTCTCCCAGAATTGTTTCAAGAGGCACATAATTATGAAGAAACTGCCTTTCTTGTACAGAACACGATGAGCACTGTAATAATCAGTCTTTGTGGAGGGCTTCAGTTGAACAAATTGTTCTGCCACTTAAAAGGTACTTTAAAAATTGGCATTGAAAGCTAACAATTTCACAGATACATTTTAGAAGTTTAAAGTACAACTGAAAAAATCAGACACTCAAAATTTCAGAAATTCTTTGAATTAAGCAGTACAAATGGAGACAAAGCTAAGCGTATGATAAGCACTATGTGAACTATGGGTGAATGTGATTGCTCTATATAGCTGTAAGATCTGACTTTTATAAATAGGAAATGCATTTGACTGATTTAGTATCACCTGACTGGTAAATTTAATGTAATTTAAATATATGGCATTTTATATAGTATTATTTATATATCATTTATTTCTTTTTTGACATTATGAAATTTCAGAAACTGTTGTATCACAAATGCCATTAGAAAAGGTTTCTTCCCCATTTATCTGGATGCTGTTATGAATTGAAACCTTAAAAGAATGTTTGCAAGCGAAAATGTTTGCAAACTCTGTGTTATATTTTGTTTAGAATAAGAAAAAATAATAATGATTTGCCATTAATGGAAAAGAGTAGCAGAACTATCTTAAGGGACCTGTGAGAGGTTCTTTCATGCTTCTTCCTTAGGCTGGGTTATACACTCTTACCACCCCTCCTTACAGTATGTTGTGAAACTGTAGTGCTGTAATTGGGAGAATTAGGCCTTCTCTCAGCCAACATGGAAAACATTTATAAATTAAACTTTACATAACAAGTGAGTTTCATTTGGATAATCATGAAATTATATTTGGCAGTAAGTGGCGTGTATAAGTAGCTGTGTTTTTGAACCAGCTATTCACTGTATGTGTGAACTTCTGTTCACTGTATGTGAAATTTTCGTCCATAATATAGTTATTCTTACATAAGAAATTGGTAGAACATCCTGGTCCATATTAGGACATGAGAAAAATAACAGACTCCAGGGCCATTAGTGAAATTTATGTTTTAGGCTAAATCTTATGGGACTGTAATTGATGTTATTAACCTGAGTCTGATCCATCTAGAAATAGTATTGAGCCAGTGATCTATAATGTCAGCCACGCCATGGGAATGACATTTTTGAATTATTTGAAGTGAAGTTTTGTCTCAGGGAAAAGTAGAGAGAGTGACTTGCCGTGGAATTTTCTAATAAAAAGTTTTAAGGACTAGGTTCAGCATTTTATATATGCCTAAATGTATCAACATTACAATTGGCTAATAATACTGAATACTCTTCGTGGGGCTTGAATCTGAGGTGAAGAATGAAATAAATAAACACCAGTCTAAGGAAGTGAAATGATGATTGAATCAATGACAATCATTAAGACTTTCCTGATTTCTGAAAATAACAAGTCATGAAGTGCCCTGCCTTATTCTATTTTTAGTGACCTTCCAAGGCATGTAAAAGGGCCTAGCCCATGAACATAGGGATCCGTGAGGGAGGTCTTAGGCCATTTGCTTAGGCACTGCCTTTCTCCTTCATAAATTGATCATGCTTTGAACTCTTCCTCAGTGTCATTTTGTAGCTGATTGAACTTTAGCTCACAATTTTATATTTTAAATAAAGAACTGAGAATAGTTATTCTTTGACCAATTCTGAAAGGAGTTGCAAACTAAATCTTCCTATAGACTTACATATGGGACTGTGAATATTTGGAATTATTGATAAGTACTTACCTCAGTCTTATTCCTAGTTTCACTCTCGTCATATTAGATCATCTACATAGGAAGAATATTGAATTTGGATATAATTTATGGGCCACAAGTTATTTTTTCCTTAACATACTTTAAGATGGGACTTGCTAAATTCAACATGAATCAATATGCAAATTAAGATTTCTAATAATATCTTAGAATCTAAGATTCCGTGCAAAAAAATTAAGAAAAATCTAGTAGACTTAGAACTTCATTGCAATGCAAGGACTTAAAAAATTCCCAATGGTTTTTTAAGGTAAAATGCCTTCTACAGCCAGAGAAAGAACTATGGAATTCAGTTGCAGATTGTAGCAGATCATTTTCTTTTGTATTACATTTTGGTTTGTTATATGATTTCTTTCTTCTTCATTTTAATAATTCTTTAATTCTCTTTAATTGACAATGACTATGGTGAAAATGTATTTAATAGGAATGTGTGTGTAGAACCTGCACAGAATTGTATGCCATCTCGGGGAGGAAGGGAAAGAAAAAATCTAGGTTGTATGATAGTAATTGTGGAACACTGAAAATAATTTTAAAAATCTATCCAGTGTACGTCACTGATTTGTTCCCACACACCTTCACCAGAGGGGAATGCCTACTTTGGAAGTATTTATGCTTCTGATTTCAAAACACCTTTTAAAATATGATGGCTTTACCTAGGATTAGATGCCATAAGGAATGAGGATAAGCTGAAAATTCCGGAAAAAGGCTAAACATTCAAGGGAAATATCTGAGTTTATCAGTTTACAATGGGAATAATTTAACAAATATATCCATTTTTTAAATGCCTTAGTGATCCCTTATGCCAAGATAGTGGATAATAACCACCAATGGTAAATTATGAGTTTGAAATTCATTTAAATTTATATTCTTATATGTTCAATATCATTCCTTCTTTATTTTCCCCAGTATGCAAGAAACTTAGAATGTTAGGCTCTTAATGTTTTAACTTACAATCACAACCTTACTGAATCTTTGTTTAGATTTTATTTTTCAGTTTTTCATTCTTTACAGGCAATATAAAAATTTCAACTTTCCCTTTTTTACTCGATATCAAATACTCAGCAGAATGTTATCTTGTTTAGTTTATGGGAGAGAACAAAGTGACTAATGCAGCACATGTGAGAAAGTGGAGACAGGATATCTTTCCACCACATCTGCTTATGATTTAAACATTGCCAACTTCCAAAAATCATTTGTAGGTTTATTGTGACTCATAGTTGCAACCATATACTTTTCTGTCCCATACTGAAATATTATCATTAATGCTTCAATTTTAATCCAAAAATCTCTTGTTCTTTTATTGTATTCACATGAAAGACCAGTGAAATTTTCTGTGGAAACCTCAAAAAGAGCCAGTGTTCTTGGTTTATAGCATAACTACATTAGTGAATGATTATTTCACCTAGCTGCAGTAAAAGGAACTGTGGATATTTTTAGAAAGCCCAAGCTTTCTTTCCAAAGATGGGTCTTCCTATTGCCATAAAACTGCCACATGAATCTTGTCTTCTGTGATGTCAGGTATCTCCAATTCTTAGAAAAATATCTAGGAAAGAATAACCTGTTAACATTTATTTATATGAAACCCAGTCTATAGAGAGTCATCTGATTTGATGTGTCCTTTATGTATCTGTATCTTCTGAGCTTTTTTCATTATTATGTCTTTCTGAAATGCATTATATCTGTAAGCAATTTAGAACACTCTCTTGGCTCATTAGGATCTGATGTCCTTGAAAGGGATGTATTCAAGGTTCTTCTAAACTGATTCCTTGGATTATTTGTCAACTATTAGTCTTATGTCAATATTTAATTTTAGTTGGAATTCATGCATATTATCAAGTATAATTACATTATCCGATATTATCCAAACCCTTTGAATAAATACTTTTGTGATTTGCTTAACTTGTTCAGAGGATGAAATTGGGAAAATACATGGGGGGGGGAGGGGCAGAGCCAAGATGGCAGAGTAGAAAGATGCATATACTCTAGCGCTTCCCCCACAGCGCACAAAATACCTGTAAAAATGACTCCCAACAAAGTCTAGAGCAGCCAAAGCCACAGAACAACAGAGTGAAAGAGATTTCCAGCCAAAGGTAACCTGGAAGGCCAACAGGAAAGGTCTGTCTCATGGGATGCTGAGCAGAGTGGAGTCCAGCCCTAGCCATGCAGCACTGGGAGGAACAGGACCTGAACAGACCTCCTGGCAGAATTCCTAGCAGGGAAGGTCCTAGATACCTCAACCCACAAGCGACAAAGGTCAGTGGGGGAGGCCTTTCCCAGCTAGGCGAGAAAGAATGGATTTTCTCCAGCAATAGCCCCAGGTAACAGCAGAGACCCTGTCAGCAGACTGCAGGAAGCTACAGAGGAGGCCAGGAAGCAACCTGGATCCATTGTTCAGGCAGCTCAGCTTAAAGCCTCTGGCAGTAGGGAGCAGCTGATCTAAATCCCAGCCCTGAGTGAAGGCCTTGCCCCCACCCAAAGCCCAGTCTAATCTCTTGACAAAGGATTCAGAAGTTAGTGCCCAAAAAAGGGAAAAAAAATAAGACCATACAAGGTTACATTCTTGGTGAACAGGTGTCTCCTGCCATCCTTTCAAATGAGGAAGAACAAGGCTTTCTGTGACAGGAGGTTAAGAACCCTGCCTCCAGGACCTCCAAAGTGAACTTAAACTGAACTCAGGCAATACAAGAGCTTGAAAAGTGAATTAGCAGCTTGCTAAAGGAGAACCAAAAAAATGCTGAGGAAAATAACACCTTTAAAAAGAGACTAACTCAATTGGAAAAAGAGGTCCAAAAAGCCAGTGAGGAGAAGGAGGCATTAAAAAGCAGAATTAGCCAAATGGAGGAAAAGGTTCAAAAGCTCACTGAACAAAATAGTTCTCTGAAAGAGAGAATTGAGTTCAAGGAAATGAATGACTATAAGATAAACTAAGCAGTTGGAAAACAAAACCAAAAGTTTGAAAAAATAGAAGATAATGTGAAACATCTCATTGGAAAAATAACTGACCTGGAAAATAGATCCAGGAGAGACAATTTAAAAATTATGGGACAACTTGTAAGCCATGATCAAAAAAAGAGCCTAGACATTATCTTCCATGAAATTATCAATTAAAACTGTCCTGATATTCTAGAACCAGAGGGCAAAATAAATATTGAAAGAATCCACTGATCACCTCCTGAAAGAGACCCAAAAAGAGAAACTCCTAGGAATATTGTGGCCAAATTTCAGAGTTCCAAGGTCAAGGAGAAAATACTGTAAGCAGCTAGAAAGAAACAGTTCAAGTATTGTGGAAATACAATCAAGAAAACACAGGATCTGGCAGCTTCAACATTAAGGGATTGAAGGGTGTGGAATATTATATTCCAGAAGTCAAAGGAACTGGGATTAAAACCAAGAGTCACCTACCCAGCAAAACTGAGTATAGTACTTCAAGGGAATAAATGGTCATTCAATTATATAGAGGACTTTCAAGCACTCATGTTGAAAAGACCAGAACTATATAGAAAATTTGACTTTCAAACACAAGAAATCAAGAGAAGCTTGAAAAGGTAAACAGGAAAGAGAAATCATAAAAGACTTTCTAAAGCTGAACTGCTTACATTCCTACATGGAAAGAAAATATTTATAATTCTTGAGACTTTTCTCAGTATTTGAGTAGGTGGAAGGATTGTACATACACACACACACACACACACAGAGTACAAGCTGTGTTGAATCAGAAGAGATGATATCCACAAAAAATATATAAAATAAAAATTAAGGGGTGAGGGAGGAATATACTGGGATGAGAAAGGGAGAAATGGAATGAGGCAGGCTATAACTCATAAAAGACGTAAAGAAAAATCTTGTTCAGTGGAGGAGAAAAGGGAGAAGGGGAGAGGGGAAAAGTGAAGCTACTCTCTCCACATATGGCTTAAGGAGGGAATAACATGCTTACTAAATTTGGTATGAAAATCTGTCTTATACTGCAGGAAAGTAGGGGAGGAGGCAACAAGTGGGGTGAGGAGAATGATAGAAGGGAGGGCAAATGGGAGAAGGGAGTAACTAGAAATAAATGCTTTTGGGAAGGGACAAGGTCGAATAAGAGAAAAAAATAGGGGGGATAGAGTGGGATAGAGGACAATATAGTTAGTATTCTACAACATGACTATTATGGAAGTCTTTTGCAAAATGACACATATATGGCTTGTATTGAATTGCTTACCTTCTCAGTGGGGATGGGGGAGGGAGGGAGGGAGAGAAGTTGGAATTCAAAGTATTAGAAATGAATGTTGAGAATTACTATTGCATGTAAGCGGGAAATAAGAAACACAGGTAAAGGGGTATAGAAATTTATCTTGCCCTACAAGAAAAGAAAGAAGATGGGGATGAGGGAAGGGTGGGGTGTGATAGAAAGGAGGGCTCATTGAGGGAAGGAGTAATCAGAATGCAAGGTATTAGGAAGCGGGGGGAGGGGAGTGATGGGGAGAAAAATTGGACATGTTACAAAGTAAGGTAAAAGCAATTAGTATTAAAACAATTGACTGAATTAATTACTGAGACTAAATCAGAGACAGCTTTAGTTTGGAGAAAAGAATTTTAGTCTAAGTCTCCTAGAGCCAGGTAACCTTGGGTAAAATTTGGCATTGATGGAAAAGTTAAGGTTTTCATGGTAAATTTGATTTTATGATTGTTATTTAATCAGGAACTAGAATATGTTTCAAAAGGCATGTAAGCCACTTAAGACTTGTCTCAAAAGATGTTCCTTAGCCAAAGAGAAATTATAGTCATATCTGAAACCTGGTTATTGGAACTTGTTATTTTAAGATGCTCTGGGACTATTAAGTGACTGTTCTTCTGAGTCTAACTCGAGGTATGGATAGCAAGAAAGGTGGTCTGAGCCTCCAGTCCATGATGCCAGTAAGCCTGTGAGATGCTGGTATGAACTGCAGAAGGTGATCTCATGGGAAGGGTAGAAGAGTGGCTGTTCAGCCTGGGTTGAGGTAGGATTCTCCTGACTCAATTTCCCCACCAACACCTGACAGACTTTAAGCCTCACTGAATGCAAGTTCACAATCTTCTCCTGCCTGAAACTGACATGAAGTTGGGGAGATACTGTTTCCCTGCAATGTCGCTACTCTTAGTGGCAATTTCCTATAGTCAAAAGGTTTGTAAGCTTAGTACCAGATCTATTAAACTGTAGATTGTTGGTAGGGGAACATCTGAGGTTAAGTCTAAAATTAAGCTATTAGGTTTAGGACCTTAGACCAACAACAATAAGTTAGGGCCCTTTAGTTCTTAGTAATAGTGTGGAGACAATCAGGTCAAGAGCTTGTGAAGTTAGCATACATAGTTATTATTTGTGTCTCAGTTGGTTAATGTTAAAAAAAAATCTGTTTGTGGTCTATATTGTAAATGCTTTAAAAGAAACATCACCTGACCAAAAGTTGGAATTGTGTTATGTTGTATGAACTGTGTTAAAGATGAAAAATTAAAAAAAAAAAAAAGAAAATACCTGACCATAAATTCATTAGGCAAAAATGGAGTTAGCTGATTTAGAGTTTAGAAAACTCAAGTCAAGAAAAAGGTAAATAGATATGATATATGAGAATATAGGAATCAGTGTAAGATTCTGAAGGTGAAAGTGATTTAGGTAGAGGAACTGTATCTATACAATTCCATTTCAGCAAGCATTTATTCTTAAAAAGACCCTGATTTCAGATTGATTATTTAATTTAGTGATCTGTGAAAAACATGTCATTTTGGTGCTTTGGAAGAATGTAATATAGTGAAAAAAATAACTCAGGCACTCTGCATTTTAATGCCTTCTCTATCAGTTAATATCTCTGTGATACTGGACAAGTCACATCCTTCCTGATCCTCAGGGTTTTTTTCATCAGTAGAATGATGCCAACAATACTTACCTTTTTTGCAATTACTCTTTGCAATTACTTGTTAATATTTTTAAAAAGTGGGAAAATAGGTTAGTAAGTATGCTATAGGAGATAGAAAGGGGAATCATTTAAAATAGAAGTACGGGTGTTAGGCCACAGTGTCAGGTCTTGAGCAGTCAGGTAACAGAGTTAATAATTGTGTTTGAAGACAATGGAGGATGGATAAGGGCATCAAAAAAGAATATGGAGCTGGAAAATGGAGATGTATTTATGACCAGACATAGAGGAGAATGGGTAGTCCCAAAAACATACTTCATCTACCTAACAGTTTTATCTAGAAGTAGGCTTACATGTTAGTTTTTTATGTGGGATTTTGGGAATAGGATAACGTGTTTAATATAGACTTGGGACTCATTACTGTAGAGTTCTTTTAATTTGTATTTCTCTAGTCGGTAGTGATTTAGAGCATTTTTTCAAATGACTGTAAATGGATTTAATTTCTTCATCTGAAAACTGCCTGGAAAATTAATATCAACATCATCCTAAAGAACTTTTATTCTAAAATAACATTTCATTTATCTTTCCAAAATAATATTTAAATATTTTTATGGGAGTGGGAGAAAATAATTTTCCCTAAGATTTCTTTACTATTTTCTTGGAACTTCATATCTCTACTTTGCAACATGTTTAATATAGATTTGGGACTCTTTACTGTAGAGTTGTTTTATTTGCATTTCTCTTGGTATATAGTGTTTGATCTGTCCCTAGGTTTTGCCAAACACCTTTATAGTTTTTCCAGCAGTTTTTGTCATATAGTGAGTTCTTGTCACAAAAGCTTGTTAATTTATTGTGTTTTTAAGTGAATGTTATCATTTTTTAAATAAGCATGTCCCATTCAACAGGAAGCTCTCCTTTTATTGCCGTGATAGTGCCATTGCTAAAAATATTTTTCATACACTAAAAACTATTTTCTGAAACTTGCAGTGTTTTGAATAATTTCAGTACTGTCAAGTTTAATCCTTTTAGAACCAAATTTATATAACAAATGTTATTCTCCTCTTTAAACTTTTTTTGTTAACATCAAAAAATTTTTCTTTCTGATCTATATTTTGATTAAATTCAACAAGTATTTATTGAATATGTACTCAGTAATGATCTAAACCAGTGGTGGGGAACCTGGGGCCCCAAAGACACACATCTAGGTCCTCAAGTGGGGCTCTTTGACTGAATCCAAACTTCACAGAACAAATCCCCTTAATAAAATAATGTCTTTAGTGACAGGTTCCTTACCTCTGGTCTAAACTCTGCAGAGAACAGAAAGGCTTTTAAAATAAAAGATCACAGGGAATTTATAAATATTCATAAGGCACTTGTAATCTAGATGAGAACATAACATTGAGAGAGAAGGAGATTGTTTTTAGGGATGAAGAAAATGAGTATCACCATCATCCTAGAGAACTTTATCCAAAAAGAACATTTTACTTATCTTTCCAAAAGTAATCTTTAAACATTTTTCAAGGGAGTGGGAGAAAATAATTTTACCTTAAAGACTTTTTTTTTTACTGTTTTCTTAGAAATTCATATCTCTGCTTTGCAATATGTTTCATATAGATTTGGAACTCATTGCTGTCAGTATGCCAAATTAAGTCATTTGAATCAATGAATTTCCTGAGGACAAAGTGCAGAGAGAGAAGCGTACAGATCTTAACATTAAGCCTTAGAGATCAGATTTGTGTGGAGGAAAGGGTCGCATAAGTGATAATTTTTTTTAAAAAGTATTAGGTAGATGTAAAAGTTGCATAGTCTAACCTTACAAAAACCCACTTCAACTTGAATCTAGGAGGGACTAAACTAAATTCACTTATAAAGTAAGTCAGGGATGGCATCATGAGAAGGCAAAAGTAGTTAACTGTGTTTGGGAAAAGGTCCAGAAGTGTTCATGAAAAAAGACCACCTGATTTAGAAACAGAGATAACTTATGTGTAAAAGTACAGTTTCAGTAGAGAATAAGAATGAAAGACAAATATGTGGTTAAGAATCAAATGAGGTGCACTTTTTAGAAATAAGCAGGAGGAAATAAAATAGTGGATTGAAGATAAGTGAATATTGTACTATACTGTTTCTTGTCAAGGTAGGGGAGACCTGATTAGAGAAGGAAGAACTGAAGAGATAGAAGCTGAAGCTACCAGAAAGAGAGAGATGATGAGAATAGGAGCAAGGAATGTTAGGCGTTAGGACAGGAATAGTCCAGAGGTGGAGGAGTTATCTGTAGAGAGGAGGAAGGAAGGAAGGAAAGATGGATGGATGGATGGATGGATGGATGGATGGATGGATGGATGGATGGATATCTTCCTATGAGATTGGGGAGAAAGAATGTGAAGATGATAAATTAAGCCCAAAACAAGGAAAACAGGAGATCATACTTAGTGACTGATTTTCTTAGATGATTCTACATTGTCAGGTCTTTTATGAAAAATGTTTAATCAAAGAAAGAAAGAAAAGAGAGTCTGGAAACTCCAGGCCAATAAGCTTGACTTTCGTTCCTGGTAAAATTCAGGAACATTCTACTCAATCCAATAAATATTTATTAACTTTCTGTTATGTGGCAGGCACAGAATAGCGTTGGGAATACAAAAACAAAAATGAAAATAGTGCTTGTTCTCCAATCATTTTTATTAAAAAAAAATAAGCACCTCATGTTGATTAATAAGTTAAACTTGTGCATTGATGGACGCCTAGACAAAAATGTGATTTGTTAGTGACATAAAGTTTATTGATTTGCATGATGGCTAAAGAGATAGCGAGGACTTTTCTTTCCTCCTTCCCTAATCTTTCCTTGGGAAGAGATGTGGCTGTGTTCTAAAAACTGGTGACTAACTCTCTGGGAAATGGATTAGTCAAGAAAAAAGGAGAAATGTTAAAAAATAATAACTAAGAAGAATTATAGCTACTACCCAAGAGATAAGGGCAGTAGTAAGAAATGAACCCAAAGGGCAGGCACTAGTCTTACCACTTGTTTGCTCAGATATTAATAACTGATATATAATGATAGCAAAGAAACAAACCACACAACTAAGGCAGTAAACTAGAGCTAAAAAATAATGCAGTGCCATTTAGAGAGATGGACAGAAGTAACTTTTAAGTCAAAGGAATGGTAGGAGGGAGAATGGAGCATGGTTTTATGAACATAACATCTTACATACAAATGTTCAGCTGGAATCAGACTATGCTAATGCTATAAACTAATCTCTGTAGCTTTTTGCCAGAGCTAATCATAATCAGTAACTGTGCAAATGTGTTCAGTGTCTTTACATTACTTTATTACTACTCCTATACACCAATGTTGGCAAACTCAAATAGAAACAGAGGCCTCTAAATTGTATGTATGAATCCCTGCAGGCTACATATTTACATAGAAAATCACATATTACCATTATCAGTTCTATTATATTTTATTTTGTTAACTATTTCCTAATTACATTTTAATCTGTTTCAAGCCACACTCAGAAGTGTTGCAGTCATGTGTTTAATACCTCTACTTTACAGAAATGATTTCAAAGTAGGAGCCATATGGAATGAGCTTAAGAAAGATATGATTTCATCACAAGGAACATGTGATTAATTTCATTTTTTCTCTAATAGAAGAGAAATTGTATGGGGTTTGTCTAGATTTAAACAATATTTGATAGTCTGTCATGCTGTCCTTTTGGATGAAGATGTAGGTTAATGGTAGTTTGTTAATATAAATTTGTCCATTGATCAGTATCAACTTGCCAGGGAGGTTTCTAGTGGTGGAATTCCTAGGACTCTGTCCTTGGCCATATGCTATGTAAAAATATTGCCAATCTCAGTAAAGAACTAGATGAAATACTTATCAGATTTGCAGGTGACATGACACTCAGAGGGAATGAAATCTCCCTTACTTTACTTTCTCTACTTTCATTATACAAGATGGATATAAAAGATTTAAAGGATGCCTTTCTTTACTCTTTTAAGTTTCTAGAAAAAAGGAAACCATCAACTGGGAGAAAATTAAAAATAAAAATAATATCTTCTCCACAAGGATGTATAACATAAGTATTATAAATGAAAGAACGTTGCATGCACCATTTAGCACCTATGTATGTGTCCAGATTTATAAATTTATGCCTGAACCACATTATGCCCTAAACACTGAAGGGAAACTCTCCTGTGGGAATTTCATCCCAACCATTGAGAGATTATGACAGGCCTAAAGCCAGATAGTCAAATAATTAGTAGATACTGGAATATAATTTAGCAGGCCTTGATTGTGCTTCCCATGCTAAAACCACAAAACCTTGCTTCCTCTGAACTTAATCACATATCTTTTAGCACTCCTAAACTAATAATATATAACACAGAGGCTATGAAAAGTATGAAAGCAATTACAAAAAAAAATGTTTTAAAACCTTTTTTTAAAAAAATCTGCTCAGAAACTAGAAAAGAGAGTTAGGGATCCATGACAAGTACACTTGTACATGACAGGTTCTTAATTGTCACTACATATTTTCTGAATTTATTGCATTTTAAGGCTGTTGCTTTTATTTATCCACTTAGCATTTCAGTATTTTAGGACATTCTAAAAAGATGTAACTAGAGTCTTAAATGATAGAGTAGGATTATGTAAACAAAGAGTAGAAAATTTCTGTCTGTTTTGATAATCCACACTTTCTCTCTTCCTTTAACTTCTTTGCCCATATTCTTCACCCTGTTTTTTGTTACTGCAACAACAATAACAGCAACAATGAGGGAAGACTGTTTGGAGGAGGAATAGAAAATGAGTATTGTGTGAAGACATCAGTATCAGCTCTCTCAATGTTTAGTCCAGAGAGAAACCTTGAGGACTTTGTTACATTACTGAGAAGCAACCTACTAACAGTAAGGGCAATTGAGATAGTTTCTGGCATCATGGTACCATTCTATACCAAGTGTACCACTTTCTTCTATCATTCCCTCTTTCCTTTTTCCCTGTAATTTGCCCTTGTTCTTTCACTTCTTTCATAATCAAGAGTTACCTTAAGGTTTTGTTAAACCTGCTTGTTACGTGTTGTATTTGCTAGCACATAAGGTGGGCTGCCAACACAAGTTCTTTGATCTGTTTTTCTAAAAGAAAGACAGCTTTAAAAGGATCAACAATCTTACGATAATTACAAATAAGTCAAAAGAAGTGAGTATAGAAAATACAAGCAGAGAAATTAGCACAGAGATTCAACAGACAGGGCTCCAACTATCTGAACAAAACAATACAGCCACCTACATACACCCCTAGACTGGGAGGACACCAATGTCAAGGTAGTTGGGGGACTCTTTTAACAAACTGTTACTCAGAGTCCTTTCCAGGTTATCAAAAGGTCCTTCTCATGAGCAAGCCCCCAAAGCAGAATGCCACCCTCACAGAATATATCACAAACACTCAGCCCCTGATTGGCTCAGAGCCAGTTGGCATGAAACCTATATGACTCAGCACAGCTGTGAATTGTCAGGCTTCAAAGGAGGTCAGTCCTTTAGATGTTCACAATTTAGCCTGAGCCTAGGAAACTGAGCTCCAGGAAAAAGAAACACACACAACAAAAAATCCTACTTTGCTTATGCTTACACATGTGGAGATAATGAAATTCTTTATCCTTGATATTAATGGATTGCCTTTTCTTCAGACACAACCACTGGAGTCATTGACCCAGTGGGTAGCGCAGTGTTTGTCTGACAGCTTCTGGAGTTAATCTAACCTTACTGCTCTTCTTTGGTGGGCTGCTGTAACTGGAAGCTTGGTATAGAGGCCTGCTCTTATGTGTATTTCTCTGCCCAGAATTGTGAGCATGAACCTGACCACTCGTACTTATCTCTAATAGCAGTGAACTTTGGAATTTATTGATTTTTTCATTGTTGAAAATTCATCTCCATTATTTGAGAAATTCTACTAGAAGATATCTGGATTTTTACGAACTATACTCTTAAATAAGTTTGTAAAGTATTTGTTGTAAAATAAATGTCACATATAACAAGTAATTTTAGCAATACTAAAATGCATTGGTGTTCTCACCATTCCCTACCCTTTCCCTAATTAAATATTTCATTATTTTCTAGATATTTACTTTATTTGTAAAGATCAAGCAACATTCCATTGAAAGACTGGACAGTTGTTCTTGTTGTATTTGGTACAATTTGAAGTATTATTCCTTAAAGCCAAGTAAGAAATCCTATGTGTGTTTAGCAGCAATAATAAATAAAATGCTTAGTTTGGGCCCATCTTATCTGTCTGCGTACCAGCTCTCTTTGGATTTTTTGAAATGTACATTAGCTCACAAGCTTAAATAAGATCTTTTAAATTTTTATAAAGTTTATATAAATAAGTCTCCTTCCTACCCATTTTAGAGGTAATAGAAATTGGTGGAAAACCCTAAAGTTATATATGTTATTTTTCAAAAAATGTTTAACATAGTAGTACTGTTTTTATTATTTTTTAACTCAAATTACATATGAAAACTGAATGTCATTTCACATTCTTTTCTTACATTTAATAACAAATTAAAGAAATATACATTTGCCCAAAAGTTCTTCCTTTCTTTTGGCATTACTTTGATAAACTGTTTAAATGTAGAATAAATCATCTTTCAACTTACAAAAAAAAATAGCCCATAAAACATTTGTAAATTATTAACAAATAAAAAAAAGCTTTCAATATTTGTAGAATTAGTATATATTTTAGTTGATATATATATGTATATATAACATATGTTGCTAGATTCAAATCCGCTTGGTTTCCTTACATTATGGCTATGTTGCTCATTTCATTGTTAGCAAGAATAACCAAATTTACAAAGCCAGTGCAACCAAGATTAGGAGAAAAGCAGAAAACTGGGAAAGGATTTTTACTACTAGTGTCTGTGATAAAGGCCTTATTTCTATAATATATAGAAGACTGAGTCAAATTTACAAGAATACAAGCCATTCCCCAATAAATGCTCAAAGGATATGAACAGGAAGTTTTCAGAGGAAGAAATTAAAGCTGTCTGTCATCGTATGAAAAAATGCTCTAAATCACTATTGATTAGAGAGATGCAAATCAGCACAACTCTGAGGTACTACATCCGATCTATCAGATTGGCTAACATGACAAAATAGGAAAATGATAAATGTTAAAAAAAGATGTGGGAGAATTGGAACACTGATTCATTGATGGTGGAGCTGTGAGCTGATCCAACCATTCTGGAGAGCAATTTGCAATTTATGCCCAATTTATGCACATAAAAATGTGCATACCCTTTGACCGAGTAATACCACTTCTAGGGCTGTATCCTAAAGACATCATGAAATTGGGAAAAGGAACCACATGTACAAATATATCTCTGAACCCTGAAACAGAATCTATGCAAAAGGGCTGTAAAGCACGGACAAATATTGATGATTGAATCAACTCTCATTTTTTAGTTTTTAGTTTTTTTTTTATCAAGAGATGAAAAATTTAAATCAGGTATGGAGATTTCAGTTCTGGTAACCTACGCAGAAACTGCTCACCCACCATGTTTACCTTCCACAAGTACTTGAAAATTCTGGGTGGAGCTGCTCTGCTAAATACTAATCATGGTAATGTAATTTCTTTGCATATGATATTGTATTTAGAAATGTCTTTGGAATCTGAATGAAGTATGGTGTTTAGAAAACATTAGTAAGTGAAGCTTCTTTGTGAATTAAGATAATGGGATCCTAGACTGACAATTGGAGGAAACCTCAGAGGTCATCTCATCCAGCTTTTTCATTTTCCAGGTGAGGAAACTGAGGTCAGAAAGGTTATGATTTGCCTAAGTCCACCCAGAAAGTGGCATTTTGGAATCCTGATCCGCTGACCAAACCAGTATTCCTTTCCGCTGGATATGTTGGTTTAGTAATTACTTTAAAAGAACACGTTTTAAAAACTCAAAATCTAGCAGCATACCAATTTTATCTACAGGAAATGAAAGTCATGATGAACTACATATATCCTATTCTTCCTGTTTATTTGAAACCATTGGGGTTAAACATTACTACAAAAATTATGGGGTTTTTTTCCAACTATACAGCTTTATTCCAGTAAAGGTGTATATAGTAAATGGTTCTGCAGCCAGATAGCAAGCAGTTCATTGTATAACATTAATACAGAGCTCCATGTCAAAATATAACATGACACCTTAAAGATCACTAAAGAATATCTGGAAAAATACTTAAGCATGATGCAGTAGTTCAGTGAAAGATTAAAACAGTTCCAAAAAATTCAAGGAAAATTGTGATTTAAACTTTTAGTCTTTTCTAAGGAGCTAAAAACATTTAACTTGTTAATAATTATAAGTAATTTTTACGCTCATTGCCAGCACAGATTGACTTTACCCTCAATCTTTAAAAAAAAATCCTTATAATTTATTTCTCAAATGTGCCCAGTCTAGGAATTAAATGTTTTTAGTCATAATGATCATTCCAGAATAATTATAGAATGGCTTATCCAGACATTTTAAAATTGTATTTCAGTAAGTTTTTAAGTTTTACTTCTATCAAAGTCTAAAACAGCAAGCTTCTGGACTTTGATAGAAGTAATTAAAATTTTATTTCCAGCAATTCCTATAGCTAGTTCTTCACAGTGTATTTGAGTAGAGTCTAGTCCTAGTCATTCTTTAACAAAATCTCTGAAATCTGTGAATATATATAAAGCTATTTCACTATAGTTGGTTTCTTTTGTAATCCTATGTATTTTTCTTTCATGTGTTTAAAAACTTTATTCTGAAAAGGGGGATCCATAGGCTATTACCAGGCTTCCAGAGGGGTCCATGACACAAGCAGAATAAAGAACCTCTTCTCCAGAACCAATTAAAAGTTTCAGAAATTTAGATGAAATCACAAAAAAAATATGTTTTCCTGGATGTAGTTGCTATTTAGTACTATTTTGGGGGAAAAGTACCCTATAAAAATTTCCTTTGCAAACATTCTTCTTTACATGTGCAATAAATTATTAACCCCTAGACTTTTTTTTTTAACAGTCAAGGTGAAAGCCATCATTACTCTAAATTGGGATATTTCCATCTGTTCTTCATACAGTAAGACTTGTTAGAAAGTACAGATGTATGTTGCCGTAGGCCATGCTCTTATGCTATTTGTGTATATAAAAGACTTGTTTCAAACACAGCACGCACGAAATGATAATGAATATAAACATAAATAAGTCAAGATTTGTATTTTTTAATTATCCATAGTATTTGGTCATTTTCGGGCAAAGGAAAAAGAATTTTAAAAGTTCACTACACAGAAATAATTTATATTTAATAACAAAAAAAGTTAGGGTTAGGGTTTTTTGTTTTTAAAAGGTGGGGAAGAATGGATCAGATCTGTGATTTCACAGGAATTCTTTCCAGTGTATCTGGGTACCAGTGCAGCAACTTGACATCTTGGAAAGTTGCCCAGAGCACTGAAAAATTATGCAACTAGTCCAGGGACACATAGCCACGTACATATGTATGAGGCAAGATTGGAATGAAAGTCCTTTTGACTCACTCCTCTTTCTGTTCTCCATGACATCCTATCTAAACAGAAACAATAATTTCAGATTCAGTGTTTATCTCTTCTCAATCTAGATAATCCTCAAGTTGTGACCATCATGACATGTTATTTAAACAGAAACAGCAGTTTCTAACGTAATGCTTATCTCTTATCAGTTCAGATAACCCCTTAGTTGAAATTGCATCCATCAGTTTTTCTAAAATGGATACCAGTGTTCAGACTCTAACTATGTAGACAGGCTTTTGTGTTAAACTTAATCTCAGGACTGAGATAAACATTTAGAAGCATTACAAATTCATTTTACAGTGTTAAGTTTAAAAGTTAATGCCTTTCTTTTTCCCTAGTAACAGTAACAACTTCAATATGCTGAGGAAGTTGGGTATTTTAATTAAATTAATTTTGTGTTCAGTTCTTATCCAAAATATCTCTAAAATATGCAAGTATATTTTATTGGCTTCATAATTAAAGTATGCTTAAGAGAAATAAACTTTTCTTTTACTATTAGAGATTATTGTGTCTAAGGGGATTTTTGTCCTGTAGGTGTAAGAATAAAAGATTGATTTGAAGCTGAACATCCTTTCCCTGCTACTTTGATAATTATTTGACCTTGGGCAGGCCTCTCTGAGCCTCAGTTTCCTCATGTGTAAGGTTGGTGGCAAAGACTGGATAGTTTCTGGGATCCCTCTCAGCTTTAAATACTGTAATCCATTTCTTTTCTAATTCCTTCTACATCATATCCCAAAGTGGACACTTCACTCACTTTAAATCACTGTGCTAGAAAAATTGTACTGATTTTTCCTTAGGATTTTCCTGTGCTCACTGTGAGGAAGTCATCGTTAAAGACTCAGTTGCTCTTTGTTCAAATGTGTTATTTTTAATGTACAATATGAAAAAGTACATCTCCTTGTTGAATTCTGCTTTCTAATCTGTGCTGCTATATTCTTCCATTTTCTGGGTGATTTCATCTTATTTACTTCTGCAGTTATGACTGTGAATTGTATCTTTTCCTCTTTCCCATCTTCTTGCAATTTTTCCTATCTAACTTTCCTTCCCTTTCTTTGCAGCGCAGATGGTCAAAGTGGAGTTTAATACTAGTGATTTAAGATTAAAAGCCTGACCTTTGCCCCACCTTGATCACAGGTGTTTAACCTTTCTTTCCTTTAAAACTCCTTTATATTCCACTTTTTAATGTTCAAGTTTGTTTTTCTTATGCCTGCCCTCCCTCAGAAACCTTACACTGTTTGTCCTCACCCTGTATGATTTAATGCATTTTTATACCAAACTCTTATTGTGTGTGTATGTGTGACTTATATGTGTGTTCAGTTAAGATGAAAAAGAGTTCATGGGATCCCCACTCTCCTTACCCCCAACATAACAACCTTTAAGTACCCTCTCAGTCTTGTTTAACTTTCTCTGTGACCCTTGAACATAATTACAGTTTTGAGAGGACTCTTCTCCCCCATTTAGAATGTAAACAATTCAACAGCATATACTCCTTTCCATGTGTTCAAATATATTTACTTTTCTATGTTTATTGTGACTCCTACATTTACATTTGCATTTCCACTCAGTGGCCTTTTTCTCAGAATTTCTTGAAAGCCTTATTTCATTAAAGATACATTTTTTTTCTCCCATAGGATAATACTCAGTTTTGTCAAATAAGTTTATCCTTGGTTGTAAACCTTTCTCTTTGGGAGTATTACAAGGGGTGGCAAATTGCAACCTGGGGACCAAAAAACAACCCTCTCTGTGTTTTTGTACAACCCAACAAGTTTAGAATGGTTTCTATATTTTTGCTTTATTAAAAAAAAGTTTTGGGGTGGAGCCAAGATGGCAGAGTAGAAAGGTACATATACACAGGTTCTCCCCACACAGCCCATAAAATACCTGTAGAGAGGGACTCTCAACAAATTTTGGAGCAGCAGATGTGGAGAACAACAGAGTGGAGGAGATTTCGAGCCCAGGGTAACCTGAAAGGCCCACGGAAAATGTCTGTTGTACTAGACGAGGAGCAGAGCCCAGCCCAGCCTTGGCCACTCGGCTCCGAAACAGCCCTGGGAGGCAGAATCCCCAGTCCCAGTATCAGCGGGTTCACAGATCCCTCAACCCACAGGCACCGAAGGTCAGTTTCCAGGAAGGGAGAAGGGCCTTCCCATAGCTCCGGCCTCAGGCAGCTGCCTCAGAGGCATTGGGCAGGCAGCAGCAGTTCCCACCTCAGCCCCTACAGGCGCTCGCATCCATTGTTGGAGTGGCAAAACCCCTGGGGGCACTGAGGAGCTAATTATTACCTCGGCCCTGTGTAAAGGCCCTGAGAGAGCTGGTCTTTGTCTCACACTGAATGATGGCCCTACACCCACAGCTTGACTGAATCCCAGCCCACCAGTGCTGGCTTGGCGGACCTGGAGGCCAGGTGGGTGTGGAGAGGAAACTCTGCTAAGATTCTGGGCACAAAAATCTCTGCCTGCTCCCAGACTGGTATACGTGCTTGATTGTGCCACTTTGGAGGAACTGAGATCTTACAGATTCCCAGAGTATACCCTACTCTTGACAAAGGACCCAAAAGCCAAGTAACTGGTTGGGAAAATGCCCAAAAAAGGGGAAAAAAAATAAGACTATAGAAGGTTACTTTCTTGGTGAACCAATACCTTCTCCCATCCTTTCCAGTGAGGAAGAACAATGCTTACCATGAGGGAAAGACATAGAAGTCAAGGCTTCTGTATCCCAAACATCCAAAATAAATATCAGTGGTCTCAAGCCATGGAAGAGCTCAAAAAGGATTTTGAAAATCAAGTTATAGAGGTGGAGGAAAAACTGGGAAGAGAATTGAGAGAGATGCAAGAAAAGCATGAAAAGCAGGTCAATGCCTTGCTAAAGGAGACCCAAAAAAATGCTGAAGAAAATAACACCTTTAAAAATAGGCTAACTCAAGTGGCAAAAGAGGTTCAAAAAGCCAACGAGGAGAAGAATGCTTTCAAAAGCAGAATTAGCCAAATGGAAAAGGAGGTTCAAAAGCTCACTGAAGAAAACAGTTCTTTAAAAATTAGAATGGAGCAGATGGAGGCTAATGACTTTATGAGAAACCAAGAAATTACAAAACAAAACCAAAAGAATGAAAAAATGGAAGATAATGTGAAATATCTCATTGGAAAAACAACTGACCTGGAAAATAGATCCAGGAGAGACAATTTTAAAATTATGGGACAGCTTGTAAGCCATGATCAAAAAAAGAGCCTAGACATCATCTTTCATGAAATTATCAAGGAAAACTGCCCTGAGATTCTAGAACCAGAGGGCAAAATAAATATTCAAGGAATCCACAGAACACCGCCTGAAAGAGATCCAAAAAGAGAAACTCCTAGGAACATTGTGGCCAAATTCCAGAGTTCCCAGGTCAAGGAGAAAATATTGCAAGCAGCTAGAAAGAAACAATTCAAGTATTGTGGAAATACAATCAGGATAACACAAGATCTAGCAGCTTCTACATTAAGGGATCGAAGGGCATGGAAAATTATATTCCAGAAACCAAAAGAACTAGGACTAAAACCAAGAATCACCTATCCAGCAGAACTGAGTATAATACTTCAGGGGAAAAAAATGTTCTTTCAATGAAATGGAGAACTTTCAAGCATTCTTGATGAAAAGACCAGAACTGAAAAGAAAATTTGACCTTCAAACACAAGAATCAAGAGAAACATGAAAAGGTAAACAGCAAAGAGAAATCATAAGGGACTTAAGTTGAACTATTTACATTCCTACATGGAAAGACAATATTTGTAATTCTTGAACTTTTTTCAGTATCTGAGTAGTTGGTGGGATTACACACACACACACACACACACACACACAGCACAGAGTGAATTGAATAGGATGGGATCATATCTTTAAAAAATGAAATTAAGGGATGAGAGAGAAATATATTGGGAGGAGAATGGGAGGAGAAAGGGAGAATGGAATGGGGCAAATTATCTCTCATAAAAGAAGCAAGTAAAAGACTTTTCAATGGAGGGAAAAAGGGAAGGTGAGAGAAAAAAACATGAAGCTTACTCTCATCACATTTGACTAAAGGAAGAAATAAAATGCACACTCATTTTGGTATGAAAACCTATCTTAAAGTACAGGAAAGTGGGGGAGAAGGGGATAAGCAGGGTGGGGGGGATGATGGAAGGGAGGGCAATGGAAGAAGGGAGAAATTAGAAGTCAACACTCTTGGGGAGGGACAGGGTCAAAAGAGAGAGTAGAAGAAATGGGGGGCAGGATAGGATGAAGAGAAATATAGTTAGTCTTATACAACACGACTGTTATGGAAGTCATTTGCAAAACTACACAGATATGGCCTATATTGAATTGCTTGCCTTTCCAGTGGGGATGGGTGGGGAGGGAGGGAGGAAGAGAAGTTGGAACTCAGAGTTTTAGGAACAGCTGTTGAGTATTGTTCTTGCAACTAGGAAATAAGAAATACAGGTAATGGGGTATATATAGAAAGTTATCTTGACCTACAGGACAAAAGAGAAGATAGGGATAGGGGAAGGGAGGGCAGATTGGCGATAGGGGCAATTAGAATGCTCGGTGTTTGGGGTGGGGGGAGGGGATAAATGGGGAGAAAATTTGGAACCCAAAATTTTGTGGAAATAAATGTTGAAAACTTAAATAAATTTAAATATGTTAAAAAAAATTTGTACTTTGTTTAAATAAAATAATTTGCCAACACCTAGAATATCATCTCACAGGCTTCCCTCTCCTTTATAGTAGCTTTATGGTAGCTGCTAAATCCTGAGTTGTCATAACTATGTTTCCATGATTCTTTAACTCTTTCTTTTAGGCTGTTTGCAGTATTTTTTTTTGACCAAGAAGCTCTGAATTTTGGTTATAATATTCCTGGGGCCTTTCATCGTAGGATATTCTTTTAGGAGTTGATTGCTGGATTCTTTCTATTATTATTTTCATTTTGCCCTCTGGTTCTAGGTAGTTTTTGTTTATGATTCCTTGAACTAGGTATCCAGGATTATTTTTTGGTCACAAATTTCAGGTAGCCCAGTTATTCTTTGATTATTTCTCCTTGACCTGTTTTCATACTGTTTTTTTTTCCACGATACTTTACCTTCTCTTCAATTTTTTCAGTGCTTTGGTTTTGTTTTAGTATTCCTTCTTTCTTGTCTTTTAAAGTTAGTGCTTTCTGTTTGGCCCATCCTAATTTTCAGGGATTTCAGTTCTTGGGTAAGATTTACCATCTGATCTAAACTATTAATTTTCCTTGTCATTTTTTCCTTCTTGGTTATCATTTCATTTAACGTTGTATTTTGTACCTCTCTTGCTTTTTCTTTGAGGAATTCTTGTAGTTATTGTACCTATGACATCCTTTCTACCAAAACTCTACTTGGAAGTCTGAAGTTACTCTCTTTATCTTGATTGACATTTTAGATTTCTTTCAAGTTCATAGTATTTATTATGTTATGCAGTTTCTTCTGTTTAGTCTTGACTCCAAGCCTCAGTTTCTGAATTGGGGTTTTGTGCTTGATAACATGGGCAGGCTCTGCTAAGGTCTAAGATGCAGTAGCTAAGACTAGACATTTTCTTTTGTATGAATTCTTGGTTTTTGTCTCAGTACCCTGGTTGCTTGATTCAGGTTTTAACTCTGCTCCCTTCCTTTTCTTTTACTTTACTGTCACCATTCAGGGGTTAACCACATCCATTGGACATGTCTCAGCAAGGTATTGTTCCTTCTGGTAGGGGACTTTGCTTCACACATGCCCTCATGGCCCTTTCTCCTACTGTGGCTTTTGCTGCAGCTTAGACTGTGGACTAGCTTGGTGCTAATGTGGCACTGCTATTCCTTGAGGGGTACTGCTTGGGTACTGTGCTTCACTGCACACGGGCAGTGGTCTGACCCTGTCTCCTTTTCTGAGTCTGCTCTATTTTGCCTTCCTTCATCTACCCTAGATTGTCACTACATAGAGTTTCCACAGGATTCTGGGCAGCTTGGTGGCACAGTAAATGGAACCCCTGACTTGGAGTCAGGAAGACCTGAGTTCAGATATAGCTCAGATATTTACTATCTATGTACAAGTCACTTAATCTCTCCTTGCTTCAATTTTCTCAGCTGTAAAATGGGGAAAATACAGTCATTTACTTCCTAGGGTTGTAGTGGTGAACACATGAGATAAAAATCGTAAAGTGCCTGTTAAATTTGTTGATGTCATGTGCTTCTCTTTGTGACTCCCGTTTGGGGTTTTCTTGGCAAAGATTCTGCAGTGGTCTGCCACATCCTTCTCTAGCTCATTTTACAGGTGAGAAAACTGAGGCAAAGAGTTAAATGTCTTGTCCAGGGTTACATAGCTAATCAGTGTCAGAGACCAGATTTGAACCTCAGGTCTTCCTGACTCTAGCCCTGGTGTGCTATTCCCTGCACCCCCTAAATGCCTGTTATATAGTAAGCATTAAATAAATGTTAGTAATCATTATTATTATTGCGAGGATTTTATATATATATATGTTACTTATAATTACTGTAATTAATTGCAGGAGGTTATAGCTGTTTCTCTTTGATTTCCTTTTTCATTCTTCCTTCTCTTACATTTTTACTGCTCTACTGGATATTTTGGGGTGGGGTCGGGGGGGGGGTACAGGCTTCTTTAGGTCCTAAGCTGACACTTTGTTCCCCTGACTCATCTCATTGTGTTTTCATGAATATAATGCAATAGAGATAATTCCTAAAAATTATGGTAATCGCAGTTGGAAACCTCCAGAAATATATCCTAGCAGTGTTGCAAGCTATTTTCCACTAGCCAAAATATGCACTATGTTATAAAATATTAACATTCCATTGTATTTGTTTAATTTTATTGTATGGAATTTGACTAGATACTGTTTTTTTCCTTAAGTTAAACCATTTTTCAAGTGATTTGAATACCAGTATGAAAATGTACTTAGTTTTGGTTATCATGTGTTGTAATGTTAGCGACCTCTTACTAAAATGTCATAATTATATCACTTCTACTTTTTCAGGTTTTTCATTTAACTTTATTCTGGTTTGCTCAGACTTATGAATTATGATGTATACCCTGTCAAGAGTATATCGGAGGTTGCAAGATTAGTTGCTTATAAGTTGTTTAGAATCAAAGGGAGTATTCAAGTGAAAAGTAGTAAGGTGATAAAATTTAATAGAGGTTGTAAAACAAAAACAATTAAGGAAAGAATGAACTATTCCATTTCATATCATACCTGAGGATTAAGCTAACTAGCTCAAATACCTTCTTAACCTTTTATTAATTCCAAAATAAATGTTGGTATTAAATTTACACTATTTTATTACTTCTTATTAACCCCTCATCTATTCTTACTGAAATTTCTTAGATAATAAATTACAGATTTTTAAAGTCTTAGGTGTAATTATGTCTTGTTAGCATGAATAATTGACATAATACTTATAAGTACACCTGTATTTTAAAAATTGTCACCAATGACGCTTCAGGCATAAATAAAGAAGGAAACAAGCTTTATTCAGTACCTAACATGTGCCAGGTACTTTGCTTAACTCTTCTTAGAAAATTAGCTATAAGCAGATGAAATGATATGAACAGTTTTTGAAAGAACTGAAAAATATTAATGAACATATAAAATTGTATACTTAAAACATTGATAAGAGAAGCATACATTAAAATAATTCTGAGATTTCACCATGCAAGCTGCAAATTAACAACAATGGAGAATGTGGGAGAGTTGGAACACTAATTCATTGTTGGTGGAGCTGCGAGCGCATCCAACCATTCTGGAGAGCAATTTGGAACTATGCCCAAAGGGCTACAAAAATGTGCATACCCTTTGACCCAGCAATATCACTACTAGGACTGTATCCCCAAGAGATCATAAAAATGGGAAAGGGTCCCACATGTACAAAAATATTTATAGCAGCACTCTATGTAGTTGCCAAAAACTGGAAGTCAAGGGGATGTCCATCAATTGGGGAATGGCTGAATAAATTATGGTATATGAATGTAATGGAGTACTATTGTGCCATAAGAAATGATGAACAAGAAGACTTCAGAGAGGCCTGGAAGGACTTATATGACCTGATGCTGAGTGAAAGGAGCAGAACCAGGAGAACTTTGTGCACAGAAACGACCACAGCGTGCAAGAGTTTTTTCTGGTAGACTTGGAATTTTGTAATAACGCAAGAACTTCTTAAAAAAAAAAAATCCCAGTGGTGGTTTTCTAAGGCAAAATGCCTTCCACACTCAGAGAAAGAAATATGGAAGTCATTCGCAGAATGTAGCAGATCATGTTTGTGTGTGTGTGTATGTTTTTGTGTATCATGTTTTGATTTGTTATATGATTTCTTCCACTTATTTTAGTCCAACTACATAGCATGACTATAGTGAAAATATACTCAATAGGAAAGTATATGTAGAACCTATACAGAACTGTATGCAGTCGTGGGGAGGGAGGGGGGTAGTGGGGGGTAGGTGTGGGGGGGATAAAATCTCAATTGTATGGCAGTGATTGTTAAACATTAAAAAATAATTTAAAAAATTAAAAAATTAAAAAAAATTAACAACAATGACAAAATTGATACAGTTGCTTTTGGAGGGCTTATTTGGAAAAGAAGCATACTGTTGGGCTGCTGGTAGAGTTTTTAATTTCTCTCCTCATTCTGGAAGGGAGTTTAGAATTAAGTGAGAAAATAGGACTAAGCTGTTCATTTCCTTCAATGCAGCAATTCCACTATATACCCTAAGGAGGTAAAAAGCAGAAAGTATCATCAGATATAAAGCTAAAAAAATAAAATCTTAGCACCATTTTTTAGCAAAGTAGCAAAGAACTGGAAACCAAGGAGCAAAGTAAGTAGAATTGTGAAAACAGTGTGACTGCAATGTAAATGAAGAGCTCCCTAAAAGAAAGCTGAATTTTCAGGAACTGAAGAATCAGTAATTGTCTTAATTAGTCAGTAGGCATTTAATAAGTATTTTGTGTCAGGCACTGTGATGGGGGTTCAAAAACAAAAATAAAGCAGCATCTACCCTCAGGGAGCTTATATTCTATCAGGGAAGATAACATTTACACATATAATTACATAACAAATAAGTAGTAGCTTTGTTTTGTTTGTTTGTTTGTTTGTTTGGAGGAAGGAAAAACAGCCAAGGAAATTTTTGAAAAGTTTCATGTAGAAGGTCATGTTTAAGGTGAGTCTCGAAGGAAACTGTAGATTCTAAGAGGCAGAAGTGAAAAGGAAGAGAGCGTTCTAGCTATGGAGGACAGAGGTGGAAAATCCTGTGTGCAGAACAGCAGGTAGGTGGTAGAGATTGCATAGTATGTAGAAAGAAGTCATGTGTAAGAAAATTGGAAAGGTAGAAAGAGCCAGATTTTTACAAGCCAAACAGTCTACATTTGATCTACAATTTATTGAGTGGGAGAGTGACACTGTCAGATTGATGCATTACAAAAATCACTTTATCATCTGTGTGAGGGATGGATTTCAGTTAGGGAGAGGCTTGAGTTTGAGAGACTAAAATGAGCCTTATTGCAATTGTCCTGTCAAGGCATAGGTAGGTAGGCCTGAACTAAGGTAATAGTAATGTGATTGAAGAAGGAATCTATATGAAAATTGTGGAGATAAAAGTAACAACTAGCAACTGATTTGGTCATGTGAGGTAAGAAAGTCAGCTAAGAATTAAGGATTTGAACCTGGATGATTAGAAAGATGATGGTGTACTGACAGAATAATAACGAAACCCAGAACAGGGGTGAATTTGGGAGGAAAGATGATATATTCTTTCTTTGAGATGCCTACTGAACACCCAGTCAGAATGAACAGTAAACACTTGGTGATTTAGGATTAGAAGGAGGAGAGGCACTAGGAAGGGATATATATATATGGGAGTCATAGGCATAAAGATGAGGAACAGAACCTCCTCTCAATGAGTAGGCAGGGGACTATGAAGAAAAATGCTACGTATATTGTTGTTTGTTAAGAGCCTTTCCATTCTTTTGTAATTGTTCTTTCTCTGAGATACCTTCAGATCAGTCGCTTGAAGATTATATCACCTCTGGCAGAAATTTCTTCTGTGTCTGTTCCAGGATTTCTTTACAGATTCTATTTGCTACTTCTACATGTACTACATGTACACTGTGTACTGGCATAGTGAATCAAATTTGGTTGTTCCACAATATTATGACAAGTAATTTCTGAATTGAAAATAAAAATATTTTTTTATTCTACAGATTTTTTTAGGTTTATTTTTAGAGTTAACATATCTTTTATAAATTATGAATTTTTTTTTTGTGTCCATAGGTTTGGAATGAATTGTCTTATTCAGTTTGAGGATTTTGCCAATACAAATGCATTTCGTCTCTTGGAGAAGTATCGGAACAAATATTGCACGTTCAATGATGACATTCAAGGTAATAAAAGTCTATCTCCATTGTGTTAAAGACAACAACAATGTGCTCCAATTAGCTTATATTCATTTTATGCAGAATGATATACTCATTGTGACAAGATAATGAACCAATAGTCCATAGTTGGGGAATGAATAATTAGATTTCTAGAATCAGAGATCTCAGAGCTACCCCAGTATCATTTTTTCTATCATCTCTAGTGATTCAGACAAGGAAAAAGAGTATGTAATTATAAAATGTTAGGACTGAAAAAGACTGTCTGCAGCAAATTTGCATGTCTCATCTTTACCCTAGAAGGAGGCACTCTCCTGGATGTCTACCACTTCCTCCCGCCTCTTCATATTTTGTGTCTGATCTCCTCTGCCTAAAAAGCAGTGTTCACCCACTTTCATTTAATTTCAACACAACAAACATTAATCACTTAGTGTGTGCAAGATACTGTGATAATCAGTGAACATACTGAGGCAAAAAGAAAATCATCCCTTTCTTAGAGGAGTTTACATTTCAGTTCTAGCATTTTGTGTTTCTGTCGAACTCCTTCTATATTTGGTGGTAACAACAGTGTTCAAAGACTTGAAGTTCTACTATTCTTAGAAGTTAGAATGCAGTGAGTGACAGAAATCACTAGAACCAAGAATCTAGAAAAGCTAGAGACAAGAAAAACTGCTGCAGCAGGGAGATGAGAGTAAACAAGAAGGCAAAGAGTCCCTTAAGTCCTGAAGTAAACCAGCCTGTGAAGCAGTGGTAAGAGTAGAGGATTTATTCATTCAGTTCTTTTCAGGAAATATTTATTAACTACCTGCTGTGTGCAAAGTACCCTGTGGTTACCAAGGAAGCCTTGGGAATTAAGGTAAGATGATACAAGTTCTAGGATGCCCAGACATCACTATATTAAGACTTAGAGATGCATCCTTCAACTAGGCAATATAATGAATCACCTCTAGACTCCTTTACCTAGCTCAAGGGTCTAAAGAGAGGCCCTCTAAGTCCTCAAACCAATCCTGCTCTCGCAGAGAGAAAAGCTACAGAATGTTCTAGACAAGGTCCAGCAGGGCCCCAGTGGCCCCAGCTAAATTACAGAAGAAAGACTGTTGGCAAATTCCAGCTGTCCGATCCCATCTCAAAACTTACCTCTGAGTACATCACTGAGGAAGAAGGAGCCCAGGCAGAGAGTTGATTGTAGGGAGAGGCCCCAGAACCCTATGAAAAGAGGGAACCCTCAAATAGAACCAGAGACCTTTGAAGGAAATATTTCATCAAAATTACAAGATAAAATCTAAACCCACATAAATCATTAGCATCCTTAAATATAACTAAGGATAACCTACTTGAATAGCTAGAAATTCAAAATAAATATATAGTTGTGAAACTTTCTGTTTTGGCTTCAAGTCTTTGACCTCCCTCATTCCTTACTTCTTGAACCATATATCTCACAAAATTTTTCAAACTTCCCCTTTTCCCACCTTTATATTGAAATCAAGTCTCAGAATATATACTAATTTAAGTTGAAGGATTTTAACAAGTTTTTCATATGATTTCTCCACCTTCTTACACTCTGTAACATGTTGGCATAAACTAGAACTGTTTTCATGGTGACTGGTTAGTAGATGCTTGTCATGATCACTGTAGTATCACATGACTAAATATCCCATGTAATAGTTTCTTGTTGCTTTTGGATACACCATAAAATAAACTCTACTAATTCTTTTAAATTTGTCTTTCCAAGTTAAATATCTGAGTGAGCAAAAGAAGTGATGGAGTCAGGATGTACATTGAAGAATAATATTTTTCACTTTTTTTTTTTATGTGTTTTTCTTTTGGTTTGTTTTGCACCATGGCTAATACAGAAATATGTTTTGCATGATTGCACACATATAACCTAAGTCAAATTGCTAAGCATCAGAGAGGGGGAGTCAAGGAGGGAAGGAAAAATTTAAAACTCAAAATTTTTTCAAATGAATGTTAAAAATTGTATTTATACATATTTGGAAAAACTAAAATATTATTTTTTAAAAAAAAAATCAAGAAAAAAAGACAACATCTGAGATATCCTTCAGTTTAGCTATATCTTCCTTTCATCTGCTTTATTCTCTGCAAGAATTTCAGTTCCTGGTAGTAAGGCCTTTAGTCATTGTACAAGGACTTCACATTTAGAATACCAACAGCTTAGTTAATACTTGTGTGTGTTTTTAAAACCATGATTCTTACTACACCTTGCCCTTTTTCTGTCCTTTTGCTATGGCTATTTCAGAATCAAAAGGGAGCAATACAAGATTGAATGTCATTTGTAGTTTCCTTTGTTTCATGGGTTGCCATGGCCAAAGTATTCATCACTGAGTCATCGTGAGTCACCCACTATAATGAGCCTCTCCATACTCAACGAAATTGTGTCCTCAGAGGGCAGAAAAAAAAAATCTGTTTCTGACATTATTCTCAAAACATTTTCAGCATGCTACTGCCTGTCACAGCTCGTGCTTTTCTGCCATAGTTGTGAGTACCCTCCATGCCGTGATTAAGCATAAGAATAGGAATTGGTGTGGAAGAAAAATCATAGAATCTTAAGAGTTGGAACAGACCTTAGGGTCATCCAACTCATCTTTCCATTCAACTTTTAAAATTTTTAATAAATTTTATTGATATCTTTATTTTTGTAAAGCCCCCACACCAAGATCGATTTCTTATAACAAAGATTTTTTTTAAACAGGAGAATAAAGTTCAGCAAAACTGATTAATATATCTCATAATATCTGCCATTATATATGTTGTTCCAATCCTGTGAACCACTCCCCCCATCTCTGCTAAGGAGTGGGGGGAAATGTTTTCTTATCTCTTTTGGGGGAACCATGCGTATTTATAATGGCACAGTATAACCTTAGATCATTTTATACCTGTTGTTCTTTCCATTTACATTGTTGTCATTTTTAGCTGATTTTGTGACTATTAAATTTTGTTTCTTAAAATTTTTGATATAATTTTTTGAAATAATGAAAATCTATTTTCTTTGTCTTTACAAAGTTTTTGTACAAATTGTTTTTCTCACTCAACTCACTTCACTTTGCATCAGTTCATACAAATCTTACTAATTTCTCTGAAATTGTGACCTTTATCGTTTCTCATAGTACAGCAAGATTCTATTACATTTATGTACCATTATTTGTTCAGTCATTCCCCAATTAATGGACACCCATCTTTGTTTCCAGTTCTTTGCTACCAGAAAAAGAACTGCTATAATTATTTTTGTACGTATGTATAGTTTATTTCCTTATTCCTATGATTATTTTAGGATGCAAATCTAGTAGTGGCACTGCTGGGTCAAATGATATGAACAGGTTAGTAACTTTGGGGGCATGATTTCAAATTGCTTTCCCAAATGGCTGATGCAATTCACAGCTCCCTCCGTATATAAAAAGTACCTTTTTTTTTTTCTAAAGCCTCTTCCCTCAATTTGTCATTTTCCTTTTTTTGGTCAGCTTTCTGATCTTGTGGTTGTAAGGTAGAACCTCAGAGTTGCTTCTAATTTATATTTCTCTATTAGTAATTTGGAGCATTTTTTCGTATGCTTCAAATAGGCTAATAAGTTCTTCTGAAAACTGCTTCTTCATATCCTTTAACTATTTATCAATTGAGGAATGGCTTCTATTTTTATAAATTCAAATTTGTATGTCTTTTAAATGATGCTTTTATCAGAGAAATTTGATGAAATTATTTTGCCCTATTATTTCCTTTCTAATTCTTGCTGTATTCATTTTATTGGTGCAGAAACTTCCTCATCTATCTCTACCCTGTGTTTGCACATGCACTCTTCTATCTGGAGATTTGAAAGTTACGTTTTTCCTCACTCCTCTAATTTGTTGATCATGTAACCCTTTACGTCTTAAGTCACAGAACCTTTTGGACTTTATCTTGGCATACATTTTGAAATGTTAGTCTATACCTGGTTTCTGCAATATTTCTTTATAGTTTTCTCAGAAATTTTTGTGGAATACTGAATTCTTTACCTCATGTTTGGGATGATCAAACACAAGACTATTATTCAATTTACTTTAAAAGAACTTAGTAGGAAAAGAAGTACCTTGACTCATTATTTGTGACAATGAAATTACTAGTTGGATAGTTAGATGGTACAGTGGATAAAGCACCAGGCCTGGAGTCAGGCAGATCTGAATTTACATTTGGTCTCAGAAACTAGCACTGAGACCCTGGACGAGTCTCTTAATCCCTGTTTGCCTCAGTTGTTCATCTCCGTCTTCATGGACCCCAGTCCATGGGGTCATGAAAAGTCAGACGTAACTGAAAGACTGAACAGCAACAAAATCACTAATTTACTGAAATATTTGCTCCATTTTAATTACGTAGATATTTCATCAAAAAAAATTTTAAATTAAAGATAGGATTTATGCCTATGTACATCCCCCTGTCATTGGGTTATCCACTGACAGATTTTGGTCTTAGTTAAGGCCTAAGCTCTAGGTCTACTTATAGCACCCTTACTTTCAATCCTCCCTGCTTCCCACAAAACATCTTTTCTTATTTGAATACTTCTGATGGTTAAGGAACTCACCATACAAATATTCATCATCTGACAAGGTTCTTCACAGTCCCCAGAATACTTGGAAAGCTCCATGAAGAGAGCACTAGGACCCAGTCTCATTGATTACCTGACAAATATTCAGAGATTCCCAATTCTGTGAACTCTCTTCATCCTTTCTAAAGCTTCATTCTTGGGGCAAATTCCCTAATACCTGTATTCTTCCACAGACTGCCAGAGTTAAACAATTGGATATACCTTCAGCCTTCCTGCTGTGTCATAATCTCTTTGTTTCCACATACCCTCATCACTTTAATCATGCTATCGTATTATAATCTCTCTCTACTCTTAAACTCATCACTAATTTCCTCACGTTCATTAGCTCTCAACACATGGTTATAAGCCTAGTTACTAATGATGGTGATTAGGAGAATGTCTTGGAAGGTAATTAACATGCCCCAAATCAAGTGAAGAGCCATTTCTCCTTCAGAGACAATCAGTGCATAGAAGAAGTAGCAGTTCTGGAGGTATGACTCATCAAAAATGAGTCCTTTTTGTTATAATGTCTCATAATTTCATGTACTTTTTGGGGGCGGTGGGATAATGCATCTTGGTATAATTCACAAAGATCACTGTAATCTCTGTTTTACTGACAAACAGTAAAATAGCCCTGCATAAAATTTAATCCTTGCCCAGATTTGTAGCTTAGTGATCCCTCCAGCTGAAATTTCTATAAAAGACATCAACAGAAGCTGCTAGGTTTTATTTCAGGTAGAAGCCATAAAGAGATGGAACTGTAATTATGTTCAGAGCAGCGGAACTACTCTGTGATCTGTTAAAGTTTTCATCTGCCAAAATAATGTAAGTATAAATGGCCGTGTGCTCAGTGGTGATGATTTTTTTTTGTACTTTAGAATTTTCTTTAGCAAAGAAAACAATTAGTTTTTATTTCAGATCAGTTTCAGGTGAGTTTGGTCCAATTTGAAGAAATCTGGCAAGATTTTCATAGGCTGAATACACATCAAAGAAGTTACTTAAAATCAATGTACAACTTCTGCTATTCCTAATAAGTCAAATTGAAATTTTAAAAACTCTCAATTAGGCCTAGCAGCATTTTATTCCGTATATGTGTGATACTCAAATAAGTGGCTCTTTGATCTCTTTCATAGGGAAATTCACCACTGTATTTCTGATTGTAACCCATAAATTGCCAGTACCTTTTAACTCTTTTAACTCTTGTTCATGTCCCCTTAATTTCAACCTACTGTGAAGGGCCTTCTCTACTCTCTCCTGACATCATAATAATGGATCACCCTAGGTATCTTTAATTCTCAGATAACTAACCAGTCTTCTGCTTTGCTCATGCCTTCTCCATGACATCTTTGAAGCTGGTTCGTGTTAATGGTGGCTTACTTTTTATGTGTTGAAGCCAGCTCACACCTAATATATGCTTCTCCATTGCCCTTTGAATGATGGTACCTTTTTTAAGTTCATCAAAGACAATCTGTTCTCTTCTCCTTCTGTTTAATTCTAGGCCCAATTCATTATCCATTTGTACAGTTAGTACAATCTTTTGGCTAACAAGTTCTGTGATTTTGCCCATCCAACTGTATGTCATAAGCTAAGCAATAGACATTCTTCATCTACTTGGTTAATCTTGTGTATATGCTTAGATTGAACTCTTGAATGGTTTCAGGTATTTTCCAGGCTCTGGGTTTTTCTTTTACCAGAATAATGGTATCGCCACATCATAGTACATTCAATGTGCAGATGAGAACTGATGAAGTCCTAAATGTTATGGTTATATGAGTAGAGAGAATGGGACAGATTTCAGAGAATTTCCATATCATACAGTTTGTCTTGCCACTAAGGGAATGCTCCTGTGGTCAGGGTGAATCAGTGGGTGCCTGGCTAAAAGAATGGTAGAAGAGGGGGTGGGGGGAGGACTGCTCCATTGGTCCCCTCCTTCCAAATGCACCTCTCACTTCTTTCCTGACTGCCCAGTTAGATTCTCTTCTCCCTTGCCTCCTCCTCTCCTTCTCTAAGGAAGGCTACTTAATATCAGAGCTAAAGATTATTCTCCATGGCCTTCTTTCTCCTTGTTTAATTACCCCCCAGCCTGAGTCTCTTCAACCTAACTACAGTGGAATTATTGCACTGTTCTCTTCTGAGCAGAGCTATTCAAAGCCTCGCGGCTGTTTCTGCTACTCAGGTAACCCAGGGCAGGTTGCAAAAGGGAGCGAATGGCTCAGAAATCCTTACGGCGAGAAGTAGGATATGAAGATAATACAAAGGATCTCACCCTTAGGATGGGGATAAGTGAGCATTTCAAGTGTCATCGGGGCCAGGACCTGTGTGTGTTTGGGGAGGGAAGAAGACTATGTGATTAGACTTTAGATGGCAGCAAGAAAACTGTTAGCATTGCTGATCCTAAAATGGGAAGAGAATTAAAAACTGTGAGCTTTATAAGATAATGCTAATTATAGTTAGCCACATTACCTTCTTACTAATTACTACCATGTATGTAAGCATATTACTATTGTAATATAGTAAATTTTGACCATTTTCTTGAACTCTTATTGTATGCCCACCTTCCAATGTTTGTGTAGCATGCATGCAAGTGTAAAGAACTTTTTTTAAATTGGAGGGAACAGGGTTAACAATGATAATCCATGGTTGAACACAATTTTACAGATTCCATTCTCTGAGGTCATTAACGACCTTTTTATTCTCAATCCTATGTCTTTTTTATATCCTCAGATTCTTAGTCCTCTTCATATCATTTACCCTAGACCATACCCTTCTTCTTAGTTGCTCTCCTTTGTAGGCCTCTATGAAACTTCTTTACTTCTGATCCTATAACTTCATTTATCACCTTTGAGATGATAAACATGTAAACATGAACGCATCTTCTTTTCCCTCGATGTATCCCCTCCCTATCTTCTCTATTTCTCCTAATATGCAACTATCCATAGACCACCCGGACTTTTAACCTTGGGGTCTTTTATTTTTCCTTCCTTTTCACTCCCTTCTTCCAGTCATTTGCCAAATTCTGATTGTTTCTTCTTCCACAATAGATCTCCAATCTGACTCTTTTTCTCCATTCCCATTACAACTATGGTATTTCAGGCCCTCATTCCCTTTTTAGTAATTGTAAGAGCCTTCTACAAACTTTTATGCCTCCAGGCTATCCCCTTTCCAATGCATCTAACACAGTTGTCTGAGTTCATAGCACAGCACTATGATGGCCCCATTCCTGTACTTTAAAAAAAAAAAAAAACACCTTTAGTGATTCTTCATCGAGTACCAAATAACTCTCCACAATCTGCCCCTGCCTGTTCAGCCTGATCTCATACTATCTTCTTGCCACTTTACATGATTCTCTTTCTGCCCCTTTCATCCTTGAATAGAGATCTCTATTGTAGCTGTATCCTCAGTATCTAACATAGTACCTGGCACATAACAGATGCTTACTAAATACTGGTTGATTAATTAATTGATTCATCTTGGCCCCTCTAGTTTCCATATATTTGGCTACTTTATCTCTTGTGCCCAAAATTAATTCTTCTCTTTTCCTCTCTTGATGTCTTCATATCCCTTAAGACCAGATTCCTACATGACTCCTTCTGTGAAACTTAATCTGACTTACCAGATTAAAGTGTTTTGTCCTCAAGTTTCTCATATTATATTTCCTGAGCTACTTTATATTTATCTTACTAATTCTCCCTCATTATTTGTATATTCATTCCTCTCCTACATAAATTGTAAGGTCCTTCAAGACAGGAATGGCTTTATGTTGGAATTATATTATAATTATATTATAATATAAATATTAACATTATTAATATAATATTAATTATATTATAATATAAATATTATATATTTGATGCCTAAATGTTAGGTGAATTGAGTTGAATTAAATTATTTCCATTATATTACAAAATAAGTGACACCTGACAGACTTTAAGCCTTACTGGATGCAAGTTGACAATCTATTCCTTCCTGGAACTGACATGAAATTGGGGAGATATTGTTTCCCCACAATGTCCCTACTCTTAGAGGCAATTCCTAGAGTCAAAAGGTTTCTAAGCTTAATACCAGATCCATTAAATTATAGATTGTTGGTAGGGGAACATTCAAGGTTGGTCTGAAATTAAGCTATCAGGCATAGGACTTTAGACCAACAACAATAGGTTAGGGCCCTTTAATTCTTAGTAATAGTGTGAAGACAGTTAGGTCAAGGTCTTGTGAAGTTAGCATGCATAGTTATTATTTGTATCTCAGTGGGTTTAATGTTAAAAAAAAAATTCATTTGTGGTCTATATTGTAAATGCTTTAAAAGAAGTATCACCTGACCAAAAGTTGGAATTGTTTTATGTGATATAAACTGTGTTAAAAATGAAAAATAAAAACAAAATAAGGAGTTATGGAATCTTTTTTTTGTAATACTTAACATATATTACAATACTTCAACATTAATACTTATGCACACACACCTCTCACATGCTAATAAAAATAAGTCATCATTAAAAATTACTTTTTAGATCCCACCCTAGTACAAATATTACCTTGCTACCTGCTCCACATTCAACAAAGCAGAATCCAGTAAATAGCCATGTGAATGCAGACCATTTTTAACATCCTGTTTTCTAAACATCCTAGTGTCAAGAATGAACCAAAGACAAAGCCAAACCTTCTAGTCTTTGACATACAAAAAATGTTAATGTAACAGGTAGAATGGGATAGGTGGGAGGGATCTGATTTTACTAGATGCTTACTTCAAAATGAAAATGATACCAAGAACCTCACATAAAAAAAACTACAGGTGTCTGACAATGGATTGTCTTAAACTGATTGACACTATTTTAAAACCATTCAGATGTATATCTCAAGTTACAGTGACTAGGCCATATAATGTACTATGTGTTGCTTCAGGTATAACCTTGAAGTTTCCCCTAAAACATGGGTTCTTAACCTTCTTTGTGTCATGGAGCCCCTTAGCAGTTCAGTGAAGCCTGTAGATCACTATTTTTTTTTAAAGTACAAGATAAGATACTTAAGATTGCAAAAGAAATCAATTATATTGAAATGTAGTTATGAAAAAAATTTAAACAAGGTCAGAGATCCCAGGTTAAGAACCTCTACCCTACAGGAATGAGGGATAGGGAAACCATTATCAGCTAGACTGTATATTGAGGAATTAAACGCTCAGGCATTCTGTTTATTGTGTAGTTTATCTACTTTGAAAGGTTACTTTTCAAATACTCTGAAAACATAAAAATAATTTTAGACTACCATTTAAAAATTTTGATTGAGGAAGGTTGAAACCCAGAAACTTTGAGGTCATTCCCAGTTCTATACCTCTCTAATTCTTTGTATTCTAAATAACAAAACATGTCAGCTTAGTAACTGGCTAATTACTGTTTGAATATTATTCAAAGGAAATAATTAATCTTTTGCAGGAACAGCATCTGTTGCAGTTGCAGGTCTCCTTGCAGCTCTGCGCATTACACAGAACAGCCTGTCTGATCACACAATTCTATTCCAAGGAGCTGGAGAGGTACTTCAGGATATTTTTATGTAGTTTTAATTATTAATAATTTGAGGTATTTTGACAGATTTATAGTAAATTTTGCTGTGTCCTTCCTCAAGGTACATGCCATACCTACTTATTTTCACAAGAAAAACATCATTGCTCATTTAAATTTCATTCATACTTTGATGAAAAAAAGTTTCTATTCCTTGAATATGAAATGTATGTATGAAGGGCTTTCTGAAACATAATTAAAATATTAAATCATCTAATAAGCAGTTTTCTCAAAACTCTAAAATTCTAAAGGAAAAGGAGTATAGGGTTTCCCAGTGTATTCTCAATGTTCCTATGCAAAACGTCCTAAATTATTGGCAGGACCTGGCCATTAAGTCAAAGTTATTCACTGTTTTGTTATCTTTTTATATATTTTAATCATCTAAAAAGGAAAAGAAAAGGAAAAGCTAGAATCCCGTAATAGCAGTCCATCCCCAGACACAGAATTAAAGTGTCAACTGAGTTTGAACTTCTTGTAGGCAAATTGCCCAGATATGTTTAGAATGATAAAATATAAAACCAGAATGGGAATGGAGAAATGCTTTGTGGCTTGGTGTTTTTTTTAAAGCTTGTAATTCCAAGTCAAATATGATTTTGAGTGAAAAAAAGAATTCTGTTGGATAGAAGAGTGAATATGTTATATGGGTATTTATATGGCTATGTTTTTGCCTTCTTGTGGAGCTTTTTAAGGAAGCTATCTTTTTTAAATAAAAAAATTTTTATGGATGCTTGTAGCTAGGATTTTTAATGGAAAACATTAATGTGACATATGGAATGCAAAAATTAAGACACATATTGGTTTACTTTAGGGAAGTCATCAATTTATTGCATATTCATTTTGAAGCACAAGAAAGGTGAAATGACTATTTGCTGAGGTTTAAATTCTTTACCACATATTGGATGGATGTTTATATACAACATTTCAGTTTGGTAATTCCATTCTCTGAGTTTCTAAAGGGCTCTGGTAAATGGAAAAGGTCAGTTTGGGATAGTCAGAAACCATCAAAAAGTGGCTCATAGTTGAAAGATTTAAAAAATAAGGCTCTTTTTTTACTTTTGAGATTTTTTTTTTTTTTTTGCAATTTCATAGGTCTTATGACATTTCATAGAACTTACTAAATACAGAAGGTTGGTTCTTGTTTCATTGAAAATTGCATCTTAAACTTACCCATACTAAGAAAGCAGACATGTTTGAGAATACAAAATTTTTATCGGTGAGTTTCTCGCATATTTCTAGCTAATTTTGTTGGTCTGCAGTAAAGTGACCATTACCCATTTCAAAGAGTTGAACCTTAATATGTAGGCCTTGTAATTTCATGGTCCTGGTACTACTGTGTAAGATTTTGTTAGCTTTAGCTGAACATTTTCTTTCAATCCAGTCTTGATTAATTGTCAGAAACACTAAGCTCACTAAAAGCAGTGATTCACTATTACATTTTTTTTGGTAGGACTAAAACACTGTTAATAAATGTGATATTAATTGTATAAAGAGGAAGTCCAAACAATATTCTTTTTAGATCATTCAGTTAGGAAAAAATTGCTTTTCCCCCATGTGACTACTAGGAGTAAAAGTATTGTAGCTTATCACTTGAAACCTTTTCTGTGCATTTTTAATTATCAAGACAGAATGATATAAATTATAACTTTCAATAAAATTATGTAAGATAGAAGCTTTAAAAAATTTTTTTAACCTCTATTTTTTATACCTCTTCCTTAGGCTGCCCTGGGGATTGCAAACCTTATTATTATGGCCATGGAAAAAGAAGGGGTATCCAAGAAGAAAGCTATTGAAAAGATATGGTTGGTTGACTCAAAAGGATTAATAGTTAAGGTAAATCTTTGTTTATATTAACCATAAACATTTATTAACCAAATTGGTTGATCTTTAAAAAAACAAAGGAAAAACAATTTTTTTCTTTGCAGTTATACAGAACATATTTCCATACAAGTCACATTATAAAAGAAAATACAGACCAAAAAGAAGAAAAAGAAAGTTTTTAAAAGTATTTTTCAATGTGCATTCAGACTCCATCAGTTCTTTCTCTGGAAATGGGTAGCATTTTTCATCATGAGTCCTTTAGAATTGTCTTGGATGATTGTATTGCTGAAAAGATACAAGTCTTTCACAGTTGGTCATCATACAGTGTTGCTGTTGGTGTATATGAGGTTCTCCTGGTTCTGCTGACTTCACTTTTCCTCAGTTCTTATAAGTCTCTCCAGGTTTTTCTGAAAGCATTCTGCTTATCATTTCGTATAATAGCACAATACTGTTCTGTCTCAATCACATATTATAACTTGGTCAGCCATTCTCCAATTAATCAGCTTACCCTCAATTTCCAATTCTTTGTCACCCCTAAAAAAACTGCCATGATGAGTATTTTTGTGTATATATGTCCTTTTCGGGTTTTTTTTAATCTGTATGGAATATAGACCCAGTAGTGTTACTGCTAGGTCAAATGGTATTCATGGTTTTATAGCCCTTTTGGCATAGTTCACAATTACTCTACAGAATAGTTGAATCAGTTCACAACTTCACCAACAATGCATCAGTGTCTCAATTTTCCCCATATTCCCTCCAAAATTTGTCATTTTCCTTTTCTGTCATATTAGCCAATTTGAGAGGTGAGGGGTGGCATTTCAGAGTTGTTTTAATTTGTGTTGCTCTAATCAGTAGTGATATGATTATATATAACTTTGATTACTTTGTCTTAGAAATACCCTATGATATTCCTGGGAGTTTTCATTTCGAGTTGTCTTTCTGGAGGTGGTTGGTAGATTCTCTCAGTCTCTGTTTTGCCCTCTGGTTCTAGAATATCAGGGAGTTTTCCTTGGTAACTTGGAAGGTGATGTAAGTTCTGTTTTTGGCCATGAATTTCAGGTAGTGCAATAATTCTTAAATTGTCTCTCCTGGATCTGTTTTCCAGGTCACTTGTTTTTCCAGTGAGAAATATTATATTTTCTTTTATTTTTCTCATTCTTGTGATTTTGCTTTATTGCTTCTTGATGTCTCATGGAGTCATAGCTTCCCCTTGTCCAGTTGTAGTTCTTCTCTTCAGTGAATTCTTGCACATTTTTCATTTGGCTAATTTTGCTCTTTAAGTCGTTCCTCTCATCATAGGATTTTTGTGCCTCTTTTTACCATTTGACCTATTCTGTTTTTTGATGTTATTTTCCTCCTTATTTTTTGTGCCCAGCTCTTTTCTTTTTATTCATGATTTTCTTGGAGCACTTATTTCTTTTCCCAGTTTTTCCTCAGCCTCTCTTATTTGATTTTTTAAAATCCTTTTTGACCTCTTCCAGGAATTCTTTAAGACCAATTCAGATTTCTCTTTGAGGTTTTGAATGTAGCAATTTTGACTGTGTTGTCTTCTTCTGAGTTTGTGTTTTGATCTTCCGTGTAAATCATAGTACCTTTCTATGGTCAGAATCTTTTTTTATTGTTTGTTTTTTTCCAGCATATTTCTTGACTTTCAGCTTTATATTAAAAATGGGCTGTATTCCTGAGGTGGAGGGGACACTGGCCCAAACTTCAGGTTTTTTGTGTGACTGTTTTCAGAACTAGCCCTTAGGTTTTATAAGCTTTCAGTTCTTCTAAGGTGGTGTGATCTAAGGGGAAGTATGTTTACTACTCTCCTGGCCTGTGCTCTGGTCTGTGAACAATCATAAAGCACCCTTTTCTGCTCTGCTGCAGATTCTCGTGTGCTAGTGCCTCTCTTTACTGGGACTACGATCCAGGACATCAGCCTAGATCCAAATATCCCCAGTGCCAGCATCGGGACCCCTATAATCTTTTAACCACTTGTCTGACCCCCCTCCTATCTGTGGGCTAAGAACTTCAGAAGTAGCTACTACTGATCCAGTTGCACTCAAGGCTTCCTGCTAGTTTCCTGTGGCACAGCCTGTGCTGTACTGCATTCCACTCTCACTGCAGTACCATAGGTCTTCTCTGCTGCCCTTCAAAGTTGTCTTGGGCAGGAAAATTGTTTTACTTCATAATTTTGTGGCTATTGCTACTCCAGAATTTGTTTTGAAGCATTATTGAAATTCTGTTTAGAGCAGAATTTGGGAGACCTCAACCAAGTCCCTGCCTTTTCTCCACCGTCTTGGCTCCACCCCTCTACTGGTATCACAGGGCCACAATTTGATACCATAAGTTAAACACCCAAAGTGATCCTTTTTTTAAAAGCTCATTGTCTGAATTGGACCCAAATGGCAGTGCTTGTGGAATAGAAAAGAAGCAGAAATAAAATGAAAAGGGCATCCTTTCAACCAGCTCCTCTGCTGCTTTTTCTCAGTTATGGACTTAGGGTTTTAAAAGGAAGTAATTGAGCAAACTTCAGGAAAAGGCCTCTTTAAAGCAATCTTTGCCAAATTAGTCACTCTTTGTGATAACTATAAGTCAAACAGGTCTAGAAAAGCAAATAAATCTTTACTCTGTGGACCTTTAGGAAAATTAATCAATAATTTGCCATTTTTCCTGACACTAAAATAATAGTAGATATGTATGTCCACTTAAATAAGAATACAGTATGTAACATTCAGTAACAAATATCAAAGCTATCTCTCTTTAGCAACTTTAGCCAGAAAGACTTATTAAAAAATGGAAAATTCAGTGTGTGATTTCTAATCTTTAGAAAATAAAAAATGTTCAGTCCTTTGGTGTCTCACAGGAATGACATAAGACAACATGCACAGTGATAAGAATTGTGTATGTGAATGAAATAACCTAGAATAGGAAGGAGCTCAGTTAGGAGGGTCTAAAATTGAATTTGGGAAATTATACAGTGCTTTCATCAATTCCAAATTCATCTCTGACCCTAAAACTCATCATTTTAATATTAAATTTCTTCAGACGAGACAGTGTATTATAGTGGATAGAGAGCTGTCCTAGAATGAGGAACACACACACACACATACATGCACATGCACACACACACACACACACACACACACACACACAGCCTCTTCCTGATATGTACTAATGGTGTCAAACTGTAGGCAAATAATTTAGTATCATAGTGTCCCAAGTAACTCCTAAAACTCCAAATTGTAAATCAGTAGCTGCCAAGCTTTATTGGTGAAGGCAGTTTTCTAGAACCAATAAAAAAGACCTAGGAAGGTGAAATGGTACATTAGAAAGAGTCAGAGGACCTGGGTTCTAATCCTACCTGTAACACTTAATACTTGTGTGACTATAAGCACATCACTTAATCTTCCTGGGCCTCCCTTTTTTTATCTATAGTATAAAGAAGTTGGATTAAATGAACTCCTAGGTCTGTACGAGTACTGTATCTGTGATCACATGATTTCTCTAGTTCATTGATTGATCTTTTTTCAGAAGTTTATGAGAAAGCATGGGAACTAATCACCCATGATAAGAAGATATGGATAGGTTGCATTCTGTATACCACTGGATGTAGCGCCAGCTACACATGGATAGGTTGAAGAAAGAGTTCACAAGCTATTTTCCATGCTTACATTAAAAATGTTATATTATATTTGGTTCAACTCAACAAACATTTTTTAAGGACCTACTATGCATATGCCAGGCACTATGCTAAGTACTAGGGATACAGACAAAAATTAAAAGAATCTTTCTTCTCAAGTAACTGACATTCTTTTGGAGAGAAACAGCATGTATACATATAATAAATAATTATAAGTTTTTACAAAGGAAATATGAAATAATTTTGGAGTATTATTGAGGAGCAAGCACAGGTTAAAAGATCGGGAAAAGCCTTTGGTAGGAAATAGCATGTAAGCGGAACATGGTGGAAGGAGGCTGGGAATTCCAAGAGGGAGATTGGGAGGTAAAAAGTATTCTAAGCATGGAGGACAGCCTGGGCAGAGGCATGGAGGGAGAAGCTGCAATGTTGGACAGAGGGACAAAGTAAAGAGGGCAATGTATTAGGGACAAGAGATGGGGGATGTGAAGTCCTGAAAGAAAGGTTGGAACCAGACAGTGAAAGGCTTTCAGTGCCAAACAGTTTTTTATATTCATGCTGTAGTGGCACTAGGGAGCCTCTGAAGTTTTGTGACCAAGAAAGTTTTATAGTCTGACCTGTATTTTAGGAATATCAATTGCAGGGTAGAGGTAACAAGTGGTCATATGAGTAGAAAGAAGGGGCCGCAAGAGCCATTATGGAAGTAAGAATGAATGAAACTTAGTAGAGAAGAAAGAGGAGAAGAAAGGAAGGATGTAAAGTAGAAGATGACTCCTGCACTGTGGAGTGACTGGAAAGATGCTCATGCTGTCAACTGAAATAAAAGAGATTAGGGAGAGTAGGGGAAAATGTAACGAGGAGTGTAAAATATCTAGGAACTGAAGAGGGAGGTTATTTTAGCTTTCTTTGGCAATCCTCAGTGCTAGTACGTGTGTGTGTGTGTGTGTGTGTGTGTGTGTGTGTGTGTGTGTGTGTGTGTTGAATTCAGCTATATTACATAAACAGACAGATTTAACATATCAGGCAGTTTTTGTATATGCTGACTGAATCAACCCATGCCTTAAATTCCTTGGTCTACAATATTATCAGTGGTGGTTCTAACCATGAAACTGCTGGTAAACCTCACCACTCACTCTTTACCTCATTTCTTTAACTTGCCAACATAAAGAAATGTATGTATTCCATGTGCCAAGATAAAGAAAGTTATATATTTTTAAAGGTGCTTATATGTTTAATAGTTGTGAGCTACTTTATATAAAAGAAACATGAGAACTGAATTAATTTCACTTTAATTTTATTAGAATTCATTTTGAAGAATTTACAAATCTTAAACTAGTGATCTATTCTTCCTTTAGAATTTGCATGATTATTTTATAGTTATCCTGATTTTGTTTAAATATAGGTGCATTTTTAACATCTCCCAAGGTCTGTTAATAATTGTTTTACTTGTAATGGAACTTTTTTTAATAGATAAATCCTAATCTTTAAAAAAGCTTTAAAAAGCCTTATTTGACTTTCTCCTACATTTCAAAGCCAAGAATGCTGAATATCAAAATAGAAAAATTATTTTTAAAACTATCATATTACCTCAGCTCATTTTAATGAATTATATAATCACCAAACTATATGCCTAATATGCTTTTTGTTTTCCTATCACAACCATTCTGTCATCCATATTTCTGTCATGCTCATATCTCATGGTTAGTATTTCTAGTAGGAACAACCTCACTGTACAGAAAATTGGAATTAGGAATAATTCAGTTGCATTAAAGATTAAATTGAAACCTATAATATTGGTTGAAAATATTCAGAAGGGTCTTCACAGTTATACCTCCACGCAGCAATCATTATTCTCTTTTATGTTCATTAGAACATTTTTGATGGGAAATGAAGTCATTAGTTGGTGAAAAATGTCCTTAGAAGATTAAAAGTATAATGGAAAGTAGAGATGAATTGAGAAAATCATCAGCATGTTGGTAAAACTGCCATTCATACCTAGAATTTAGAGCAGTTTCAGAAAGGAGATAGGAAACCACAAAAACAGAGAAACCTTAATCTATTAAGTATGTTTTGGCATTAGTTAACAAACTACATTAATTCTATGATATGCTCAAAATGCACAACAAAATAAAGTTGCTTACTATGCCCGTATTTTTAGTTGCCCTTCTACATTATAGGTTACATAGTTGGCATTTAAATAGGAAAAGAGATACTAGGAAGATGAAGTTGTATTTAATATGAACCATTCTTTTGCTTTGTTGATTATTATAAAGTTTGCTTTTGGGTAGAATGCAGGTAAAAGAATTTCTTTGATTCTTCTAAAGATGTCAGTAACTAGAAATGCAGAATCAAGGATAATTAGCAAATATATAAATCTGATCTATGATCATGTAAAATGTGGTTCCTTCTTATTTGCTATCACTTAAACAGGCTGGATTTTTAAAGCTGATACTTTTACTTCTCGGTGTTGAATCTACAATTCATGGCTGTCCTCAGCTGAATGATAGCATCTGATTATTGCAGGTGACTAGGTTCCCCCTTTCCTACAAATATATACTTCTGTTCATTAAAATTCATTAAAATTATTTTCACATTATCTACTCATGAATTAGATTATATAAAAAATAGTGATGGGCCATTAGAGCAAGATTTATAGAAATACATAACCACAGTTCTTTCATGGACATGAATTTTTTATGCTTAATCCAACTCTAGTATTCTGTAGCCTCAAGGCCATAGGTTTCTCACCCCTCTTCTAGACCTAAGCAGAATATTTACCTTGTATATTTCTTTTTTTTTTTTTTAATTAATTTATTTATTTAACTTTTAACATTCATTTTCACAGAATTTTGGGCTCCAAATTTTCTCCCCCCTTGTCCCCTCCCCCCACCCCAAAACACCGAGCATTCCAATTGCCCCCATCACCAATCTGCTCTCTCCTCCATCATTCCTCTCTGCCCTTGTCTCCATCCTCTCCTCTGTCCTGTAGGGCCAGATAACTTTCTATACCCCGTTACCTGTATTTCTTGTTTCCTAGTGGCAAGAACAGTACTCGACAGTTGTTCCTAAAACTTTGAGATCCAACTTCTCTTCCTCCCTCCCTCCCCTCCCCCTCCCTTTGGAAGGCAAGCAGTTCTACCTTGTATATTTCTGTCAGAATCAGAACCTTCTAAGACATATATATAATGTGAGTGCAGGAACCCAAAGTAGTTTTGGAGCTAAAAGCTAGTAGTGGTAGTAATCCCAATACTAGTTGTATTAGCATTAGCAATAATAGTAGTTTAAATCTACATAGTGTTCTTTTTGCGAAATTATTTCATATAACACTGTTTCATTTGGTTCTAACAATAGTCTTTAAATAACATAAATATCTTTAACACAATTTTACAGATGAGAAAATTAAGACTTCTACTTACCCAAGGTCAGAGTCAGTACTTATGCAGCGTGGTAGAAAGAGTGTACTAAAAGCGGAGTCAGAGGGCCCGATCTAGCTCTTATTATCTGTGTGATCTTGGGCAAGTCTTTAAACTCTCTGGATGTCAGTTTCATTTCCTGGATAATTCCGACTCTAAGGCTCCAAAACTTGAGTATTTTTCTACTTCATATACAGTGCTGTTTACACTAGACTATTTTATATTTTATTTTATTATTCACTATTTTATATTTTTGGAGAGAGAAGGCGTCAGTATCCCTTCTGAACATTTCCAATGAATTCTCAGAGCATTCTTCCCAGAATATTTTTTGATGGAGAAGCTATTTTGTTCCATATGGCTTTTCTGCTCCATGCAGCTTGGCTTAAGACATTAAAAAATTACGGTATGTCTTAAATAGCAGTTACATGATTTCATCAGATCTGATTTAGCTCTAACGATGGTCACATTTCAGTTAGATTTCTTTTCCACATGGCTCAGATCCTCTCTACCTCCCTAATGGTTGAGACTAAGGTGGTACTCAACAACAATTTAAAAAACATTTATTCAATTCCTACTGTGTTCAAGGCTCTGTGCTAAGTGCTAGTGACTTGCCTTGGATTACATCGCTAATAAATATCTGAGGTAGAAATAAATAAAATTCTAATATTTAGAAATCCAAGATGGGAATTGTCTTCAAATAATCTGTACCAAAAGAATTCAAATAAAATCTCAGGAACAAATTTTTCATGATGAAAATAGTAAATGCAGGTAGAAGAGAGGTAGAAATATGTCCATAATAAATAAAAAACAACTAGGTTCCAAATAAAATTATGAAAAGTAAAAATGAGTCTTAAATGTAGAAAAAATTCATGATTTTTTTTCATTGCATAACCTGTAGAGTCCAAAATTAGAGATGGTCCTGTAGTGACAGAATATAAATAAGGTTATTGAACTGATTGAATTACAAGTTTACAACATACAAGACTGAGAGCAACTTGAGGAAAACATACAGAAAGCATCTGTGGAAAAGAGATAAACTTCTCTTTGTGCCCTAGTTATTGGCAAATAGAATCATTCAGTGAATGCTCAGATCATCATTCCATGATTACTAGCCTTTTTTCAAACATTCTTTCAGCTTTTTTAAGTCATCACTTAGATTCAAACATTTGGCAATCAGTTTGTGAGTGGTTTATATATTTACTAGATGTGAAGCCTTCTGGCCAAGTTTTAGCCTTTTTATAAGTTTCAGCGTTCAGGAGATGACCACAGTGATACTATATAATTAATAGAGTGGATTGTTCATGAAAAATACTATTTTTTCCTGACCTCTTCTTTCAGTACTAGCCTATCTTCTTTTACTTTGTTTCTTCTGCACTGTGGATTAGCTGTTCCACAAATGATCATTTCCCAGAGATTACTTGTTAATTTAGAAACTAATTTTCTGATCTGTATTTCATTACATATATGTAGAAGGAGGAGAAACTAATTTGTTAGTGGTATTTAAAACACATAATTTGCCTGCCATCATATCTTCTGTAGTCAGAAAAAAAACAGAACTTGAAAGAATTCTGCCTTTTTGCATTATGTAACTTTTACCATTTTCAGAACACAGATTCATACACATTAATCATTTTGTAAATGTTTGCCAAATTAAATTGAAAAGTATCTGTAAAATTAGTATTTCTACAATTCTTTCCTGATTGTTTTAATAATTTGTTTTCCATTGCCCTAGATAGATTGGTAGGTCATCCCAAATTTGAGGCATATCTTATGAACTTGTAAAGAAACTCTAATACTGGCCTGTGAGTATAATAAGCCTACTTTTCTTGTGGGTATAACACAGTAGGGATCCCTTGTTGGCTTACTCTTGCCACCCTGAATACTATTGAAGTTCTTCCTTATTTCATTGATTAGTTTGTTTTCAGAGAGCAAAAATTAATTTTGATAGTAGCCTAAGCAAAGAATAAAAGATAAAAAATGAATAAAAACTGGGGAGAAGGAAGAATGGCAGCACTGATTAGATTATGTGGCACAGAATGTATGTTCTCTTTTGCACATATACTCAGTCCTTGTCACACTTAACACCATAACTCAAGTAAAGGAAAATATTAATTCAGGGAAATGTCTGGGCCATTAAAGTGTTAATGGGTGCTGCTTACCAGGCTAAAATTGAGTTTGACATAAAAAGTCTCTTCAACAGCTTCAGAAGCAAGAATATGTAGATGGCTAATGTAATCCCATCATCATTTGATACCGGAAAAATAATTCAGAATCCTTGCTGTACCAAGAGTAGGTCAGAAGCATCCTCATATACACAACAACAACACAGGGCATTATGTGGGTACTCATAGCTCTGTATAGGGCTATGAAAGATTCCAAACCACAGCCATTTTCTTCCATATACACCCACGATGGAGAATATGAATTTTTGGGAAAGGGTAAGAAGCCAAAACTGTCATCATTTCATTTCATAGTGCCAGGGGGCAGGAAATCATTACTTTCATAGCTGCCTCATGGTTCCCACAGGGAGATGTCCATCTCATTAAACCACAAACTCATTTGGCACTTCCAAAAGTTTGAACCTTATGGGAGGACATTGATGGAGAGCCAGAGTGACCATGAATTGCAAATTCCATCCTTCTCTAGAAATGGCCCAGAATCACTTCTGTATAAATCATCATTAGAGAAATTGTATTGTAGCAAATGGGTCAAAATAACTCAATGCTGGAACTGGCACATGGCCTATGTCTTCAGTACTTTCCTTCTGAAGTTTGTTCTTACCTCTTACAAAAGAGCCAAAGGTTAACATTAGGACCATGATAAGTATCAGAAAATATGTAAAATCTTACTTTTCACAAAAATCATTTTAGGAAAAACAAAACAAAAACCAAAGGTAAAGGCAGTTTTCAGATGGGAGATAAAGCAACCATATTGGGTTCTCTTCTTGATTCTGTAAATAACAGAATAATTTTTTAGTCTCACAGTTTTCTTATTTGTAAATCTGTCAACTATAAACAATTTTAAGACTTCACCTAATATTTTCCTCCTAGGTAATTTTAGTCTTTTATATATGTGATTAACATATTTAAGTAAAAGAGATTCTATAAATACACATATTTTATTTTTTCCTCCTTTTTGATTTTCAGGGGAGTGTGTTAGTATGTAATATTGTGTGATGAGTCAGAATTTTTGAAAAACATTATATAATTGCTTCAGATTAATATTTATGGAAACTGGAGTGTCATCTTCTGGGATTATTTGAAACAATTGTCTCCAAAGTTTGATTCAAAATGACTTGAGACCACATCTTTAGGGTAAGAGTGGGGAATTGTACTTTTAGCACACAGACATCATTGTGCCATTTCAGCCTAAGGTATTGATTGGATAACCAATTGGCAGAAGTACTCAATCTTCTGTAAGACTGAAAGTTTTAAATCTACAACAAATACCAAATTCATTTTCTAGAATAGATGCATTATCAGTACCTAAGAGCCATGTTTGACATCAGATGGCAAGATAAGCTTGCCAGAAATGAGTTCATGGAAAGATATGATCTCTCCCTCCTCTGAATTTCCATAATACTTGTTTATTTTTTTTACCCCCATCCACCATTATGAAAACTATATATAATGGCATTTTTTAAATGAATACCATGCCTTGACATTTATCATTGGATTTTTACCCACATTTTGTATCTGGATACTTTTTGTCACTAAACAGTCATGGTACATTACTTGGGAAAATGGAAGAAAAACTTGAATGATAATTATAATACTTTAAAAGTCAAGCATAGATTCCCCTCCAAACAACTTTAAAATGACACTTCAAATGGAATTCTGGAGTGGCAGAGCCAACAAAAGGTCAAAATGAGAGATTTTTCCAACTCAATACAACTTAAGAAGTCAGAAGGAGAGGTCTATGACACTGGGGTGGGGAACTGGCATTGGAGGCAGCAGCAGCTTCAGGGACTCTCCAGCCATAGATGGTAAAGAGATCTAGCAACTTATCAAAAAGAGATTCTAGCAGACCCCTCTAATCTGAACTGACACTGGATACAAGATTGGGTGCTGTTTGGTTACTCCATTGCTGGGTCAGAGTTCCAGGGCAGAGAGGAACATTTGCAGTGAAAAGGGACCAGGGTCCCTGAGGAACAGTAGTGCTTGTGGTTGCAAGGGATCAGAGGACCTTCCAGGGTAAGAACAGAGCTCAGACCAGGAGAGCAGTGACTGCACCTGTTCTTGATCTTGGAAGTACTTCTGAAGTTTCAAAGTTCCAGAACTAGCTCTGAAAATAGCAGTGGGAAAAAACCTTATATAAACTGATGCAAAGTGATATGAGCAGAACCAGGAGAGCATTGTACATAATAACAGCAACAGTACAGTGACCTTAGCTACTCTGATCAAGACAGTGATCCAAGATAATTCCGAAAGACTCATGATGAAAAATGCTATCCACCTCTAGAGAGAGAATTGATGAGCTGAACGAAGGTTGAAGCATGCTTTTATTCAGTTTCATTGCTTCTTGCTTTAATGTTGTTTTGTGTTTTGATTTTGTTTTGCAACATGGCTAATATGGAAATGATTTACATGATTTCACATGTATACTTGACATCATATTGCTTGCCTTTTCTATAGGGAGGGAGAGAATTTTTTAAAAAATGAATGTTGGGGCAGCTAGGAGTCAGGAGGAGCTGAGTTCAAATCTGATCTCAGATAAGCTATATGACCCTGGGTAAATCACTTAATCCTGATTACCGAACCAAAAAAAGAATGCTAAAAATAAATTATAAATTAAAGGAGTAATGAAGAAAAATAAAAGTCAAATGTAAGCTCTGGTTATGAATTGTGTAGATTATAATGATGTTACTTTAGTTTGTGTCCATTTTTAGTAGATCACTTATTTTCATCTGCTTTATTTAGGGACGTGCTTCTTTAACACATGAAAAAGAGAAATTTGTCCATGAACATCATGAAATGAATAACCTTGAAGAGATTGTCCGAGAAATAAAGCCAACTGCCCTCATAGGTAACATCACTTTTGTTTTTTACACATTTGAATTTTTTTTTTAGTTTCAAATTATACTGTCTTCTGTTCTTGGAGTTTTATTAGAGAAGAATATTATTCATGTTTAACCCCAACTCAACAGCAATTTACAAAACACAATTCTGAACTTATAAAATTAAAAAATTGAGTTATAAATTCATTCAAATGAACATCTTAAGAAATTACCAAATTTGGTACTCAGATACTACCATCTTATTCCTGCGAACACCAGGTGTTTCAGAACGTTTTAGCAGCCTATTAGTATAAAAATCCACCTAGAATGTAAGCTCTTTGACACAAGGAATTGTAACTTTTACTTACAGTGAGTGTTTAGTACCTGGATTGAAACCTAAGTCTTGTTATTTCCTTATTCTTTTTAAACTGCATTTTATCTCAGTGTCTTCCTTAATACAAGCCAGAAGGAGGCATGTTGTTATCTCAGTCCTACTGGGACAATTAGCATAAAACTTTAAAATGTGCATTGCTGAAACAGGCTTGAGATTGCTTTCTTATGATATATGGAGTTTTCTCTGTTCAAAACCATGAATGTGTAAAGAGCCAAAAAATAAGATAATGGACTTCAGTTATATGGCCTGAATGAATAGAGAGAAATTCAAGAGAAAAAAGTAAAAACTTTATGTATGTATGTATTTTAGCTTATGTTCACTTTAAGGAAGAACAGTTCATAAATTTTCCTACTGTCTAGGTAACCCCAAAAGATAACTCTTAATTTGTTAGTCTTTATGCCCTGATTAAAAATATCTGTTTTTCATTGGTGCTGATGAAGATTGCCTGGGACTCAATAGTATATACGTGAAATGCAGTTTTTTATTCATGGTGTCTAATAGTTTTTAATTAAGACAATTTATGCACTTGTGTCTTTCAAGTAGAAATTAAGAGTGTCATGCATTTGCTTAGAAGTATGGTAGTCTTTATAGATGACAATACATTTAACTAACTTTGCATATAATTGGTTAACTATCATGTAATTGTCTTATAGCAATAAGATTGATTTTATATATATTGATTTATATATTTTATATTACATATATTTTATATTTATATTGATATATTGATATTTAAATATATTGATATATTTATATCATCTCTTTTTTTCCTTAGCCTTTCACCTTTTAATTTCTCATTTTAAGAACAATTAACTGCTCATATTAGTGTCATCAGTAAAAATAATCCATTGAAAAATATTTTGTGCATCGTTGATGTTGATGTTGAAATAATAGATGTTTTAATATTTTCATTTTATGGTTCTCTTGGTTCTTTTGAATTATTTTAAGGAGCAATGTTACTTTTTTTGTGTTAATAGGCTTCTCATAGTAAAATTATAGTGAAATCCTAACTGAACTTCATAACTCTTGAGTCTGTTACTACCTTTTTTTTTGAAAACTAACAAAATGGTTGCATTTCACTTTCTGGTAGAGTACCAGATACAGAATCAGAAAAATGTGAGTCACAGCTCAAAACACTTCATAGCTGTGACCTGGACAGGCCACTTCACCTTACTGGGCCTTGTTCTTTGCCTCTGTAAAAGGAGAAGGTGTTATTCTATATGGTCTCCAAATCTCTTCCATCTCTAAATCCTTTTCTCAGACCACATGCTTTTTCTTAGCAATCACCTCCCAGAGTTATAGCTCTTCTCTCAGTGGCTGACTCACCAGTATCTAGAACACACCTCTTTCCTACCAGTCTTCTGTTTATGTTCATGAGCATTTCTGAAACCAGACTTATCACCTTCCCTAAAAAAAAACAAACTTGTTTTGTAGCTTTCACTATCTCCTTTAATAGCAGTTATTGTGACTCCTTCCTCTCTTTCTCTTGTCCGCTGAATAATCACTTACTGTGTCCAGTTCCTACTTCCACAGTTCTCTTTTTTTGTCCCTCTTCTTTTCACTACCACTGTCCTAGTTCAGGTCATCCATTGCATCAAATCTCACATAATAGCATGTAAGAAGACCTGCCATCTTTTATTTTAGAATTGTATACCAGCAAGAATGCCCTTCCAAAAATCACGTTTCCAGATAATGATCCTGGTGCAAGATGAACTCCTGACAAATCAAAGTAGTTGTCGTAACTCCCCCCCATCTCCAAAGTACCTTCAGACCACTGTTAGGTTTATCTTCTTAAAATACTCCTTTCCCAGAGGAATGATGATGAAGCCTCCATCAGGGGGATATATTCATTCTCAAATTGTAGACTCAGTCATATGTTTTCAACAAGGCCACTTTGGGAATTTGTTTTGCTTAACTATGCATATTTGTAACAGATCTTTTGTTTTTCTCTTTTTCCATTGGAGGGGTAAGTATGTGAAAAAAGAAGAGAAATCTAAGGATAAGAATGTATCCTAGTACCCTGCCCCCCAAAAAAAGGAAAAAATAGGAAAAGAAAGGAGTCATCGAAATAAGTTTTTGAAATACCCAGATGAAAACAGATGGTCAGAAGCAAAGCAAGACAGCTTTTTAAGTTATATGTTCAATTATACACTTAAATTACATGTTGAGTTATATACTTAAAAAGAAAAGCAAGCAATTCACAGTAAAAATTTGTAGTTTAATATGCAAGTCACTCTTCTCTACTATGTATATGGAAATGTGCATTTTAGTTAATGGTTGTTAAACTCAAATTTTTTTTTTAGAAAAAGGGGAAAAAGTGATGAGAACCAGGATAATAAAACATCATGAAAGTCAATGGAAGATAGTAATTTTAAGGAGGGATCAATAGTGTCAGATGTGAAAGAGAAAACAAGAAAAGGACAATAGATTTGCATTAACTGATACGGTTACTTTCTAGGGTTACAGTTTCAGTATAGTAGAGCAGTTAAGGAGAAAACAGGTAGTCACATCAACCATGACTCCAGAGGACTAAAGGGTACTAATGATGAAGCAAGGTACCCATCTCCCCATAGAGAAGCAATGCACTGGAGATACAGAATAAGAAAGATTTTTTGATGCGACCAGCATGGGAATTTGTTTTGCTTAAGTTCACTTTGTATAAGATGCCATCATTGTTTTTAAAAATTACTATTTGTAATTATTGTTGCAAAGTTCATTCTTCATCACTTTTTTCTTCCTGTTTAGGTTTCCTCCAAGTGAGTGATACCTTAGAGATGAAATGTGCTAGATGATAATTTTTAATAATCAAAATTTTATTTTTTAAAAACATTTTTACTTTTTATCAGGGCTCCCACCCTGTTAAATTGCATCCATAGGATTGTTTTCAGGCAGAAAATCCTTATTGATCATATTCTCATCTTCTGTTAATGTCTAAAAATACAAATTTCGGTTCCCTTTAAATCTATTCTTTATGTATTATCAGTTGTGTATTAACTCCATGCTTTTTAGTAGCACTTTTAGAACTATTTACATTTACAAACTTCTCTCTTCCTTTTTATCATTGTAGTTTAAAAGACTCATATTTTAGTTAAGCCAGTTCTAGAAAGTTACAACAAAGCACCTCATTGCTTTTCTCGATATTCTTGTGGGCTCTTTGATGAATGCGATAATAATGTCCCTTATTACTGTGTTTTGATCAGGAGTTGCTGCAGTTGGTGGTGCTTTCACAGAACAGATTCTCAAGGACATGGCTTCCTTCAATGAGCGACCTATCATTTTTGCTCTAAGTAATCCAACAAGCAAAGCAGAATGTTCAGCAGAGCAGTGCTACCGAGCAACAGAGGTAAAGAGGGAGGGAGACTGGCATTTTGAATAGTACATTTGGTCTGTTCCAGGACTCTTAGGATAGGATAAATCCTGGGGAAAAGATACCAAAAGAAGAGCAAAAGATACTTATCTGAGTGCTAAAGAAAAATTGACAGGCTGAGATGGCATTAAAACTACTTGCTTTTCTAATCTGTTGCTTGGAACAATAAGATATTTATTACTCTGACATGTTGAACACTTGTTAAAAAAAAATCAATGGTAATTGATTTTTCTAATTTCATTTCACTGACTTTAATGTGATAAATTCATAAATCTAGAATTTCAAGTTAGGAAAAAACAAAGAGCCTATTCCCAATTGCTTACTGTGAAGTATTTTGATGCCTTTTGCCAGCTGTTCCCACACACTGAAGTATACAATACAAAACCATAATTTTATTTTTGCTCTGCTAAAAGATCTCCTCCCAGGTTCAGATTTTGATGCCAAGGGTGGAACTTTGGACAGCTAGTCTTCCATTTAGCCAGCCTGTATACATGAGCTTCTAAATCCTTGATTACTTCACTGCCTCATAGAATAAAGTAACATTCATTGCAAGGAACACTTGGTCTTTTTTCTCTTCAAACTCATCAAATGGAAACAACTGGGAAATATATCATTAAAGACTAGGTAAAACAGTCTATTGTAGAATTGCGTACAGTTTTATGTTTTTATAGCTTATAACCAACTATCAGTATGAGGCCAGAAGAGTCAGGCTGTGCTCCAAAGAATGGTATCAGAATGGGGGCAGGATTGGGGGTTGAAGAGAGAGTGACCTGTCAGCCTGTTGTCCTCAGCCTAGCCCTTAATCTCTTTTGCTCTTGGTGTGAGTCCATCTCCAAACTCTTTGCCTTTTCATTGGCTGTTCCTCATCCCTGGAGTGCTCTCCCTCTTTACCTCTTTCTGCTCAGCTTCTCTGGCTTCCATCAAGCCAGCTCAAATGCATCCTGGTCTCTCTCCTACCCCTAGTGCCTACTGTCTGAGATTCCCTTCTGTCTACTCTGTAAATGTCTTGTCCATATGTAGTTGTTTACATATTGTCTCCTAATTACACTGTGAGCTACTTGAGGGAGCTCGTAGAAACTGTTTTTGCTTTTTTTATCCTCAGTACTTGGCACAGTTCCTGGCACATAGCACTTCATAAATAAATGCTCGTTGGCTAACTCAGAAATAGTATATAAGCAAATTACTAAAATCATAAATATTTAAATAAACAAAACCAAAAAATAGTTTAAGGGAAAGTCCTCTTCTATTTTAACAGTGCATAAAGTGAGGACATGGTGGAGGGTCACAGGAGGATAGTTGACCAAATGGAGAGCATTTCATGGGCCCTTTGACTTTCACGTTTCCTGTGAAACCGCCATTCTTCCTGAATATTGGTGGTTTTGAAATCTATACACAAAGTTATCCTCTTACCAGAAGTCTTTTCTAAAATGTCATTTTTAGTGAACTGCAATTCAGTTTATTTATAGAGGTAAATTTCTTACAATTGGTAGTTTTATGCAGTAACCAAAACTAAAGATACCAATCTGTCACTAGACTTGCCTTGATAACATGCTACCAAATGAAACAAAATACTACTTTATACAAGCTCACTTGGAAATGTAACCCTTCAACTTTGAAATTATTTTTCTTGAAATAATTTTGAATTGTTAGGTTCCACAGCTCGGTCTTGGGGGGGAGAGGGGAGGCCTAAAAAGCACATTGCAAAAACTGATATTTACAGAGACAATATTATGAAAAATCTTTTGGTCTGACTTTTGCAGCCTGCTGAACACACACACAATCCTGATCTAAACTAGAAGGGGTGGGGAAGCTGTAGCCTCAAGGCCACATATAAGGCCTCAGGTGTGGCCTTTGGACTGAGTCCAGGTCTTACAGAACAAATCCTTTTATTAAGGGTGTTTGTTTTGTGAAGTTTAGATTCAGTGAAAGGGCCACACTTGAGGACCTAAAATGTCACATGTGGCCTAAAGGCCGCAGGTTCCCCACTCCTGGAAAGACTGGTCACTTCATTTGAGCTTTTGATCTTGACATATTTATTGCTTGGTGAAATAGACTTCTTGAATTATAGCCTATTCATGGAGAGCTTACTGCTTTAAAAAAAACAAAAAACCTTCATTATTCTTAACTACTTCAGTATTGGCACCAGGTGCAGTTTGACCCCATCCCCAGGGTCTATTCCCAGGGTCAGATGCTTCACACCTGTCAACTGTACCCTCCCCCACACCCAGTTTAAAGCAGGTACAATAGGATGCTGCTCTAAAATGAATGGCCTGTTGTAAAAATACAGTAATGACTACACTGAAAAATTATAGAGAATAATGTTTCTCTATCTCACTTCTAGCTATGGTAAAAAGAAGAAAATATAAATAGGACTGCAGATATTAAATATGTTTTGTAAACTGACTACACAGATTCTTTTTCTAAACCACATTTGCACTACACAAAATGCAAATATAAATTTAGTATATCCCTCAGAAATTTATTTGGAAATGGTGTGGCAACATCAAATTTTGCCATTTCACATAATTCTGTTAAATTTTTTTAGACTATATTGTTGGGTCATTTCAGTTGTGTCTGTGTGACCCCACTTGGTATTCTTGGCAAAGTTACTGGAGTGGTTTGTTATTTCTTTTTCTAACTCATTCTAGAGATGAGGAAACTGAGGCAAACAGGGTTAAGTGACTTGCCCAAGGTCATACAGCTGGTTAGAGGCCAGATTTAAACTCAGAAGGATGAGTCTTCCTGACTCCAGGCCTGTATTGTATTGTATTCACTTTGCCACATAACTGCCCAGTATGTAATAGAAGAGTTGTTCAGCCATTTCACTGGTGTCTGGCTCTGTGTCCTTATTTTCTTGGCAAAGATACTGGAGTGTCTGAAGTTGAATTTGAACTCAGGTCTTTGTAACTTCAGACCCAGTGCTCTATCCACTGTACCACCTACCTGCCCATCTTACCTATGATAGGTATTTTCAAAAGTCTACAGTTGAAGATCACCGTTGAAACGTTAGATGATGGTAAGCATGAACTGACTGTCCTGAAGGAGAGGGTAGCACCTGTTACAGTGGTAATTTAGACTTTGGGCACGTTTTCTGGGAATAAAGAATAAGACTGTGAGAATAGCAGTAGCCTCTGACCCCTGGAATTGAGTGCTCTGACATTACGGAAATTTGCCCATCCATCTTTGTGAAGGTGATGAAGAAAAACCAAACTTTCTCTGCTAAACTGCTGACTGTAGGAGGTGCCTGTAAGACACCTCCATGATGCTTTGCTTGAAAACATATGCTGCTCTTTTGAAACTGATAGTTTGTTGCGTTCCAGGGACGTGGCATTTTTGCAAGTGGCAGTCCATTTGATCCTGTCACTCTCCCGGATGGTCGGACCTTCTATCCTGGCCAAGGCAACAATTCCTATGTGTTTCCCGGAATAGCCCTTGGTGTCGTAGCATGTGGATTGAAGCACATCAGTGACAAAGTCTTTCTCACTACTGCCGAGGTATGACTGTAGAGTATGCTGTATGACCAGCTTCACTTAGCCCCCTCCATCAGGGTCCCATCAGCTCTAGAGCCTTTGATCTCAGAAGCAACATGTAGTAAAGAAGGGGGAAATAATAAAAAGAACAAAGGATTTAGAGGCAGAGACTCGAGCTAAATTCCTGTTTCTGCCACTAATGAGCCTTGTGAAATCAACCTCTCTGAGCCTGGATTCCTTCATCTGTAAAATGGAGATAGTAATTCTTCCATTTACCTACCTAAAAACTTTTAAGTCAATGTGATAAACATTGCCTGTAACCTTTGGGTTTTAAATGGTTAAGAATTTTTAAAAGTTAAAAAACACTTTTAGCCTTTAGGGCAACTGTTAACATTTTGTACCAGTACTTTCTCAAGTACTGAGGAAGATAATGTTTCTAAGGAATACCAAACTGGGGTTGGGAGTCCTGGCTTTGAATCAATCACTCTTCTCCCTCCATTCTACTCCTTACTTAACCTCTCTCTGAGACCTCAGTTTCCTCCAGTAAAATAAAGGGGATTGAACTCAATGACCCCTAAAGAATTCCATTTCTAAAATTATTTATTTTATTAAAGTGTTATTTTTATTAGAAATATATTTTCTTTCCCTCACAAAATCTACTCCATTGAAAAAGAAATAAATTCCTTTTAACAAATCTTCATAGTCAAGCAAATAAATTCCTTCTTTGGCTATGTTCAAAAAAAAAAGTCTCATTCTAACCCTAAATCCACCTCCTTGTTCCCATAGATAGACTTGATCATTAGATCTCTGGAATCATGTTGATGATACTTCTTACAGTGGTTTGATTTTATGTTGTTGTTACTGTTGTATGAATTGTTTCTCCTAGTTCTCATTTTGCTCTTTCTCCATTTCTAAGTCTTCAGAGTTCTTCACTTTTACAACACTGATGTTGATGTTGATGTTTTTCTAGCTTTGCTTATTTCACTCATTCATCTTTCCACGTCTCTGTGAAACCATTCAGAGACCAGTCTCCTCATTTCTTGCAAGACAGTATTATTCCATGACATTAATATTCCAGAGTTTGGCCAGTTCTTCCAAACTGATTGGACATACCCTTAGTTTCCAATTTTTTGCCAGCACAGAAAGAGCTGCTAAAAATATTTTTGCACATGTAGGATCTTTTCTTCTTTGTTTGATGTTATTTTATTTTAGGTAGTACAACTGCATGTCAGAAATACTATTTCCTTACTTTGTATCTCTGTGGTTAATTATAATGATGCAGTGATTCCTAAAAATGTCCAGTTCACTTTTTCACATGTACATTTTCTTGCATAAAATGTAATGTCACTTTGATCTGAAGTTATAAATCATAACTAAGGACCCTGAGGTCTCCTAAAGACAAATCTCCCAAAATCCTATAACTGCAGAAAGAATTCTTATATAGCAAGCAATAAAAAAGTACTTGCTCTCAGAGAACAAATGTTCTACTAGAGATAAGGACTTATTATCATCAGCCCTTGCAAAAAGAATAAAAATATAATGAAATATTCTTAGCATTATATGTTATTCATTCAAAATATAATCCTGCTTGTATTGCCCAAAGTGTAGCAGCTAGAGTAATGGCCTACTTAAATAGTGATTTTTAAGGTTTACACGGCACTTTCCTAGCCAACAGCCCTAGAGTTGCAAGTCTCCTATCTATATGTGAGGAAGAGAGGCTCAGAGAAGCTGTGGCAAACCTTGGTCGCGCAGCTAGCTAATGTAAGAACCAGTGTTCTAACTCAGGCATCCCAACTCCAAGTCCAGAACACTTTCCATTGTACCACACAACGCAGCTTTTTAAAAGAAGGCGTTTTAATTAACCACAAGCTTCACCTGTTTCATGTTGTCATGCTTCAAGATCTTTCACAAAGGAAATATGGGGAAGTAACTTATTAACAAGATTGCCCTACAACTGTAAATCATAATCAAACAGTAAAATCAATAACCATTATATTCCTTATCATGCAAAATGCTGTTATGAATAGAAAGGATATTTGCATCAGTCATTCTGTATTAAGTAGCCTTCCTTTCCCAGAGCAGGAGGTGCAGTGGCTGAAATTGCCCTGTGCCAGTAGACGTCTGGAAGAAAGAGCGTTCCACCCCTGGCTTTTCCTGCATTGCACTGAGAGTATGGGATCTGGTGTCTTGAGGTTCCTTGAGCCCAGAAGAGTTTATTAAATATAAGCAGATGTTAAAATGCAAAATAATCTTTTCCATGCTGTTCTTACATTAAGGAAAATAGAATCATTGTCTGTTTATAACAATTCTTCTATTGGAAAAAAAAAAGTAGATGTTTTTAGCACTATAATCAGTATTTTTTTTATCCTCAATCACTCTGGCTCCCTCTAGTGATGGTTTGATTGAATGCCCCAATTTGATACCCCTAAAAAGAGGCAGTGAGAATTAATACCTTTAAGTTAAACCATTCCGTGCATCTGATTCGATCCATAAGGTCCTGCTTTATCTCCTCATCAATGTTCTTGTCTCGTATTTCCTCTGCCATCCACTGCACTCGGCTGCATTTGACGGTTCTGACCAAGGCCAGTTAGAAACTGCCTTCTCTTGTTTTCTGTGATACGGTACAAGCCTAGATTTGAGCCCATTTTTCTGATGATTGCATTCATTTTCCCATCCCTTACCTGTGGGTATTCTACAAGACTGATTCCTGTACACTTTTCTGAAATCTCATCCATTCTAATGACTTTCACACTAGTGATGATATCTCTATGTCATCATATCTTTTCTTCTGTGATCCAGCTGCCTGTTGGATACTTCCAAATGAGTGTCGTACAGTTACTTCACACTTATCTTATCCCATCTTCCTCTCAAACTGGTTCTCACTCACAGTCTGTCAGTAGCACCACCATTTTCCCAGTGGTCTAAGGACCAAAACCTTGGAGATATCTTGAGTTCTTCTTGAATCTTGTGAACTCTTTTTTTCAGAATTTCTTGTCTTAGGCTTTCTTTTCCTTTCACATGGCTACCATGTTAGTCCAGATCCACATCACCTACTTCTAGATTACTCACATAGACACCTGACTTATTTTCTTACCAACAGTCTCCCTTCCTCCAGTCCATTCAGCTTGCCACCCTTAAGTCTAATCTTCCTCAAACAGTGTTTCCCCCACCTCACCTACTCAGCAATCTACATCTCTCTGTACCTACCATTAAGTCTAAATACCCAGTGTTGGTGTTCGGGCCCTGCACTATTAAGTGACCATGTTTTACCTAAACATTTTCCATTCAGGCCCATTACCTTACTTTGCCCTAAATATTCCATGCTCACTAAGGTGGTAAAGGGTAATGTTAAGTCACAACATTAGCTTAGAAGCTGGAGTGCCTGGACTAGCCTACTAAATGTTTAGATGACCAGCTGGCCGTGTGAGCTTGTGTTGTTTCTTAACCTTTCTGTACTTCACTTTCTTTGTCTGTAAAATGACATGATTATGATTCTGTTTCTTCTGTCCCTTTAGTTACATTGTTTGTCTTCATAGCGGAAAGAGAAGAATTCTCTCCCTTATCCCCATCCCCACATGGACGTACCTTCATCTAGCCTGTGCCAACCTTTCTCATGCTTAACAAAGCCTAGGGCTTCTCCTTTAAGTCTTCTCTTCCCTGTTCTTTTGTTTCTGCCTACCTCTTTCTTTATTTTACACATTTTTATACTTAGAACTTGCTTTCTATTGTCTTCTAATTGCAACATGTAAATCTCAAGCTAACAGTAATTTTCTTAAATGCTGGAAACATCATGTTAATGTACTTCTTTTGTATTTCCCATAGAACACAGAACAATGCTGAGTGCATGTAGTAGGTGTTCAGTACATTCTTAATGAATTCTACTGAAATTACTCATTCTTTTGATATCTATTATGTAGAAATGCCAAAGAAGTACTCTGTCTGCTAGGACCCCAGGAAAGGAGTGAACTCTTCTTTGTTAAGAGTTATTTATCTCAGAGTTAACAAAGGAAGACCTTTCTGAAATGTTCCGTAGGAGTTCTGAATTTATACCTGATACGTTGTTTCACATGGACTATGCATATATTAGAGGCAGTTAGGTGGCACAGTGAATATAGCTCTAAGCCTGGAATCAGGAAGACTTTACTTAATATCTATTTGCTTCAATGTCCTCAAGTGAAAAATGGGGATCGTGATAGCACTGAGCTTGCAGAGTTGTTGTGAGGATCAAATGATATATTTGTAAAGCACTTAGCACAGTGCCTGGCATATAGCAGGCTGTCTGTAAATGCTTATTTCCTCCCTATTAGATGGCCATTTTTCAGAACTGGTAAACCATGCCATGCTTTGGCAGCAGTTTAATATTTAGTATTTCTTGATACCATGTCATATCACCAGAAATTTGTTAATTGAATGATAAATTAGTGGTATATGCTTGGCACAAAATAACTAACTTTATAAGAGGTATATATCATATTAATTGAAGATAAAAATAGTAGAATATGATGATAAATCCCCCCAGCAGACTGTTGAATTCACTTGTGCCCAACTCTTTGCGCTGTCCATGGCATTTTCTTGGCAAAGACACTGGAGGAGTTGCCGATTCCTTCTTCTGTGGATTAAGGCAAACGGAGATTAAGTGACTTGCTCAAGGTCACACTTAGTTAAGTATCTGAGGTCAGATTTGAAATCAGGTCTTCCTGAGTCCAGGCCCAGTGCTCTATCCACTGAGTCCTCTAGCTGCTTCCTTATCATATCCTACCTTGTATTAAAGTTTTGTGTACTTCCCTTATTATCTTACTATATCATATGTCCCTTGAGGGGTAGAGATTGTGCCTTAATCAGTGTGCCTAATTTGCATCAGTTTGCACAAAGTCTTTCCAAGTATCTCTGAAACTGTTCCTTTCATTATTTCTTATGTGCTGTACTCATTTTGGTGTACCCCAACCAAGAGTTTCATACAGATCCTTCTACTCAGTAGGGATACTAGGAACATGTATTGGAAGATTGAAATCCATAGCAGGAGTGTAGTATTCCTGTTTGAGTCAGCCTTTCTGGCCCTCTTGTTAACCTGACCCCCTCTTTATGGCCTGGGTACCTCCCCAAAATTCTGCTTCCTTGGTGGACAGTGTCTTACCTTGACACCGCTCTGTGGATCAGTCCTCTGTTCCAGTCCCCTTGTTCTTCAGTTAGCTCACATGACCCAGAGAGCTGCAATTCTCTATGATCTCTAGACTTTTTTGTTTACCTGTCCTTATCAGTAAAAAAAAAAAATTGAGCATGCACCTCTAATATTTCTACATTTATTTATAAATTATGACATATTAGTGTATGAATAATTAATAATAAAACACATAGAGGGTTTGAAATGGAAAAAGATGAGGCAAAGATGAAATAATATTTTAAATTATTTATTCACAATTCAAAACACTTTTTGTTCTTGCTTTTAAAATTAATGGTGATTTTTAATAAAAAGTATTCATTTGCTGCTAATATGATTAATTAATAATATATCCTGTATTGCTGAGTATGATTCATTAATTTTGAAAATTTTAGTTTAACACTTTGCAATGTTAAACTTATGGTTGATTTGATACAAGGTCCATGACCTTGGATGAGAAACAAAAGTACATCTTTATTTTCATTAACCACTAATTGAAATTTATCATTTCCTTTCATTGTAAGTGTAATTAATGAATCTCAGCAGTATTAACAGTACCTGTGATTTTGTCACCAATAGAAATCACAGATATTTTCATAGCACGTTACACTTGCTGCAGATATCTAGAAATATTGTTTCTGCTTACCACTACTTTGAAATTACTAGAATTCTTGTACCAGCTATTACACTGAATGTGATCCCAATCTTCCTGCTTACAGACTGCATTGAAGTATAATTGATTTCCTCTGTAATCCTATATACTTTGTTTTATTTATTTAAAACATTACTCTCAGAAGGAGTTCTGAGGCTTCACCAGACTGCAAAGCTGGTCCATGACCCAAAAGAGATTAAGAACCCCTGCTAGAAAACCTAGCTAGCATATCCTGTTCTTCTTTGTCTTTTGGGTTTTTTTTTTTCCCTAGTTCAATCTCTAAGTGTTCTCTATTTTAGTTTAATGTTTGGAAATTCTAAAGATATTAAGTTGTACCAAAAAATTGGTTTAGGCAATATTATACATGTGGAGTAAGTTGCTTCTCCCACCCCATACTGTTGTAATAAAAGCCTGGTTTATGAGCTGAAATGTGAGGGAATATTATTCACTAATACTGGTGTTACTCCCAGCACCAAGTCTTGACACATAGTAAGCACTTAACAAGTGTTTGTTGGCTTTTACAGAATTCCCATTAGGGGTCCCAAATTACATTGGATGGCTTAAAGTTTAACGTTTTTTTCCATTTTATTTCTAGGTTATATCTCAGGAAGTGTCTGATAAACACTTGGAAGAGGGCCGTCTATATCCTCCTTTGAATACCATTAGAGATGTTTCCTTGAAAATTGCAGTGAAGGTAAAACCTTTCCTTTTGCATCCCCCTTCTTAAATTTGAATCTTATTCTCTCTCTCTCTCTCTCTCTCTCTCTCTCTCTCTCTCTCTCTCTCTCTCTCTCTCTCTCTCTCTCTCTCTCTCTCTCTCTCACACACACACACACACACACACACACACACACACACACACTCACACTGTATTACTGCAATTGACCCTTTACCTCCCTCAACCCCACATCTGATCACTTGCCAGATCTGTCCATTCTTCCAGCACCTCTCATTTCTGTCCCTTTCTCTCCACTCACAGCCACCTCCCTAGTTATTTACCTCTCATTTGGACTATTGTAACAGCCTCCTAAGTTGATCTCCCTTGCTTGTGTTCTTTATTCTTTCCTATCCATATAGGTGTGAACAAGTCTGACTATGTCCCTGTTGTACTCAAGTATCATCTGCAGCTCCTTTTTTCTCTAGGATAAATACAAATCCATCAGCCTGATATTTACTGCCCAGAACAATCTGGCACCAACCTACCTTACTTTTGTTTAATTTTCCATTTTTAAAAAATGATCAAGCATTTTCTCTTCCTACCAGCTCCCTCTCTCTTCCATTGGAGGGTTTGGGAGTGATATGGAAACATAGGCATAGTCAAGTCAAATGAATTCCCACATTGACCATATCCAAAAACGTAAGTCTGATACTATGTCTTGATTCCATCACCTGTCTGTCAGGAGAGTATGCTTAGTGTCATCAGTCTTCTGGAATCAAGAGTGATCACTGCATTCGTCAGAGTTCTTAAGCCTGTCTTTACAACATTGTTGTCGTTACATAAATTGTCCTTCCTGGTTCTGCTCACTTTGTATCAGTTCATACAAATCTTTCCAAGTTCCTCTGTAACTGTCCATGTCATTATTTCTTATAGTACAATAATGTTATATTTATGTGTTATAATTCCTTAAGCCATTCCCTAATTGATGGGCAGTCCCATAGTTTACAGTTCTTTATCACTACAAAAAGAGCTTGTATGAACATTTTTGCATGTGTGGTTCCTTTTCGTCTTTCTTTAATTTTTTTGAGGTATACGCCTAGTAGTAGAATCATTGGATCAAAGGGTATGCACAGTTTTGTGGATTCATTTGAAATCTTCCAGTTCCTATCATTTCACTGTTTATCTGTTGGGGAGTGGATATTGTTCTTATAAATTTGAATTCCTCATTTTTTTGAAAATGTGACTGACCTTCCTTTATCAGAGAATCTTGCAAAGATTTTTCTACCCCACAATTAATTGTTTCTCTTCTAATCTATCTTAGCTGCACTGGCTTTGTACAAAACCTTCTTTTTTTAAACAGTTTGCAATCAAAATTATCTGCTTTATCTTATTATTCTTTTCTATTCATTGTTTAGTCATGAGCTCTTTGCCTCTACATAGAGCTAAATCGTGTCCTATCTTTCCAGTCTTATTTCACAATGCTGCCTTTCATGTACTCTTTTAAGTTCCTGCCAGACTGTTCTACTTTGTACTCAATATCCCATCTTCCATCTCCATCCTTTTGTACAGGGCTGGCCTCCAGAACCTGTAATATACTTCATCCTTACATCCATCTCTTAGAACCTTTATATTTAAGGTTTGGCTTAGCTCCTACCTCCTACTTAAAGCCTTTACTGACCCCAGATCATTTATTAGTGTGCTCCCCTTCCTCAAATTATTTCAAATTAAATTATAATTTAATTATCTCTGTTCATGCTAGATTTAACTGCTCCTTCTGCACCCACTCCCACCAGCCTCCTCCCCCCCAATATAACCTCCTTGAGGACAAGGACTTTTTTTATCTTATTTTTGTTTCCTTGGCACCAAGGCAAGGTGCCTTGCACATACACAAATGCTTGTTGAACTGAATTAGCCAGTTATATTGGGAGTCCTCTTTAAAATTAATTCACTTACCAACAGAAATATGTATATACTTGTGTTGCATACCTGCCTCCTCATTTTTAATAATGAGCTTTCTAAATCATGTTCAGAAACGAGGCTGCATAAATTTGTACAGACAAACCTCCAGAGGTTTACTCACTGCAAGTCTGAAAGAATATTAAAGATTCTCAGACAGAAGTGTGGAAAGTTTCAGAACAACAGAATTCTAGAACTACAGGATACATTGGTAGAGTCTTCTCCATTTTATAGTTATAAGGGACACATTGAGCTCTGAAGATAGAGAAGAAAGGAATTGGGACTAACAAATAACTTCCTTTTAATAAGTTTATAGGATCCAGCTTAAGAGATGGAAGGTCCCTTAAAAGCCATAGAGTCCTGCTCCCTGGTTTTTCCTAACCTTCATATTTCTGTTGAGGCTACCACCATCCTTTAAATCACCCAGGTTCATAATCTTGGAGTGATTCTGGGTGCTCTTGCCCACCTCTTCCTTCACAAATAAGGATTTGCTGAGACTTGTCCATTCTGCCTTCATATCTTACATTGCTCCCTTTTCTCTACACTGCCTCAGGTCCTCATCACTCTTTTATGCACTATTGGGACAGACTTTTAATGGGCCTCTCAGGTGCTTCTATCTCCAATCCCTCCTCCAAATAGTTGCTAAGTTGATATTCCTGAAACACCAGTCTTGCTATATCAGTCCCCTGTTCAAAAAGCTCTAGTTCTTTCTCTGACCCCAAAGACTCCTGACTTTTAAAGCCCTTCACCATCTGGCTGCAGTATACCTTTTCAGATTTGTTCCATATTACTCTGTTCTCTACAATCCTTAGAGAATTATGTAAATATCAGCTGTTATTTCTATAGAGGGATTTATATGGTTGAGGCAGTTTGGAAAGTTATTTTTAGGATATTAGAGACCTAAGTATCTTTGTAAGCAGAGGAACCAGTGAATGTTGAGCGCAGAAGAAAGAAATGGGATAATTGATGGAAAAGGAACCTGAAAGAAGTAGAAATTTATACTCAGAAAAGCATAGGTGGAGGGGTTAGCCTTGGAAAGGAGGAAGAAAGAGAAGATAAGTGAAAGTTGAGAAATTTGGGGGCTGTGAGAATTCTCTTGTGGATGTCCTCAATTTTCTTCATATAATAAAAAATAAAGCTTTCTTCTAAGAGTACAAGAGGGGTAGAGGTGGAAACATGGTAAATTCAAGAAAAGTTTAGACTAATTACTTCAGGCTTGTGGTGGGAAGTCAGCCATAATAATGAAGTTAATACTGATAATATAATATAATAACTTGGCTGACCTGGGTTAGGATTTGATAAGATGAAAATAATAAATCATAAGGACCAATAATCTGGGATAATAACAGGTCAAAGATTGAAATCCGTAACGATGATCCTCTGCTTTGCGGACAACAAAGTAAACCAGAAGGGTGATGGTGTTTGGACGCAAATATTCAGACTTATACTTATTTGTGTACATGTCTTATCTCTATCCTCAAATTTAATCTCTACTCACAATTAATAACACCATGAGATCAGGAACTTTGTCATTTAAAAAAATAATCTTTTAAAGTAATTATATTCTCATCCTGGAAAACGGGATGGAGGCACAGTGCATTCCATATAGTAGTTGTTAAATCAGCCGAATTAAATGGCCTGAAAGATGTTGAGAGACTAAATTGTTGCTGTATTAATGGAGAATAGGTTCATTTAGCATGAAAGTAGTGGAAGTTAAATTATTTGTGCATAGAAAAAGGTTTTTGAAAATTCAAGAATATAGATGGAGCACACCAGCAGAACTGTTCAGATATACCATAAGTTAATGACTAACCTAGTCATTTCACTTTTGAAGACAGGCTAGCAAATTTTAGGAAAAGTTGGGATTGGTATGGGCTGTCAAACAATGAATGTCAACTATTAATAATTTTAATGCAAATGCAGCTTCTGGTTCTTTAGAACATGTCACTTCATGGAACTTATTCTTACTAAACGGCACAATTTGTTATATTGATTATATGCGTATTCCTCATGCTAGATTCACCTTTGGTAATTTTGACAATTTTCTCTTGCAGGCTTTACTTTGATAATAGTAATTAGCATATTTCTGCCCCAATCTGTCTGATCTTACAAAAATGCAGTACTTTCTAACTACAAAAACTACAAAGTTTCATGAAAAACCATTATAGAACACTTAGGCAAAGATAATTCTCCATGTTAGAGGAAATTCCTATAGTGACTTACTATAGGCTGTATTCTGGCAAATTTGGATTTAGGAAATAGATACTGACCTTGCATAGTTTTTTGGGGCCTAATATCTTTTAATACTTGGGTAAAGCTTGGTTCCAGAACTGCTCATTTATACAATATGTATTATACATAAGGAGTATAATATCTATTAATTTCAGTAGGTATTGCTCTTTCTGCTATACCATGCAACTAGTTACTTCTTTAAATTCAATGTTTATTAAAATATAAATGTATACTTTATTATATTTCCAGATTGTGGAAGAATCCTACCTTGATAACGCAGCTACTGTCTACCCTGAGCCTCAGGATAAGGAAGCATTCATCCGCTCTAAGATTTATAGCACTGATTATGACCAGATTCAACCTGACTGTTACCCTTGGCCTAAGGAGGCAATGAAAATACAGACTGTAAATCAGTTCTAGAAGCACAGTACAGCAGTAAATATTTGTGGCTCTATTAATGGTGTCTTGAAGTTTTTTTTTTCTTTATCAAAGATGAATACTTTTTATAATGATTGAAAAACCTCTTAAATTAAGATGATAAATTTTGTTTATTAACTTTGTAGCTTAATTATTTCTTGATTGATTGATGGTCATTAATCCAGGTTAGAATAAACAGCTCTTTGGAAGGTAGTAGTGTAATTGCATTTAGTTTGTTCATATTTTTATCATTAATCTTTCTGTTCCAAATTCTTTTTAAAGGTTGTTGTTCCTACTGAAAATCTCATTATTTTTACATAGTTCACTGGTTATTGACACTAAAACTAGAAAGAAATAAAGTAACTTTAAAATGTGATTCTTTTGTTAACCATTTTGTTAAGCTGTACTTTTTTTAAGGATAATATGTTCTGGGAACAGAGCCTTCTTACTTACAACAGAAACTGCCATGTCAGTATCTTTGCAGTTTCTAAAGAAAGTGACTTCTCAGGTTTACATCAAAAGCCCTTGATTTTTTTGGTTCAATTTATGCAACTGAGTAAAAAATTTGTGAGAAGGCTTAATTGATACTGTTTACAATGCTCTGTACAACTTCATGTTTACTTCCTTTCCATCATTCACCTTATGCAGTAACACTCCACTTTATCCACTGCATTCCCTGCAAAGAACTTCTGCACCTCCTTAGGCATACCTTCACATTCTGCACGTGCCATGCCATAACTTTGGGGAAAGGGACCACGTCCCTGTTTCCAATGAAGGCCCATTCCCATTCTTTGTGGCATAGCAACTGGAAGATAAAGGAGGCAGACAGAGAAGTCTAACAAGACCCCTGGATCTGAGTGTAACCTCAGCATCCCATGAACAGGTGGTCTTGCTGCATAGCTTATTGCCATAACTCCAAACTAGCTGATGGTCATTCCCTTTTTTCCATTATCAACTATAATGCTTCTCTATGGTTAACTCAGGTAATTGAGAATTAGCTGCATTTCACTAAAATAATCTATCTCTGCTGTACAGAGGGAAATTATGAGTGAAAAATTTATGTAATAATATTCCCAATAAGTCACCTTCATCTTTGTAGTTGTATGCTCTAAGAAATAGTCTTGCCTCAAGTATAAACTGTCATTTTAAAATTACCATGACAACTATTGAAGAGCGTATCACAGGATGCTGAAATGCGTGTGATAAAGAGTTTTATTTTAACCATCAGCTGTTGAGCCAGTGACATAAGTTCTCAAGCTCAGGTTTAACAATCATTATTTATCTATAGAATTATTTTATTAAGAAATTTTCTTCCTTTTGAGGTTATGTTTTTGAAGATGTACTTCAAGGTAAAATGTACTAGAAAAAAAATATTTGGGGCAGGGTTAAAGACCATACCAAATTTTTTTTTAGGGACTAAATGGAGTGATAGTGGTGGGTACAAGCTAGCAGAGAGAGTTGTCTCTATGTCATTGTTTGGGGAAAGTAGCAGAATGAATTTCATAACTCTTGTCTATTTCCATGTTTCTCATAGCTCTAATAAAACCTATTTACCTATGCAAAAAGATTGTAATGAACTATTAAAAATGTAAATGCTTAACTAAAGAGTGAATTAATAAAATAATAAGATGCCCATGACCTTTACTTTCTTTTTTTAAATTATTTCTGTTAGTACATCACAAATTGATAATGGCTTATTATTGTGTTACTCTCATGGGTTTTAAAAAAAACTTTAAATTTTACTATGAACTGGCAACAAATTAAATTTTTTTATTGTTAGATCATCATGTACATCTTACCGATCAAACACATAGATTATCAAGGGACCACAGGTCCAGAATTCACAAGAAAAACTGAAACCATAAAAATATTAAAGGAGAGTATTATATAATTGTAATAACCCATCTTGGCCTTGGAGAAATGGTGAAGAAATCCACCTTCTTTCTTTCCTTGGAGAGGACTATGGCTGCAGTTTGTGTCATATGTTATTGGCTATGGAGGCTATGTTGGTTTTGCTGAACTGTTTTTCTTGGGCAGAAATTATGGAAGGACAAACTATTCCTCTTGGGGAGATAACCCCAGAGCACCAAAAGGCTGCAGTAACAGCAGTTTATTTAATGCATTATTTAAATAGACTTTCTGGGCATGTTTTGCCTACCTTCCGCCCTCCAGGAAGCAGGCCATCTGGTAGCTTCATATTTTAACTAATTTTCTTGATAACTCGGTGATAAGGTATGAAGTTACTTCACAGTTGACATATGAACTGGTGATAGTAATAGAATGGTGACCCTCACAGCAAAGAGAGATGCTTTGAGGGCACAGGCTAAACAGTGGCTTGTAATAAATCACTCCCTTCCCCAAACCTGCAGAATATTGTATTAGAACTGGAAAGGACCTTCATGACCTAGTCCATCACTTTCATTTAATAGAAAAGAAAACTGAAACCCCACAGTGGAAAGTATTTTGTGGAATGTCACAAAGGAAGGATTATTTTAAACCCATACTGAGATTGAGGCTGCGCTGAGATAAAATGGCCCCAGATCTCATAGACTATTAGAACTGGAAAGACTATGGAGATCATTTCAGTTCAGTGCCCCTCATTTAAGAGAGGAAGAAACTGGGTCCCAGCATCAGAACACCTGCCACGAAATTGTTAAAAAGCATCCTTCATTTCACAGTCCTCAGCAAAGCATGAACTTCTGGCTTTATGAATGACTCAGAAGACGGGTCTGGTCCCAAAATCAACCCTGCTTTTTTTGCTTTGCAAGAAAGTTTGCAGAGCCCAGGAGAACAAAGCTAAGAAGAAAAATAGGTTTCCAGGGTTGAGGGTTCTCACTTTCTCTCCCCCAAAAATATATTCTATCTCTTCCCCCTACTCAGAAGGAAAGTGTTGAGAAGAGGCTGAGAACTGGGCTTGGGAGCATTCATGTGCTTTCATTCCCCAACTCTGTACTGTCTAGCTTGCAGAGCAGTTCAGAGCATCCTTTCCCTCCCTTCTCCCTGACCAGAGGTGGAGCTGTAGACCTGTCATCCTGATGTGTCTTTCTCCCTTGCCTATTACCCACAGTCTGTCCCTGCACTTTCTCTGCTCCCTCACAGTAGAAGGAATATGGCGTCTCTTTACTCCTCCAACCCCCAGAAACACAGTCAAACTTACTGGGTGGATCAGGAATTTGGAAGAGTGGCTATCCATCCCATTCCATAAGACTTGCCTCCCCACCCCCACCTCCTTCAAGAAATGCAGGTACTTTGGCAGCAGACTTGCTGGCCTCTGGACAACACCCAAAAGACCTGGGTTATGACACGAGCCATTCTACTGAACCATTGGGAACTTACTGATTGATTGGGCTGGTCCAAGCTTCAGCACTTGAAATGGACCTCTGATATTCTCACTACAATGCTCAAGGACCACAGGAGCGAAGAGACAATTAGCCACTTAAGCTGTCCCATTTGCTTTAGCCTTAAGGGCTCCATTAAAGTATTTGTGCTGAGAAAGTTCAATTTAATCCTTGACAATTAAGTGTTATTTCTTTAATTCATCTACATTACTTCCTTTTACTGTTTCTTGTTCTTCTAAGAAAAGTATACACTCGCCTCTTGAACTTCCAAATCATATTATCAATGTTTTCACTATATATCATCTTGAATTCCAAACTCCCAACATCAGCAATGTCTGTAGAATATTATATACAACGATCGCCTTTTGTGTATGGTAGAAGCTGCCAGATCTTGTATGATCTTGACTACAGCTCCTTGGTTCTGGATCTTCCTCCTTCTGTATCTTGTAGTATAATTTTTTGATGTGAAAGCTTTGGAGTTTGACTATGGCATTCCTGATGCTTTTTCTTTTGGAATTTCAGGAGGTGATCAGGTGATCATCTTTGTCCTCATTTTGCACTCCAGTTCTAATAGATCTAGGGAGTTTTCATGTATGACTTCTTAAAATACAGTGTTCAGAATTTTTTTTAATAGCTATGAATCCCAAAGGGCTAACAATGAAACATAATATCTGCCTCCTGATATTGTCTGAATACAGACTGAAGAGTGCTATTTTTCATTTTGTTTTTTTTAATTGAGTCTTATATAAAATGACTAGTATGGAAATGTTTTACATGATTGCACACGTAGAACCTATATTTGATTGTTTACCATCTCACACAGGGGAGGGAGGGAAAAAGGAATAGGATCTGGAACTGAATACTTTTTAAAAAATGTTTAAAAAGTTTTAGCGTAATTGGGGGAGAAATAAAATATTAGAAAAAATTAATAGGAAAAATAATAATTATTATTTTCAGGGAATCCCATAACCCTTAAACGATCTTTCCTTGACTTGTTTTCCAGGTCAGATGGTTTTTTTATATCAACTATCCTACATTTTTTCTATATTTTCAACTTATTGCTTTTTATCTCCTATTTCTTGTCTTATGAAATCACTGATTTTTGTTTGTTCTATACTTATTTTCAGGGAGTACATTATTGGACAAGGTTTGCCACTTTCTCATCTAAGCCATTTATTGTTTTTCAAATTCTTTCCTGTAGAACTTTTGATTTTTTTAAGCTCATGCTTCATTTTTTCATGTAATCCTTGTGAAAAATTAATTTTTTTTCTTTGAATATCCACTACTGATGGTTGTTAGTGTGTGGGATGGCTCAGGTCCCTACATAAATCAATTACTCAGAGGCCTCTCAAAGTGATGACAGAAAAGAATTTTATTTGATTCTCGAGAATCTGGACAATCCCACAGCAGTTCACCTGGAGTAGGAAAGCCGAAGACAAAAATCAGGACAGTGATTTATAAACCCTAACGCAAGTCCCTCCTCCCCCCACTGACCATTATCCTCATTAGCTGAGGATATGGTCTTACATTCTAGACACGAAATCTAACCAATCCCTTTGAAATGAAGACATCGAGGAATTACGCAAGTTTTGTCCAATCATTGAGACCCCAGTACACCACACAGTTTTATACCTTATATGGAACTATTCTATTCCAAAAACACTGCAGCCCCGAGCCTCCAGGCCCCACCTCACCCCTGGGAGAAAACCACAATCTGAGGAGTCTTCACCAAGTCTATCCCACTCAATCCCTCCTCTTATTTTATCAGCCTGAAGACTTCTCACGGATGTTTCAACCAAAGTTCTGTAACATAATCTCACACTGTCTATTAATCTCCTCATCCCAATCAGGATCATTCATGTCTCTTGTCTCCACAGGTGCCCAACCTTCCTTTTTAATATCATCAGTCGAATGGCTCCTTCAGTCCTTTCTTCTACTCTAGCAAGTTTTAGTAAAGAATTTCTAACTATTTTAGTAATTAGTGAAATCAAACAAGGTAAACAAATAGGAAGTAATATAATACCACTAATTGCTATAAGGCCAAACCACAGTAACCTCTTCCACCAGCTCCCCTCAAACCAGGACCACCAGGATGTATTGAAAGGGGAGCCCCAAGTTTGTATGGGAACATGAGCAACCTTCCTGACATTCTTGGTGATCTCTTTCACTATCCTTCCATTATTATCAATTTTTAATCTATGTTGCAGTACTGCTTCCCTAGTTTGTGTGGCTTGATTAGCCAGTAAGTCCAAAGCCTTTGCTGTTTGATTGGTTATCTGTTTAATAGATATATAGGGGTTCTATAACCCCAGCTTCCATCTTGAGCCCAAGTTGCAGGCCCATACTCTCTGATTATCCTCTCAGGAGGCCAAGTATTGCCCCACCCGTTTGCATCCACAGCCGGAAAGTATTTCACATCATCCGGGCCTAATGGTCCCCCTTTCATGATTTCTGACTTACACCTCCATCGTTGTTGTTTCTTCTTCCATGTACAATGTTGATAATTCTCCCCAGTTCTATTGATTACACTCCAGAAAGTATCAAACATCATCCTATGTGTTCCATTCTCCCACTTCCATACCCATTCTTTATATTCTGTGTTATTCTTTGTACTATTCATATATATACAACTCCACAAATTGTCATGGTCGTGACCCCCCTTCACATGGTTTTCTGGGATCAGAGGGGTTGTAAAACTTATACCCACAACTTTCATGATATTCCCCTTTTGTTCTCTCTTCGTATGAAGAGGATGGGAAAAATGAATGGGTACAGGGAATCGCACTACCATCTGAACAGGTAATACTGTTCTGATCCCATCTATCTGCATACTGGGCACAATCAATATGAGCCAGGGTTTCTGGCCTTCGTGTGAATGTCCATTTACAATTACTTTCTCCCAACCATGTCTCTTGCAACTCAGGTCCTGTTTGGTTTAAACAATGTTCACCTGGAACTGATTCGGACAAAGACCATTGGTGTTTCTCTTGGCTTGTCCAGAATCTTGTTCCATCATGTACTACAGATCTATTACTTAAGATCCAGACTGGACTCAGCGGTACTGCTACCCATGGCCATTGGCTTAACCGCTGAGGTCCCCCACAAATCCAACAGTCAGATACCTCAAAGGTGTCCGCAATGGTCTGAATTAGGGCCAGGAAACTATCTTCAAGAGGGGGGGTTGATAACTGGGGCCTGGAGTCCCAGGGTATTACATTTTGGTTGCATTGTTCCCACGGTTTGTCGAGTCCACACAGCCTTAATAAAAGAGTCCTGTTTAGATATTGTGGTAGTTGCCTCAGGACAATTGCTGAACAGAGAATCCTGTTAATAACAAACAATAGTAATCCTAGTATAGTTCCCCAAATAACAAAGCTTATAATGAATTTATACAGAGGCCTCATTGACTATCCCTGTTCACTTATACTTTAGACGGATCTTTAGTTCATTTGATGGGTCAGGATCTGCAGTCCACTCCTTCGGGGCATCCACGGGTCCTTTTACCCTGGTATGGTGAGTCCAACCTCGTTCCTGGGTTCTTACAGCTGTGTCTGAAGTCAGGAGAACCTGGTAGGGACCTTCCCAGCTCGGAGTCAACTTCTCCTCCTTCCACACCCGGATCAGGACCCAGTCGCCAGGGTTAAACTTGTGCACCACAAAACCTCACGGGGGAGTCTGAGCAATAAGTCCCTTAAGTCGTAATTCATGCAAATGTTTCATCAAAGCAAATACATATTCCCTTACAAATCTATCCTTGTTATCAACAATTGGATCCCAGTTTCCTTCCTGTATTCCCGGGTAGGGATGCCCATATAGAAGCTCATAAGGAGATAGGCCTACATCTCTGCGAGGTTTTGTTCTAATCCTTAAGAGAGCTAATGGTAAGCATTTAGTCCATGGTAATTGTGTTTCTAAGGCTAGTCTAGTTAGTTGTTTCTTAATTTCCTGATTCATTCTTTCTACTTTGCCTGAGGAAGGAGGATGCCAGGGAGTGTGAAACTCCCAAGTAATCTCCAGTGCTTTTATTAATGACTGCAAAACCTTGGCAGTAAAGTGAGTGTTCCCCAATTGATAAATGGTCAAAGGATATGAACAGGCAATTTTCAGAGGAAGAAATTAAAGCTATCTATAATCATATGAAAAAATGCTCTAAATCACTATTGGTTAGAGAGATGCAAATCAAAACAACTCTGAGGTACCACATCACACCTATAAGATTGGCAAACATGACAGAACAAGAAAATGATAAATGCTGGAGAGGATGTGGGAGAGTTGGAACACTAATTCATTGTTGGTGGAGCTGTGAGCGCATCCAACCATTCTGGAGAGCAATTTGGAACTATGCCCAAAGGGCTACAAAAATGTGCATACCCTTTGACCCAGCAATATCGCTACTAGGACTATATCCCCAAGAGATCATAAAAATGGGAAAGGGTCCCACATGTACAAAAATATTTATAGCAGCACTCTATGTAGTTGCCAAAAACTGGAAGTCAAGGGGATGTCCATCAATTGGGGAATGGCTGAATAAATTATGGTATATGAATGTAATGGAGTACTATTGTGCCATAAGAAATGATGAACAAGAAGACTTCAGAGAGGCCTGGAAGGACTTATATGACCTGATGCTGAGTGAAAGGAGCAGAACCAGGAGAACTTTATGCACAGCAACAACCACAGTGTGTGAGAGTTTTTTCTGGTAGACTTAGATTTTTGTAATAACACAAGAACTTCTGAAAAAAAAAAATCCCAATGGCAGTAAAGTGAGTGCCTTGGTCCGAATCTATCCTCTCCACCATGCCATACCGTGGAATTATCTGTTCCAATAATATCTTACTAACTGAGGAGGCAGTAGCTCGTGATAAGGGAAAGGCTTCTACCCATGAGGTCAGGTGATCTACTATGACTAGCAGGTATTTGAGACTGCCCACTGATGGTAGTTCGGTGAAGTCCACCTGAATGCTTTGGAAGGGTCTGTATCCCGGGGGCCTGCCCCCTTTGGGGGGGTGGCGTTGAGCAGTCTTATTCGTCCTTCGACAAATCAGACAACCCTCCACCAATTGTCTGGCCAGTGTGTATAAGCCCGGTGACACAAACTTGGTCAATACAGCATCACACAGGTTTTGGACATCCCAATGACTACCTTGATGTAGGTATTGCAAGACTCGTCTCATCCCTGCCTTGGTCAGTACCTCACGGCCATCCGGGAGAAACCAGCGCCCTCCTTCTGTCTCCTTGGCTCCCAAGTCTTGAGCCTTTTTCTTCTCTTCCTGAATATAGGATGGGGAGGGGAGATTGGGAGGCAAAGTAGGAATTAATACCAACATTGCAGTCTGTCCAGGTTCCTTTTCCCCAGCCTTCCTCGCTTCCTCATCAGCAAGGCGATTACCTCTAGCCTCAAAGGTGTTCCCTATTTGATGTCCTTTCACATGCACAATAGCAATTGCTTTGGGCAACAGTAAACTACTCAATACTTTAGTCAGTAGGGTGGTATGAGCTAGTTCCTTTCCCTTACTATTTACCATTCCTCTTTCTTCCCAAATTTTTCCAAAAACATGTGCTATTCCCCAAACATACTTAGAGTCTGTATATATAGATCCTTCTTTCCCTTCTAATAATTTTAAAGCTTGATGCAAAGCATACAGTTCACAAGTTTGTGCTGACCAAGTCTTAGGTAAGCTACTAGCTTGTACTAGAGAACTTCTATCTCCATCTATTATGGCATACCCATTCTGTCTCTTTCCTTCTGTCACCCGGGAGGACCCATCTATAAACCAATTCACTCCCTCAAAGGGGATTCTTGTAAATCCTCCCGCACTTTTGTCTGATAATCAATTATATCCAAACAGCAGTGTTCCAAATTTACAGGCTCCTCGGGTGAGGCTGACAGAAAACTAGCTGGATTAAGGTTATGGTCTTGGGACAGTATTAAATCATCCTTTTCTAATAATATGGCCTCATACTTTAAAATTCTTGAATCTGTCAGCCATCTCCCAGCTCTCTGATTTAAGATAGATCGCACCTGATGAGGTACACTCACAATCAAACAGCCTCCAAAAGTGATTTTTCTACTTTCTTCTACTAGGAGGGCAGTGGCTGCCACAGCCTGTATGCAAGTTGGCCATCTTTTTCCAAATTCTGTGTGTTCTCACACACGCTTCAAATGGAGCTTTAATACTGACAAAGTGTGTCTCCAAGCATGAAGCTTGAGAGTTATTAACTAATAGCAATAATTATAAATGAAAGTAAACAACTTTAAAATTTTAAATGCAATAACCTTCCATAACTTTGTCTACTGGCTTCCCAATCATGCTAAACATTTTCTGAACTGGTATGGGGGAATAGATAGTTCAAGGTTCAACTTACCCATATTCCTCCCCTCCTCTTATTTTTCCTTTTTCCATACCTAAATCCAATCAATAAATACCTCTTCACATTCTTTCCCTTATGAATCCTTCCCTTCATCTATCTTCCTTTTATATGAATATGGGAAGAAAGCAAAGTTGACTGACACATTAGCAAATTACAGGGGGGCAGTCCCCTTGTCATAAGTACAGATACAGAGATTTAAATTAATGAACTGTCCAGTTAGAGGTTCCATCTCATACAGCAGTCTGGGGAGAAATATCATCTTATGCAATTTTTGATCTGGATGCTCCTTCAAACAGTCGTCAGCACAGCATCTCAGCATCTTCTTTTCTTTATCTTCTTGTAGAAATCCAGATGTCCACTCTCCTACAGAATTGAACTTAATACCATCTTAGATTACCAATCCTATCATTCTTACAAAAATCGAAATTGAAACTTTGACAAATTGTCATTTTTTTTTTTAAAGAAAAATAAGAAATTCACATTAAAATGCAGCTTCTACATTTCACAGCAAGTCATTATTCATTCCCTCATTAGGAAGATGAGATTTCACTAAGGAGTCAACACCAGGCTCCAGTACTTACATAAATACAATAAATAATCATTTTCAACACAGTGCACATCACATCATAAAACAATTCCAACTTCTGATCATGTGATGCTTCTTTTAAAGCATTTACAATATAGTCTACAAACCATTTTTCATTTAGCATTAACCAACTAGGACCAAATAATAACTATGCATGCTAGCCTCACAAGCCCTTGACCTGATTGTCTTCACACTATTACTAAGAATTAGAGGACCCCAACTTATTGTTGTTGTTCTAAAGTCCTAAACCTATTAGCTCAATTTTAGACTTAACCTCAGATGTTCCCCTACCAACAATCTATTATTCAACAGATCTGGTATTATTACTTACAAAACTTCTGATTTTAGGAATTTGCCACTAAGAGTAGGGACATTGCAGGGAAACATCTCCCTTACTTCATGTCAGTTCCAGGCAGGAGTAGGTTGTCAACTGGCGTTCAGCCAGGCTTTAAGTCTGCCAGGTGTCAGTGGGGAAATTGAGTCAGGAAAATCCTACCTCAGCCCAGACTGAACAGTCGCTCTCCCGACCTTCCCATGAGATCACCTTTTTGCAGTTCATACCAGCATCTCACAGGCTTATTGGCATCATGGATCAGTGGCTCAGACCACCTCTCTTGCTATCCACACCTGGAGTTAGACTCAGAAGAACAGTCAGTTAATAGTCCCACAAAAATCTTAAAATAGCAAGCTCCAATAATCAGTTTCAGACATGACTAATTTCACATTGGCCAAGGAACATCTTTGAAGCAGGTCTAAGTAGCCTACATGCCTTCCTATACATGTTCTAGTTCCTGATTGAATAACAATCATAAGTCATTGCTCTAATAGATTTATATCTGTTTCCCAAACTACTTTATCCCTTTCTAACCCTGCTCAGTCTAAAAGAATGAGCTACACATGTGATAAGTTCAGACATTAACTTGAATTTTTATGTTCATGTAATGAATTCGAATCAAAACAATCATTTAACTTTCAATGCCAAATATTACCAGAGGCTACCTACCTCTAAGAAAATTAGACTGAAATTCTTTCCCCAAACTGAAGATGCCTCTGATTTAGTCTCAGTAATTAATTCAGTTAATTGCTTTAATACTAATTGCTTTTACATCATTTTGTAACCTGTAAAGATCTCACTCCAAGTTGGGACCTTTGTCCATTACCCCAAAAAAGTTTTAGTCCCATTTGTCTAAAGGCCTTGAAAAACCTCACCTTGAAAACTCCTTGGTTTTTTTCCACATGAACCGACTCTCCTAAGGTCCACTCTATCACTATGCCCAAGTCTATTCTACTTCCCACTCTTAATTCTATCAGTCCAAATCTCCAGTTTACTGGCCACTCCCATCAAGACCATTCCTGGAGCTCCCAGACCACCTGGGGCCACCACCACCCCCCCCCTTTTTTTTTTGTAAGGGATTCCTTTCCCTGAATCCTTCTGTAAATAAAATACAATTACAGTTCACTTTAAATCCCAATCTTGTTCTATGTAACAATGATACAACATCTATTTATTCCCATTAGATTTAGAAAGAATGTTCCCAGGGATTTTATTTACCTCTTAGATCTTAAATTTGCCCTAAAAAGCCAATCACTGAAGATCATTTCTTGTACATTTTCAAATTCTCACCAAAGCCAGTTCTATACACAATCTCCTCAGCTGCTGGGGCTGCACTTGTTACTAGCCTGAGGACTGCTTCTTTCCCCCACATATTCACACAGTGTACCAGCTTTAGGTTTTAGCATTAGAATTACAAATGGCAAACATAATTTTTTATAAGTGGTAACAAATTTTTTAGCTCTGAACCTGAACAATAAATTTCAGATGACATCAATTGTATTTTCATATCCTATTAGAGAAACTAAATTCTTCCCACTTTTGTAACTTACAAATACGAATTGGATAGGTAGGCCTTTCAAAAACCCATACGAAGGATTTTACAAAGTATTTCTTAATACAGCAACTATTTTTACAATTTATCACAATCCCCTTGAAACTAATTGACAGAAATCACAAGACCTAAACCCACAGCCTTTTCATATTTGCCCATAAACTTTCTTTTACACAAAAATAACTTTAGAGTAAATGCTTGATTCATGGCAAAAACAATTTTAGCTAAAATTTCCTTTTCAACAGCATAAATAAACTTTTAACATAATACATGCTCAGATGAAACAGGCTTGAAAATCACACCTATATATATATACCCGTACATTTTAAAAGCATTCTCATTTTCTTAATAAGAATGCTACAACAAGAAAACTCTTACAAAAAAACAATTCATAACAACTCTTTTTAACCAATTCACAAATTAGCTTAACAATGCAATTTCTAATACAATATTTAGATGGATTACCTAAAAATTTAAACTTATTTAAGTTTACTTAAAACTTAAAAGAAGCCATTAACCTATTCAGCTCTTTTTATAACCAAATGTAAGTTTCAAATTATCAAATTTCTATTACATCTTTTTAAAACCCCAATCTATATGTAATAAATTACAAAATTTAAAATCGTGTAACAGTTACATTAGATTAATGTTGCATCTAACAAATACCTATCCTTTTGTTAATGGAGCTAACATTTTTGGCAGAAATGCTGCTGGGTGTCTCTGCCCTCGTCTTATTTGTGCCATGATTCCCAAGGCCACCCCTTTCTGGCCCTCCAACTCTGCAAAGAAAAAGAAAAACCTAAACTTATTATCTTTTTACTTTAAATACATTGTCTGGCATCAAATATATTGATCTAATTAAACCTAAATCCAAAACTCTCAGCTCTAAGTTGCTTACTTGAGATTTTTTTACTTTCTAATGTTCTGCTTACTTCCACCAAACTTTAATAAATTCTAACCTATCTGAAGCATTAAATTAAGAATGACACATTTCACCTATTCACAATTCCAAATACGACCAGAATGAATTCACTTAACTTTCTGTTATTTCCCATTACACTAAAATTTCTTCTTTTGGGTGAGGCAGGAAATGGTTAATTGGTCACTAGCATGCCTCTTAGGTCTGAGGGAAAAAGAATTTTTTTTTTTCCTTTCTCTCCCTCCTTGTCCCTCCGCCCCTCTGAAACTAGTCTGGAGGGGCTGAAGAAAGGGAGTAACAGGAATTTCAAGGACAGTTCAGCTCAGCCTTTCTGCTCCTGCTGGCTGGCTGGCTGGCTGGCTAAATTTACAGCCTTATCAGATAAAAACAGAGACACACAGACTTTCATTCACACAGAAATACCAACACAACATATACAGACAAAACATTTAACAGAATAGAATAGTACATATAGGTTTAAATTTTTGTCACACCCAGTCCTCGGAGGAACCATATTTGGGCCAGATTGTGCCTCCTCCTCCTCCAATGTCTTTTCACCCCATATGAAACAACAGTACTTAATCATCTTCTTCTACATTCTTTTCTCTATAATTTTGGTAATTCATGCCAATTTTGTAATCGGTTTCCCAAGGGACTATTTACCGGTATTTCTTCCTGACTCCACTCCGAAGCTCTATTCCTGGACTGCTTTTGTCCCATTTTGGTCGAGGGTTGTCGCCAACACCTCCGAGTCTGAGACTCAACGAATTATGCTAGCTCCCTTGCTAGCTCTCCTGCTAGCTTCTCTTGCCAGCTCTCAGGTGAGGGTCGCCCGTCACCAACAGTCACCCAGCAAACGTTTTTGGGGGGGCCCTTCACCCTGGGGTCCCGCAGTCCACTAATTTGGTTGGGAGTCATCACCTTCTCCCCGAGTCTATCTAAGACTCAACGAATTGACCCCCAGGCCCCACCCCGCGCTTACCGCTGGGTTGTATACGCGTACAAGTTGCCTGACTGCAACTTCAACACCAACCGGCTGGCATTTTCACACACTTCACAGCTTCAGAGTCTTTGGAGTCCCTATCTCTATTCTTTTCTGTCTTCACTGAGTTCCTCTGCTTCGGGTCGTTACCTTGCAGAGAGGGAGGCCCGGCAGCTCCTTTCAAGGACAATGGGGAAATCTCCCCACGGGCGCCAAGTCTTTGAACTGAGCTGTCAGCCGTCTCTCAGAAAGGTCACAGATCCCGGACGAGCCCCCAAACTGTGTGGGATGGCTCAGGTCCCTACATAAATTTACTCAGAGGCCTCTCAAAGTGATGACAGAAAAGAGTTTTATTCGATTCTCGAGAATCTGGACAATCCCACAGCAGTTCACCTGGAGTAGGAAAGCCGAAGACAAAAATCAGGACAGTGATTTATAAACCCTAACGCAAGTCCCTCCTCCCCCCACTGACCATTATCCTCATTAGCTGAGGATATGGTCTTACATTCTAGACACGAAATCTAACCAATCCCTTTGAAATGAAGACATCGAGGAATTACGCAAGTTTTGTCCAATCATTGAGACCCCAGTACACCACACAGTTTTATACCTTATATGGAACTATTCTATTTCAAAAACACTGCAGCCCCGAGCCTCCAGGCCCCACCTCACCCCTGGGAGAAAACCACAATCTGAGGAGTCTTCACCAAGTCTATCCCACTCATTAGTTTCTCATTCCTTTGGGGGATTTTTAAATATTTATTGGTGGTTTTTTTGTCTAGTTTCAGTTCCTGAATTGAGGCTTATTGCCAGGGCTCACTATGCTCCCTGGGTTCCTATATTGATCGCCACTTTCCATTATTAGGTTCCCATTGATCTTTGGGCTTCAGAGTGTAATGAATATTCTTTGGCCTCACTTTCTTAGGATTTCCTCCCAGGAGTATAGAACTACACTGAGCTCGTGGTATCTCAGCTTGATCCCCTACTCAAAGTGTTCCCCTTCCTGTTAGGTGCCAAGCAGGTGCACTTCTGTTTCATTCAGCCACTTAATATCAAATAGCTTTTTCAAAGGAGTGTTTATTTCAAAGATATGCAGCCACAAATGTGCAAACATCCCTCTCCTAACCAATAGAGTACACTATACTCTCACCCACCTTGGTCTCTGGGAAAAATGAGTTCAAACTTATATCAGTTCCTAAATAACATTAGTCTCAATAAATCCATGCCCAGATGTGGCATGACTACAAAATGTCAGTTCTTGCTCTTCAGGGCATTGCCGCTGGGCTATTATAAAACCAAATGAGAATTCAGACTCCCAGGCTCCTCGAAGCTGGTTTACCTGACCTTTTGACACAGGGTCCCATCCCCTGGAGATAGCTTCACCTAAAGTTAAAAGAAAGGATAAACGCTGAGCCAAACAAAAAGTGAGGCCTGTGGTCAGAAGGCCGAATGGTATTTGGGAAGTAGGAGACTCAAGGCATCTCTCCCTTGTCCGGTTTCTCACCACATATGAAAGCAAAAGGGTCAAACCAAGAGCAGAGAAGCTGCAGAGAATGGCCAAGGAATGCCTTTTTAAGGTATCTTGTCAGATCTGGCTAATCAGTGAAAAAAGATTTCTCTTAATGTGGTTAGCAGACCAGAGCCGGTTAGTGTCGACATATTGCTCCATCATACATCCTCACTCTTCTCCAGCTTCTGCCATATGGGGAGATGCTATTAGAGGTGTTTGCATACATGCTCGTGCCTGTTACAAGAATGCTTGATCTTCAGGACCCTCTATGACATCTCTAGACTGAACATTGCACATCCCTGAGCCCAAGGGCCTGAGATTTCTTGGTCTTTGGACTACAGCACCCTACTGGTCATTTCCTGGGTGTTCTAAAGTCCCCATCCTGGGGCTTTCTCAAGGAACCCTCTGTTCTTGCCTCTGAACACAAATCCATAGAAGCTAAACATGTCCATGTCTTTGGTCATCTTGGGAAATGACTTTGTTGGAGGGCTCCCTTTTCCTGTTTCAAGTGGGCTTCTTACTCAGCTCTTATGCCATTCTAAACTAGAAGTCACTCTAATTTATCATTGAATGTCTGATTGTTATTTGATCTGGTGCAAACTTAAAGATTTTGCTGGAGTAGGTATATGAGAGCAGGGGGCTCTGCCACCTGTTCATCCACATTTTTGATACAGTTTTCCCTTTCATATCTTGGGGGTTAGGGACACTATGCCTCCATGATCTGGAAAATCCTCATAAAAATTTTTGGTCCTCCATATCAGAGAAGTCTGAATTTTTTTTTCTTTCATGGGGTGTTTACAGTATCTTATTTTAAAATTTTGGTTCATGTTATACAATACTATACAGGTATTTTATGCACTTCTGAGTTTCTAAACTTTTTCTGTGTCATCTGCTGGCCTCTGTATGTGATCTGCAGCTTTCACAAAACTCCCCAAAAATTCCCATTTAATTTCTTATGCCAACCCATGATATAGTGAAACAATCATAGGGAAAGTCTTCAGGTGGAAGAGGTAACTGTATTTTTAAAGAAACTATGTTCTGCATACATTAAAATTTTTTAATGTTTAAAATTTTTTCAAATAACTTTTTAATTATTACATTTAATTACTCTATTACATATTACCCTTCCACTACCTCTACCCCTATTGAGAAAAATTTCTGAATCCCTCTAATACATATCTATATAGTCCAGCAAAACAAACTCCCACATTAATCACTTCCAAAAATACGAATCTCTTCCTAAATTTTAAGTTCATTACCTCTGTCAATTCTTTCTTATTCATATTCATTCTTTGGGAATCATGGTTTGTCATTAAGCTGAATGGAACTTTAAAGTCTTTCAAAGTTGTTTTTCTCTTAAATTTATTTTTTTGTTTACATTTTTCTCGTAGTTCTCACTTCACTCATTATCCATTCATAAAGGTCTTCCCAGTTGTCTCTGAAATTGTCTTTTTAACAATTTATTATCACAAAATAATATTCCATTACATTCATACACCACAATTTGTTTAGCCATTAATTGCTGGTCTCCAATTTTTGGCAACCATGAAAAGAACTGCTATAAATATTTTTGCACTAGTAGATGGTATTCTTTCTTTGATTTATTTGTGGTATAAGCCTGATAGGGGTATAGCTTTCTGGGCTCAGTTTCTAATTGCTTTCCATAATGGCTTGGAAAGCTCCAGCAGTTCCACCAACATTGGACCTGTTTTCACAGAGCCAACCCAACATTAGTCATTGACCTTTTTGTTGTCTTTGCCAGTCTGATGAATGTGTGGTAAAATCTCAATATTGTTTTAATTTCCATTCCTCTAATTGTTAGTAATTTAGAGCATTTTTATATGATTGTTGAGAGTTTGAATTTCTTTGAAAACTTCCTGTTCATAACTCTTGACCAATTATCTATTGGAGAAAGTGGTTCTTAGTCTTATAAATTTGAATCATTTCTATATAGAAGATGTCCCAAAAATCTTGGTACAGACTTAAGCTTTAATATCTCCAGAAGCACAAATGCTAGAAACTTACAATAACTAACATTTGAAAGATTTTTTTTAATTTTTAAGTATTGATGTTTCATATTAAAATCCAGCATCAACACTATTTTGTACTATCCATCATTCTAGTCTATTTTAAGCAGATGTCTAATCTCACATATTAAATATCTTGTAGCACTTGAACCTTGTAGCCTTGTAAGCATGTTTAAGGGATTTCACTGTTAGATTCTTCCCAGGTACCTGTTCCCATTTAATTTTTACTACAATAGATTTGTTTGTGCAAGAACTTTTTAATTTTATATAATCAAAATTGTCTGTTTTATCTTGTGTGAACCTCTTTATCCATACATCTGAAAGGTAATTTCTTTTTTGCTCTTCTGAATTGTTTATGACTTTTTATATCTGTCACCTATCCATTTGGAGCTTATCTTGGTTTATGACATGAGGTATTGCTCTAAACCTATTGTTTGCCCTTCATTTTTCAAAGGGGATAAATAACATCCCAGGATGATGTCTTGACTTCCATGTGAATTAGTGCATTGGTGATTTGGAATATTCTTCCAGGTGGTTGTGGATACTTTGCAGTTCTTTTTTAGAACTCTTTGTTCAATCTTTTGACTACTTATCTTTTGGGGAATGGCTATTAGTCTTATATGCTTATTAATTGTTGATAAATTATCTTGTGGCAGCCAGGTGACACAATGGATAGAATACTTGACCTGGAGTCAGGAAGACCTGAGTTCAATCTGGCTTCAGATACTTAGTACCTATGTAACTCTGGGCAAGTTACTTAACACTGTTTGCTTCAGTTTCCTCATCTGTAAAATGAAATGGAGAAGAAAATGGCAAACTGCTCCAGTATATTTGGCAAAAAAAACCAAACCCCAAAACTTGAATGAGGTAATAGAGTTGAACACAACTGAACAACAACAAATTATCTTGGCTACCAAATCTTTATTATAGAAATTTGATAAAAAGTTTTTTTTCCCATTCAGCCACTTCCCTTCTTGTCCTAGGGTGCATTAATTTTGTCTGTGCAGAAGCTTTTCAATTTCAAGTAATCAAAGTTATCTATTTTATCTTTTGTAATTGCCTCAATCTCCTGTTTGGTTAAGAATACATCTCCTGCTTATAGCTGTGAGAGGCATTTAATCTGTTTCTCTTTTAGTTGTTTTGTAGTATGATCTTTAATATTAAGGTTGCATACACATTTAAAATGTATTGTGAAATTTGTTGTAAGATGTTGGTCTAAACCTAGTTTCAGCCAGACTGTGTTCCAGATTTCCCAGTAGTTTTTAATCATATAAGGATTTTGCAGTTTATCAAACACTAGGTTATTGAGTTCTATTGTTTCTGGTTCTCCCTTATCCTAATCTGTTCCATTTGATCTATCTTTTTAACCAATACCAGACGATTTTATGACTATTGCTTTATAATATAGTTTAAGATCTGGAAGTGCTGTTCTACCTTTATCCCTACTTCTTTTTCATAGTTTCATTTGATATTCTAGAGCTATTGTTTTTCCAAGTGAATTCAGTATATTTTCTCAAATTCTACATGTATAGATATAGCATTAAAAGTATAACTTAGTTTTGATAGCATTGTCATTTTTATTACATCGGCACTACCTAGCCATGAGCACTGAATATTCCTCTAGATATTTAAGTTGGCCAACTCTCATGGGTAATTTTCTACCCTGTCTAAACTGAGGTTACTTTGGGGGCCTTTTTTTCTCCTAAGACATACTAGAAATTTGAGTAAGGGCTGTGAGACTGGTAATGCCATGGTCCTAGTCATAGAGACATTCTTCTCCTGCATTATATACACTTCACTAAGGCTATAATCAGCAAACTTTATGGAGTAAGAATGATTCCCACAGTCTCTTTTGTAGCTGTCACATACCAAGGAAAGGAGAATAAACCCATTAAGGTCAGAGGGTCAAGACGGGCATCCGAGGTGTTAGAAGTTTGGTCAAAACTGACAGACTGTGGAATTGTCTCATTCTTTCTTTTTTTCTTTTCTTTTTTCCACTTAACTGTATTTCATTTTCCCAATTACATGTAAAGATAGTTTTCAACATTCACTTTTATAAGATTTTGAGCTCCAAATGTTTTTCTCACCTCCCTCCTTCTCTCCCTCCTCCCCAAGGCAGTAAGCACTCTGATATAGGTTATACATGTAATATAATAATAAACATATTCCCACATTAGTCATGCTATAAAAGAAGAACAAATTGTCTCATTCTCAGTTATAGAGACAGCTGCTCATAAGTCAGGAATTCCCTGGTGTATATGATGACTTATCTAGCATTCAAGTCATGCCATCACAGTGTAAATGTATCCTACTTCACTGTGCAGTTTAACAAGGAGTTTAGATTTTTCCATTCTGAGAAAGAGAAGCAAAAGGCAAGAGAGAGGGTGAGAGGCAACACTGTAAGAACAAGAAAAATAGGGTAAGAAGGATGGCTTGTCTTTAAAAAATACAACAAAAAAAATTGTAAAGCTCAGTATAAAAAGCATAAAAACCACAGCATTCCCATAGGAGTGCTAAGCACTTTCCACATGCCTCAAAGGCCTTGGCTAGGGAGGCAAGGTCTATTGGATTAAAATAAGGCAGGGAATGGAGCTGTTCCATCCAGTATATATAATGGCAAAACTTGCAAAGGCTAAATTAGGAAGTACAATAAGGAAGAACCAGTTAAATGCTTCTGCTAAATGCCCAGTCTTAGACTTACTGGTATCATTTAGTAGCTAATTCTCATGTTGAGCTTCTAGAGGAAATATAGGGACATCTCTAGAAAACCCTACAGTGGATAATAATGGGGTCAGACCAAAGAAAACGATCATAATGACTGACACAACTTAAAGACTTTTGAGAAGTCCAGCTAGAACTAGAAGAAAGGAGTCTGAATTCTAAAAAGGCAGCCAGGAGAAGCCAGGTGAAGTCCATCCTTTATCCTAACCATTGTTTCAGAGAGAAGGCTGGCTTCATGTGGCAACAGCATATCCAGGAGTTCTTTTTCCAGATCTTGATTGCTTTTGGCGTGGTCAGCGCCCCTTGTGAACAGACAGACATATCTAGTGACAGAAGCTGTAGGGCAGGAGTGGCTTGCCCCCCACAGTCACCCAGACACCAGTGACATGTTCTGCCTTAAATTCTTGTTTCCACTTTTCAGCTTCAGAATTATCATAGGAAAGTGAGATATTGTCATCACAAAAAGGGGAGAGATTAACAATATGTTCAGGGCCTTCGTGGCGGCAGCAGCAGCACAATTGTTCCTTCCTGAAGCAAATGGTTCCACCAGTGTGGGCTGAACAATAGACAATGACCAGGGCAGTGGAAGTCTTGAAACAGATAAGAGAAATCCACATTAGCAATGACCTTAACGTCTGGCTCTCTAGCCAGAGTATCCCAGCAGCATAACAATCAAATGGTACCATGAGTCAGTATAATAATCGTGGAGCTCTTTCCCTTGGCTGAAGACCTGAGATTAGAGGACAGTGAAGCTGCCTAGACAGTGTGATGGTCAGAAACCACCGCAGTGCCAGTATAGTAAGCACCATCCCTCAGAAGAGAGGACCTATCAGTATGAAAAATATAAGCAGGATTTAGGAAAGGGGTGTCAGAAAAGTCATCGTGGGGTTTTCAACCATGTTTGCTATTGGGACACAGCTGTGAAGCAGCTCCCCAGAGACTGGCAGATCAGGGGGCAATGTGGAAGGATCTAGAAGGGAACAGCATTTGAGAATGGTATTTTCATAAATGAGCAAGGTCACTTCATATTTGGTAAGTCTCTGATTTAAAAAGTCTTTGTTTGGTGGCAAAATAAAAGGTAGAGAGCCTCGACTTTGTAGGGACACTACAGTATCAAGTGGGATTCCAAAACTAAATCCCAGGCTTTCTCTTCCAAAAGGGCAGTGGAAGCCATATCCCACAGATGGAATGGTGCTCCAGCAGAATAATAAAGTACTGGATGCCGTATGGGTCCAAATGTTTGGGTTAAGAGACCGAAGACTATCCATGTATAAAAAGTGAGAAGGACCTACTGTAATCTGAGAGTTCAATGCAGGTGTCCATAACAGGACTCTCTTAAGGTCAGCAAAGGTGGAAAGATGTTGATGGTCAAGCTGCAAAGGTTCTAGATTTAGTCAGAGAAGCAGGGGGCTTGATAACCTCACCAAAGGAAGGCATCCACTGTCTGCATTATCGAGCTGGTCCAAGGATGACATGAAGCTATTGGGTGCAGAGAGTTGCTGTATAGCTCAAATATATTTAGGAGAGAAAGAAAGAGTCCCATCCACCAAAATAAACTCCAAATATTCCACCTGTGGAAGGCTCCACTGGACTAATGACTTCATATCCTCTTTCATGAAGCTCCAATAATAGATGATAACCATCCTCCTGACAAACCACAACATTTGGAGCAGCTAGTAGATCCCCCATGTACTGGAAATGGATGGCACCTTTAAAAATGACTAAGTGAAATCCTGTTGCAAAATTTGAGAAAAGAAAGCGGGACTTTCTACATGCCCTGGAAGTAGGTGAATCCATGTCTGTTGCAAGTTCTTCCAGGTGAAGGTGAATAGAAACTGAAGATCTGGGTGAATTTGGACGCAAAAAAACCCCCCAAACAACCCCTCCAAAAATCCCACTGAGCAAAGTTCTACGACAGTAAAGTTGGTAGCCTCACAAGGAACTGAGGAAATAATGTTTGCAGAGCTGGGTACCCCTGGGTGTCAAAGTGCACAAATCTTGAACAAAGAGATAAACAGACTTTCTATCCAGACCTAGCTAAGGTTTCCTGATGAGGAGATTTGTGCGGCACAATAATAACCATGGTCTCTTAGAGTTAATAATGGGTAAAGTGCCCTCAATTCTTTCCTTGGATAAAGGGTACTGGAAGGTAGATGGTGGAGGTCCCCACCCTTAATTTTTGTAGTAATGGAGATGGCAGATTTTAGTAATCCCTCATTTGAAGATGAAAAGGCCTATAAAGAGTTGATGTCAGATGGGATGCTAAAAGTATCCCCAACTGAGAATGGGGAATAGGGAGAGGGAATCCTTGGCAGCTGCAGGGACAGAGAACCATCCGAAGAACAGGAAATAGCATCCCAAATTTGCTTAGAAGATCATAGGGGATGAGGGCAGCAGGAGGAAGGAATATTCAAGAGAAGGGGGACCAATGGACACCATGCAATGGGACAATGAACATTCTGAGTCTTTCCCAAAACCTCAACAATACCTAAAGACTCAATACAAGAACAGTTGGACTTAGGTTTACTCATCAGAATCAAATTAGATCCAGCAAGTAGTCAAGTAGTCATAAATTTTATCAGCAGCTTTAAGGGTGACATGGGAAAGGGATGAACTGGGAAAACTGGAGCCAGGACTTCAGGTTTGGGGAAAATGAGAGTCCTTTTTGAAATTGTTTTAATCCCTGGGGACTGCTAGGGACATTTTTCCTTTCATTCCTGAGGTCCCATTCCCTCTTTCTATAATATTGACAATATAAATTTTTTTTTGCAGTAAAAACATTTACATATTTTGCAAGTTTCTGACATGGTCTGCATAGGAGCAAAGATGGTGTGAGCTACAGAAGCAGTTCATACAGAGGCAAGTATGGTTTGAGCTTTCTCAGCAGATTTCTCCTTAATTTTCTCCTTTCCTTAATAAACATATAGGGCAATGTTCTTAAGTTGGGCTACAGGCATTTCAGGCCACATTTCAGGCCATCTCTTACGGAAATACTTTCAAATCTCTGTCAGGGACTGGTTAACAAAGTGTGTATTAACGATACACTCTCTCTAAAATCCTGTATATCAGTCAACATTTGTGTATAATCTGTCATAAAAAGAGTTAAGGGTTTCATTTTCTTCTTGTAGTGTCTCTTGGAATTTACTCCAATTCTCACAGTGGATCATACAGGTTTCCATACCCCTAAGCATAGACTCTAGCCTGTTACAACCTGGTGTAATTGGCCTGGATATTGGGGTTCCAATGTCGGTCTTTCAAAGGCCAACTGGGGTTACCTACAGGTCCAGGAGCTTCCCTACCCACTGGAACTTGTCAATTTGCTTCTTCTATGATGGCTTGTCTTTCACCCAGAGAAAGTTTGCCTCAAGTCAATTATGTCTCCCCAAGCGGTGTTATACCCCCTCACATGGCTTCAAATTGGAAGTCTTCATCAAATCTGAGGGTATTACTTTTCTAAGTAGAAGGGTCAGAGGGACTGAAAAGCTGATAATGCCTACCAATGACCAAGTTACCCCTAGGGTTGTGAACAAGCCTTTCTTGAAGAAGGAAAACACCAGTAGTCTACCCCTCAATTTCTCAAGAAATCAAATCTCGAGTTGAGGCAAGGGAAGAATAAGCCCAAGGTACATAAGGCAGGGGAGAAGGAGGGAGAGGAGGGGGAGCCACAGATGGTGGGGAAGGCAAGTGGTAGTCACAGGAGTAGCTGAAGAAGGTACAGAAGGGTAAGAGAGGGTAAAGGAATGGGAGACTTTGAGTGAAGGCCAACAAATCATTTTAATAGACAAAAGGAGGAAACTCAAAAAAAAAATAAAAGGCACGGTCACAGATATGGAAAATAATACAATTGGGTGAACATAAAGAATATGCTGCTAGAAACAACCCCTCCTTCCATATTGTTGCCTACAAATTGCTATAGTACATTTCCAGTACAATATTGAATAATAGTGGTGATAATGGACATCCTTGTTTCCCCTTGAGTGTATTGGGAAGTCATCTAGCTTATTAACATTACAGATAATACGTGCTGAAGGTTTTAGATAGAAATTTTAAGGTAAGCTCAATTTATCCCTATGCTTTCTAGTGTTTTAATAGGAATGGGTTTTGTGTTTTGCCGAAGGCTTTTTCTGCATCTATTGAGATAATCATATGATTTCTGTTGGTTTTTTATTGATATGGTCAGTTATGCTGATAGTTTTCCTAATATTGAACCTGCACTGTATTCCTGGTATAAATCTCATTTGGTTATAGTGTATGATCCTTGTGATATATTTCTGTAATCTCTTTGCTAATATTTTATTAAAAATTTTTGCATCAATATTCATTAGGGAAATTGTTCTATAATATTCTTTCTCTCTTTTGGTTCTTCCTGGTTTAAGTATCAGCATATTTGTGTTACAAAAGGAATTTGGTAAAATTCTTTTTTTGTCTATTTTTCCAAATGGTTTATGTGATATTGGGATTAATTGTTCTTTAAATGTTTGGTATAATTCACTTGCAAATTCATCTAGCCCTGGGGATTTTTTCTTAGGAAGTTCATTGATTCAATTTATTCTTCTAAGATTGGATTAAGTATTCTATATACTTTTTTGTTAATCTGGGCAATTTATATTTTTGTGTTTCGTTTTGATTGTCAAATTTTTTGGCATATCATTGGGCAAAATAACACCTAATAGTTTTTAAATTTCCTCTTCATTGGTGCTGAATTCACTCCTTTAACTTTTTATATTGGTAGGGGGGCAGAGCCAAGATGGTGGAGTAGAAAGATGCACATGCACTAGCTCTTCCCCCACAGCCCATAAAATACCTGTAAACAAAGACTCGCAACAAATTCTAGAGCAGCAGAAGCCACGGAACAACGGAGTGGAGATTTCCAGCCCAGGGTGATGACCTGAAAGGCCGATGGGCAAGGTCTGTCGGACTCAGAGCGCAGCCCAGCCCAACCTTGGCTGCATGGGTCAGGGGTGGAATCCCGAGCAGCACTAGCAGCTGTTTGCAGATCCCTCAACCCACAGGCTCCAAAGGCCAGTGAGAGAGGTTTTTCAGCTGGTCAAGAAGAAAGCAGGGTCTTCCCATAGCTCTGGCTTCAGGCAGCGGCAGCAACTCCCACAGCAGCCCGCATCCATTGTTGGATCATAAAACCCCTGGGGGAATTGAGCAGGTTCTCTGAATCTCAGCCCCTAATGCTGGCTTGATGGAACTGGAGGCCAGGTGGGTATGGAGAGGAAATTCTACTACTCACAGATTCTGGGCACAGAAGTTCCTGGTTGCTCCCAGACCAGTGTACACACTTGATTGTGCCACCTTGGAGGAACCGAGATCTTACAGATTCGCAGAGTATACCCTACTCTTGACAAAGGACCCAAAAGTCAAGTAACTGGTTGGGAAAATACTCAAAAAAGAGGAAAAAAATAACACTATAGAAGGTTACCTTCTTGGTGAACAGATATTTTCTCCCATTCTTTCAGATGAGGAAGAACAATGCTTACCATCAGGGAAAGACACAAAAGTCAAGGCTTCTGTATCCCAAACATCCCAAATAAATATTCAGTGGTTTCAGGCCATGGAAGAGCTCAAAAAGGATTTTGAAAATCAAGTAAGTAAGGAAAAATTGGGAAGAGAAATGAGAGATGCAAGAAAATCATGAAAAGCAGGTCAACAACTTGCTAAAGGAGACCCAAAAAAATGTTGAAGAAAATAAAACCCTTAAAAATAGGCTAGCTCAAGTGGCAAAAGAGGTTCAAAAAGCCAATGAGGAGAAGAATGCTTTAAAAAGCAGAATTAGCCAAATGGAAAAGGAGGTTCAAAAACCTCACTGAAGAAAATAGTTCTTTCAAAATTAGAATGGAACAGATGGAGGCTAATGACTTTATGAGAAACCAAGAAATCACAAAACAAAACCAAAAGAATGAAAAAATGGAAGATAATGTGAAATATCTCATTGGAAAAAGAAACTGACCTGGAAAATAGATCCAGGAGAGACAATTTAAAAATTATGGGACTACCTGAAAGCCATGACCAAAATAAGAGCCTAGACATCATCTTTCATGAAATTATCAAGGAAAACTGCCCTGATATTCTAGAACCAAGGGACAAAATGAATATTGAAAGAATCCACTGATCACCTCCTGAAAGTGATCCAAAAATAGAAACTCCTAGGAACATTGTGGCCAAATTCCAGAGTTCCCAGGTCAAGGAGAAAATATTGCAAGCAGCTAGAAAGAAACAATTAACTTGGTTTTCTTCTTTCCTTTTTTAAAACCAACCAACGGGTTATCTATTTTATTGTTTTCACCCCATAAAATCAGCTTCTAGTTTTATTTATTAGTTCAATAGTTTTCTTACTTTCACTTTTGTTAATCTCTCCTTTGATGTTTCAGAATTTCCAATTTGGTGTTTAATTGGGGATTTTTAATTTGTTCTTTTTCTATTTTTTTTAGTTGCATACCCAGTTCATGGATCTACTCTTTCTCTGTTTTATTGATGTAAGCAATTAAGAGAGATAAAATTTCCCCTATGTACTGCTTAGGCTGCATCCCATAAATTTTCCTATGTTGTCTTACTGTTGTCATTCTCTTTAATGAAATTACCAATTGTTTCTTTGATTTGTTCTTTGATCCACTTATTTTTTTTTTAGGATTGAATTATTTAGTTTCCAATTAATTTTAATCTATATTTCCACTGCCTCTTATTGAATGTGATTTTGCTGCATCATGACCTAAAAAGGATGCATTTACTATTTCTACTTTTCTGCATTTGATTGTCAGGTTTTTATGCCCTAATAAATGATCAATTTTTGTGTAGGTGTCATTCCCATTCAGTTTTCTTCAGAGATCTATCATATTTAACTTTTCAAGTATTCCGTTCACCTTCTTTCTTGTTTATTTTTTGGTTAAATTTATCTAGTTCGGAGAGGGAAAAGTTGAGGTCCCCCAGCAGTATAGTTTTATTGTCTATTTCTTCCTGTAACTCATTCAACTTCTTCAAAAATTTAGATGCTTTACTATTTGGTTCATATATGATTCTATTGTCTATGGTACCTTTCAGCAAGATATAGTTTTCTTCCTTGTTTTACTTTTAATTAGATCTATTTTTGCTTTTTCTTCGTCTGAGATCAGGATTGCTACCTCTACTATCTTTGCTTCAGCTGAGGCATAACAGATGCTGCTCCAGCCCATAACATTTATAACATTTACTACTTGGTGTATCTCTCTGCCCCAAATGTGTTTCTTACAAACAACGTATTGTAGGATTCTGGTTTTTAAACCATTCTGCTGTTTTTGTTTTATGGGTGATTTCATCCCATTCACATTTATAGTTATGATTCCTAATTGTGTATTTTGCTCCATGCTATTTTTGTTTGTTTATGCCCCCTCTCTTTTACCCCCTCCCAAATCCTGTCCTTCCTCACAAATGTTTTGCTTCTGTTCACCACCTTCTCCATTCTACCCTCCCTTTTTTCAGTCCCACCCTCCATGCCCTGCTGTTTTCTTCATCCTGTTTTACTTCTCTATAGGGTAAGATGGATTTCTATATCCAGCTGAAGTGTATGTTATTCCCTCCTTGAGCCAATTCTGATGAGAGGAAGGTTCAAACTTTGCCCACCACCCTTCTCCCATCTTCCCCTCCACTAGCTCTTTCACACTATGCTATCTTCTCCCTCCCTATTCTCCCAGTTCAGTCTTCCTTCTCATCCCTTTATTTTTCAGTTTTGGTTATCCTCCCATCAAATTCACCTTATGTCTGCATCCTTATCGAATTGCCCCTATAGAAATAAAATTCTTAAGGGTGACAAATATTATCTTGCTTTATAGAAATATAAACAGTTTAACTTTATTGAATCTCTTATGTGTTTTCTTCTTTCTTTTTTTTTAACCTTTTTATGTTTCCCTTGAGTCTTGTATTTGAAGATCAAATTTTTCATTCCACTCTGGTCATTTAATTAAGAATGCTTAAAAGTCCTCTATTTCATTAAATATCCATTCCTCCCCCACCCCACCCCCCAAAGGATTATATTCAGTTAAATGGTTCTTGGTTATGATCCTAGCTCCTTTGCCCTCCGGACTGTCCAAGCCCTCTGGTTCTTTAATGTGGAAGCTGCTAAGTCTTGTGTGATCCTCACTGTAACTCCACAATATTTGAATTGTTTCTTTCTGGCTGCTTGCAGAAGGGCAGGGCCTCACTGGTGGATTGTCCTAGGGTTTGCAGCCTCACTGCAGGTCCTAAATCACTCCTTTACCACCCCAGTGAAACAGACCTTTCCACTGAGCTGGTACACTGCCTCCTTCCTCCTAAATCAGTTCTAGGGTAGTTTCCAAGTTGTTTGTAGGGGAATGTAGAAGGGCCCCAAGGAGTTCCTGCCTCACTCCACCATCTTGGCACTTAAAGTCGCCAACTTCTGAACTTGAAAACAAAGAAATATGATTGGTAGTTATGCAAATGTTGGTGGTGATATAGAACAGAATTAATTACAACATGGAATCAGAATCAATTTGGTTTTCTCAACAGATAAGTGGTAAATTGTATCCAGTGGACATGGAGTTTTGAAGTCCTGCATTCAAACTTAGCCTCTCCTGCTGTGTAGCCATGGGCAAGTCACTTCACTTCTATCTGCCTCATTTTCCTCATTTGTAAAATGGAGATAACAATAGTGCCTATTGGCCAGGGTTGTTATGAAGATCAGGTGAAATATTTATAAAGTGCTAGATAAATGTTGGTTGTTATTATTAATGCTACTTGCACATAGTTCTAGTGTGAACGCCATGAATTAGGTGCTGGTACATGTTTGTAGTTGAAATGATTACTGTGATGGCTACACATCAAATCACAATGTTTTATGTAATGTATCTACAGATACTGTAATGTGACCCATAATTTGCTGGGACTTCAAATTATTTACTAGGGTGTAGACTTGCGAGCTATATTAACTAGTGGATGAATGAGGGAAAATTCACTTCAGAACATTAAACATCCAAATGCCCAGAACCTACTTCACATCTCATCTAACCATCCACCAGGATACCAGGTTCTGCCCAGCTTGAGAATTTTGCCAGAGTGGCATTTCAGCCTCCTCTTCCCCACAAGGAATAGGAATCCAGCCTGGGACTAAGCTGTTCCCATTGGTGGGTGAATGGCAAATGATTAAGGATTTGTTGTTTACTTTGTGCCAGGTACTGTGAACTGTAGATTTTCACACTGACAATTTTACAACCTTGTATCAAATGGTATTTCTTGGCTCCCCTACGTGTGTTGTATCCCCCTAGTACATTAGGAAGTCCTTGAAAGTCAGAACCTTCACCTTTACATTTGTATGCCTGTTGCTCAATGTCAAAAAGTCTGGAATTTAACTGTTCAATCAATGCTTGTTTATTGATTGATAGGCTAATGTCAATTTGAGAAAAATACTGTCCTTGAAGTAGGTTTTGAGGCCTCATCCTCAATACAAGTCCTGTGGGGTTAGATATGAATTTTTTTTTGGAGGGCAAGTTCCCATCAGAGGTAAAATACGAGTTACAATTTTCTAAGCCTGAGTCAGATATCTATCTGGAACAGTAGACTTCATATCAACACTAAACACTGGACATCAAAAGAACAGTACTGGGGTACTCTGGCCAATGCTCTTAGCTAGGTATGGTGGCCATAACCTCAGTATGAACTAAAATAATAGCCTATCCCTTATCAAGGAGAGGCTTTTTAGTCACCACATGTTATTAGGAACACAGAATCATAGATGCAGAGATGCAAGGGATCTCAGAGGTCATCTAATTTGGCCTTCTACCTCATTTTAAGATAAAGAAACTGAAGCCCAGGGAGGTTAAGAGACTTGTCTAGTAGCCTAATGTCAAACAGGTGTAAACCTGAACACAAAGGATTGAATACAGGTCCTTTCATTCTAAGTGAACTTCCCACTTCACCCTATCCCACTTTAGATGGGAAGAGCCAGCAGATATCCCCAAAGCACAGAAGTCCAGAAGAGTAATAAGAGGAAGCTAAGAAATCATGAGACCAGTAGAGAGACCCAACAGAGCCACTGTGCCCAACACAGATGACACATCTAGTGGAATAGAGCAGTAAATAGTGATCTCACCAGAAGACAGCAGGACTTCCACGTGGTACCGAAGGTAGGTTTCCCTATCCATGCATGGATGCTAGCCACAGCGGTTTCTGGCATGGGCCTCTTCATACATGTTCCCAGAGCACTTATCCCATACATGTATGGTCTAGATGTTTGGTTCAGTCTCATGTGTATTTTCTGCATGTGTTCCCTTCACTGGTGGGGTACAACTTGTGGGAAAGGATAGTCCATATCTGTAAGGTATGATTGAAAGTCTGAGGCTAATCACATAATAAATGCAGGCAACTGAAATAAAGTAAAAAAGACAAAAATAACACCTCCAAGTGATTCCACCTAAAAGGGTTTTCATTAATTTGCATGGTAAACCAAAAGAATCTTGAGGTTGAGAAAAACCGATGCGAGTGGGAAGGGAGGGGCAGGACAATGCCAAATGGCTGCAGTTTTGCAATCTTGGTGCAGTGAGACCAGGGAGTTAATTTCCAGCACAAATTATACCTAAAGTATACACTACCCCCACACACCTGATAGGATTCCACACTAATAGAGAACACTGGGGAATAGGCCTCGAAGGGGCAGCATGATGGTAACACTAGTACTGTAGCATCAGTGGCGTTTGCTTTTCCCTCCATGATAAAGTCTTGGTCAGACATGTTGCTGGTAAGTATGCTTCTCCACAGTCTTCCCTAGCTGTGCTTACTTTTCTCACAAAGGGTATATTACTGGGAGAGCATGCCCAAGGTTTAAGTAATGTTTTATTACTACACTTCTTACTTAAGGCAATTTTACATGTCTTTCCTTTGAAAATAATCACATTCTCTAACAACAAAGTAAATGTATTGTTAGGAGTTCTTGACCAACTGGATCCAACAGGCACTGGTCCAGTGGATCCAGATTCAAAGAGAAACCTTGGATCTGAAGTAGTAATCTGGGGGATGGGGAATATCACCATTTGAGGTTGAGGACTTCCAAAGGCACCATATGTGCATAGTTACTTCATTTGCTATGCTGTTTGATTAAATGTCTTTTCTTTCAAACTGTGCCCTCTGATTGGCCAGCGTAAGTGAACCAATTGGTGGAAACTCATCAGTTACGGTCTTGAGTGGGTGCTGATCCACCTTAGTGCCTTGTATGAGGGTGGTTTTTCTTTAACCCTTTTGTGAGGGGGAATTCCCTAAAAACCATATGAGAAGGACAAAGATTGTCTTCCAGGGTAGGAAAATATGCCCAAATAGAACCAACTGGAAAGGTTTAACCTGGAAAAAGACTTTGAGAGAAGCTTATAGCTGTTCTCAGTTATGAGAAGGGCAATGTATAAGGGGATTAATATTGTCCTCCTTGGCCCCAATGGGCAGAATGAGGAGGAATAAGAGCTGGAAATTGCAGAGAAATAGATTCAAGTTCCTAACAACTAATGCCACCCCAAAGTGGAATGGCTGTAGGGAGCTCCTCCTCACTGAAGTCTACTTGTGAAGGCTGGAGAATCACTTAGAGGTAGACGCTGTAAAGGATGTTCTTGTTCAGGAACAGGCTGGACTGGGTGGCCTAGAGGCCAGTCCAACTCTGAAAGTTTGCTACAGAAGAACACACTTTATTTTTGGTGCTTGTGATTTCAAAAACTAGAAGTTAGCTCACTTTCAGACTGGGCTGTAGGAAATCTAGCAAAGACACGGAAATAAATAGAACAAGTAGATTTTGAGTCAATGCAACATTTATTATGTAGCTACTGAATACACTTGTACTGGGGATACAAAGATAAAAAATGGCAGTCCCTGTTGCCAGGGATGTCACATTTTAGAGGGAGCAGAGGGGAGTGGAAGCAAGATAGGACACATACACTAATACATTTACAAAAGGGAAGAGGAGAAAGGAGAGATCTAGACAAATTGTACGAGGAAAATTGAGAAGATAAAATACTTTTTCTTTACTAATAATAATCTTTATCCCAAGTAGGTAAATGGCAAATAGTATCCCATTCAACAGACAAGAAAACAAGTACATTTAAGTTTAACATTTGAGAGTAATAAGTACACTTTTGATATTTTTAAGAACACTATATGAAAAAATTCACTTATTACACCAACATAGTTTCACTTACAGAAAAAAACCTGAAAAATGATTCTCTGAAAGTTTAATAAAAAGTGAATAGCTTTTCGTATAAAGACATGACACTTAAAACAAGCATTTCCCTCTCCCCTTCCCCCGCTTCCTAAATGGTCAGAAGATTTTAGGATTTAGAGTTAGATGAGCTAGATCAACTAACTCAGAAGTTCTTTAACCAAGTATCTGAAAACTTGTCTTCAAAAAATATTTTAATTTTGATAATTATTTCAATATAATTGATTTCCTTTATAGTTCCATATATTATATTTTATTCATTAAAAAATTTATTCTGAGAAGGCTTCACCAGAATGGTCGATGACACAAAGAAGGTTAAGAACCTCTAGTGTAGACCGATATTAATTTTATAGATGAGGAAACTGAATCCCAGGGAAGTTAAAGGACTTGCTTAAGGTAACATAACATTAAGGAGCAAACCCAGGATTCAAAACCAAGTCTTCTGACTCCAAATTCAGTGTTCTTTCCCCCACATCATTCTGGTGTAATGCTGGACTAAGCCATCCACAATATTTAACATGGATTTACTGCTGCACAAATGACACAATTGTGTTGGCCAAAGACACAATTTCAGCTTATGGCCATGTTAACAGGGTAGGAAGCTTACTGTCCTGCTTAAGGATTTAACTCACAACAATGGGCTGCTCATTAGCACCATATTCTAAACTAAGGAGATAATCAGGCCAGGGAATCAGTCGGAATAAAATTCTGCCAGAATCTGCCCATATCCCACACTTGCTATTATTCTGAAAAAATTCTGCTCCTTTCATTTGTTTGCCATTGCAATCTTAGCTTACTTGAGCTAGGATGTTAGCTCAGCCTTCCATCCTGATCACTGCTGGGAGACAACGACCCTCTCTTCTTCTACTCCCAAAATGCTATGTTTTGCACTTCTCAGATGTACCTGAGAAGTATATTGGCTGTTTTATCTGTTTGTCTTTATCCCTTTCCAGTCTGTGAGCTAATTCTGCATCTCTCTTGAGGGAGGACTTCACAGGCACAGCATTCCAGTAAGAGTACCTGATGTTTACCTGCAGATTACACAGCAGCCCTCAGACTAAGTCTTTCTGCATCTTCCTGCCGCCTCTGGGCTGCCCCTTGATCCACACCCTGGATAGTGGACTTGCTCTCACTTTCAGGTACTTTACAAGATCTAGAATGAACAAGAAGGCTCCTGCAACAGTTTAAAAACCCCAGATCTCCTTTACCTGTCCAAAAGTTCCCCACTTGGCAGCTGGTCAGAGCACAGCAGATTCCCTGTGATGGTTGTGGTTTCCTAGAGCTGTTAACAATCCCAAACTGAATATTTACAATGGTCCTAGTAACCTAGAGTCTCCAAGGGTGCCTGATGGCATTCACACTAATAAACGAACACATATTTCTACATATCTACATTGTGTCTAGCATGGACTGTGTTTGGTACTACATCAAATACAAAGAGAACAGAAAACTAAGACGACAGAGGGTTCCTAACGACCCAGAACTCAAGAAAGCAAAGCAACTTAGCGCTAGAAATTCATGAAGTGGCAGAAAGTCACTAATCCTTTAAATGATGGGTACTATTTCTAAGAGGTAGCATTGTCTAGTGGTTAGAGGGCTGGCCTTGAAGTTTGCAAGACCAGTGTTCAATTCTGCCTCTCCAACTTACTAGCTTTTTGATCATGGGCAAGTTCCATAACTTCTCAGATTAAATGTTAAATGAATTGTTGACTTTTATCAGTGGAGGGACTTTCCACATTAAGAGTTTCCTAATAAAAATAGCAGGTCTACACTGCATACCTCCATTTCTACCCCCAAAAAAAGGGATGAAAAAACCAAAAAAAACTTGTTTCTATGCTGCAGCAGCTAACACACAAAATGAATTCCATTTAAGCTCAAGTTATTATTCTTAGTGGAACGAATAACTTGAGAAACTGCAAATGCTGCTCTGTGAACATATTTTTAGTCATCTTAACTTTTGCTTTCAATGCCAAATAACATCTGGAAAATATGTTCACTCCGATGCTTTTTGAGGAATTCCAGGAACTTGCCCAGATCCATGTGGTAATCATGCCTGAAATTACCATGGCTCTCAAACTGCAATTCCTCAAAAGTCTGAAAGATGCGCAGCTCATCCCCATTGGTTTCTGTCTGCACACTCTCAGCATGCTTGCAGGAAATATGCTTCCAATTAGGATACCTGATCGTGTGCCAGAATTCCTCACACTGCTCTTTCTTGCCCTCCACACAAATTATACCTGGCTTCCCTGTCAGAAAAAACCCTGTCAGATTTAGCCGTTTCGCACAGTCCCAAATCCTCTTTCGCAGTTCTGGACGACATATCTGGTGGCTGTAGATCCACATTCGGTGGAACGTGATCTTCACAGGCTTCACCTTCACAACCGGTTCAGAAAAGAGCTTGCTCCTCCGGAAATAGGGACCACCATTGTCCCGCAGCCACTGAACTGCGGCACACACGCACAGCTCGCCAGCATCGAAGGTTGTGATGTAAGCAGTGAGATCTTGATTGAGCAGCAGCTGCTGTTTTCTGTCAAGCGAATATGACCTCCCAAAGAGCTGCAGTTTCGCATTTGGGTAGTTGTGAGGAAAGGCAACCTGCAATTCAACATACCCCTAAAAGGTGAAAGCAAATACACAGCTCATGAATACTGGCTATTCCCTTTTCATGAAAGTTCTAAAAATATATAAAGTACTTTGCAAACCTTAAAGTTACATATCAATGTTAGGTATCATTGTAGTTGGCACAGGTACATTTAAAGACAGTGTAGCATACTGGATAAGCCAGGCAACTCTGAAGTCTCAAAGACTTGCATTCAAGCCCTGTTTCTGGCATACAAAGTATGATGAAGTCAAAGGTACTTTGTTAAGGTACTGGAGATGGAAAGATGAAAACTAAGTCCCTGACCTCAAACAGGTGAGATTCAAATACCAAAGCTACCCTTCAGAAGACACACAAAACTCCATCAAAAGTTTCTGCTCATAAAAATATTTCTTCTTTTTAGTAACCACGCTGCCTCCTGGGTTAGAGATAATCCTATGTTCCTGAAAGCTATCGTCCGTGCAGCTAGAAAGGCTCTGACTGTGGATCAGGTTAAAAAAAAATGCAGTGTAGCTATTAGCCAAGGCCAGCCTTGAAGAAGCTCACCACCAAGATGGCTAAGGAGTACATGGGTTTTTTTTTTTTTATTCTAGTAACTTTAAAAGTCCATCAATAAGAAAGATCTGTACTGCCTACTTCAAAAAATGTTGTGAGGAAAGTACTCTGATCATCTTAGAATATTACATAAAGAAATGTGAGTTATCATTACAACAGAGGTATTTCAATGTTCATTACAAGTGGAAGCAGCTCCACGAATGTATAGGAGCAGGCTAGAGATGGAGGGTGCCTTATCATCTTACTGAGAACAAAGCCTAGGACTAGGTACTCTTTAGAATATGCAGAATATTGCATCTTAATCTTTATTTTAATTACAACAAATAATCTGAATACTTAGATTTCCTAAGTCTTATTTGTTATACCCTCTTTCATCACTGCTTTTTAAAAGATATTTACATCTATTTTCTCTGTGTTTGCAAAATTTTCTTAGTTTCCTACTTCTGTACTTCACTGTGGGTTCTGGAGGAAGTTATAAGGTAGAAGTAAATTGTACAGTGTTGGAGGAAGCTGAAAACTTTGAGATCCAGCCCCAAAGGAAACCACAATCAGAGGGGAAAGAGTCAGGAAGTGAGTTATAAGGAAAAGAGGGGGGGAAACTGAAAGTATCAAACATTTCTGAAAGGAGAAAACTCAGAGATCCTAAACATAAAAAAAAAAAAGAGAAAACACCAACATAGAGAGAAACATGGCTTCCAGAGTAAACAGAAAGGAAAGATGGATAATGAAGACAACGAGAGAAATCCATTTTAGACAGAGGCACCAAAAAATGAAATCTAAGAACTAAGGAGTAAGAGGGGGCAAAGCCAAGGTAACATAGCCAAGGCAGTAGCCCGGCAGTTCCAGGGCAGAGGAGCCCTTGTACTCTGTCACAAGGGAGCAGGGACCCTGGTTGTAGTTCTGAGGCAGAGAGGAATACTACTATTTGCAGCAGCAGCACAGCAGGGGACTTGGTCATAGATCCAGGGCCAAGAGGAGCCTAGCATTTACAGTTATAGGAGAGCAGCGGCCATTTTGGAGTAAGGACCATAGGACAGAACAGGGAGGGAATGACCATTCCTGTTTCCTGGATCCCACCACCTTGGAAGCACAGAAAACCTGAAGACTCCTAGAACTAGTTCTAAAAATAGCACCATGAAAAAACCTGAAGCTTGGGATGGTGCCTCTCCAAAACCAATGAATAAACTGGCTAGAAAAATGAGCAAACAACTACAGAAAAGAATTTAACCATAAAAAATTACTATGGTGGAAGGGAAGACCAAGACATATTCAAAAAAAGGCAATAACATGAAAAAAAGTTACCAAAAAAAGCCTTAAAGAAAATGCTAACTTGACAGAAGCTCCACAAGAATTCTTGAAAGAGTATAAAAAAGGGGTAAGTGTGGAAGAGGAAAAAGTGGGGAAAAATGAAAATGATGCAAGAAAATTATGAAAAGAGAATAAAAAGACTGGTGAAAGAAGTACAAAAATTCATAGGAAAAAAACTGCTCAAGTAGAATTAGTCAAATGGAAAAGGAAGCACAAAAAATACTGAAAAAAAATTCCTTAAAAATTAAAATTGGGCAAGTTGCAGCTAAATTACTCCATGACACATCAAGAAATAATAAAACAAAGTAAAGAGAATGAAAAAATAGAAGAAAATGTGAAATATCTTACTGGAAAAACTGATCCGGAAAATAGATTGAGCAGAGGCAATTCAAGAATTACCTGAGAGACATGATAAAAAATCCAGACATCATATTTCAAGGAATTATAAAGGAAAACTGTCCTGATATCTAGAATAAGAGGGTAAAAATAGAAACGGAAAGAATCTACCAATCACTTCCTGAAAGAAATCCCAAAATGAATGTTATAGCCAGGAATATTATTACTCCTGGAATGTTACAGGCAAATTTCTGAGCTTCCAGGTCAAAGAGAAAACACAGCAAGTTGCTTGAAGGAAATCATCCAAATATTATGGAGCCACAATTAGGATCACACAATATTTAGCAGCTTAAAGCACCAGAAAGCTTGGAATATTATATTTCAGAAGGTAAAGGAGCTAAGATTATAACCCAACAAAACAGAATATAATCCTTCAGGGGGAAAAACGGATATTTAATGAAACAGAGAACTTTCAAGCATTCCTGATGAAAAGACTACAGCTGAATAGAAAATGTGACATCCAAACACAAAAACTCAGGAGAAACGTAAAAAGGTAAACATGAAAAAGAAATCTTAAGAGACTCAATAAGGTTAGACTGTTTACATTCCTACATGGGAAGATAATACATATCACTCCAAATAACTTTATCATTATTAGGTCAGTTAGAAGGGTCTACATAGAGAAAGGGCATAGGTATGAGTCAATTATTTTGGGGTGATCTCAAAAAGAAACAGATGGGTGAGAAAGAGGGAAATACTAGGAAAAGGGGGAAGGGAGAGGAATAATGAGGAAAATTATAACACATAGAAAAGCATGCAAGGAAGAATTTTACAGTGGAGGGAAAAATGGGGGTGGGAGTAGGTTAATACTTGCATCTCACTGTCATCTAAATTGGTGCAGAGGGAAGAATACATATACATTCTCATCGAGGTATAGACATTTCTCTTACCTAACAGGGAAGTTGGAGGGGAAAGGGCTAAGAGAAATGGGGAAGGGACTATTATGAGGGAGAGGAATAAAGGAAGCAGTGGTCAGAAGCAAAACAGACTTTTGGGGAGGGACAAGGTAAAAAAGGAACAGAAGGAAATAGGATGGAGAGAGATACACAGTTAGTAATCACAACTGTGAATGTGAATGGGATGAACTCACCCACAAAACGGAAGCAGATAGCAGAATGGATTAGAAACCAGAATCCAACAATGTGTTCTATGTAAGAGACACACTTGAAACAGAGAGACACACACAGAGTTAAAATAAAGGGCTAGAGAAGAGTCTATTATGCTTCAGCTGAAATAATATAAGACAGTGGTAGCAATCATGATCTCAGACAAAACAAAGGCAAAAAAGACCTACTTAAATAGGATAAGCAGGGAAACTATATTTTGCTAAAAAGTACCATAGACAATTAAGTAGCATGAAAAATTTCTCACATTAAGGCCTTCTTTCTCAAATATATGGGGAACTTAGTCAAATTTATAAAAGTAAGAGCCATTCCCCAACTGATAAATGGTCAAAGGATATGAACAATCAGTTTTCAGAAGAAGAAATCAAAGCTATCAGTGTTCACGCAAAAAAAATGCTCTATATCACTGTGTGTTCGTCCTTCATTGCCGAAGAAGACCACACCATCAGAGAAATGATGACACGACTTGCACTTGACTTTGTTTTGAGTGAGGGAGGGCTGTGCAGGTCACCAGCCTCACTTCTCCTCCAGAGCCATCTGAATCCCGTGACCAGGTGTCCATCAAGATGACTGGAGATGACCCAGGCTGAGGCAGTTGGGGTTAAGTGACTTGCCCGGGGTCACACAGCTAGGGAGTGTCAAGTGTCTGAGGTGAGATTTGAGTTTAGGTCCTCCTGACTCCTGCACTGGTGCTCTATCCACTGCACCACCTAGCTGCCCCCCTCGGAAACAACAAATGCTATAGGCTATGTGGAAAAATAGGTACACCAATACATTGTTGGTAATATTGAGAACTGGTCCAACCATTCTGGAGAACAATGTGGTACTGTTCCCAAAGGTCCATCAAATGGTGCATCATACCTTTTGAACCAGCCATACAACTGTAGTACTAGGTCTACAGCCTCCAGAGATCAAAAGGAAAGAAAAAGGTCCCATGTGTTCAAAAATATTTATAGCAACCCTTCTTATGGTGGCAAAGAATTGGAAATTGTAGGGATGGCCATCAGCTGGGGAATGGCTGAACAAGCTGTGGTACATGATTGAGATGGAATACATGATTGTGTGGGGGGAGGTAATTTCAGAAAAACCTGGAGAGACCTATGCAAAGTGAACAGAAACAGGAGACTATGGTACGCTGGAACAGCACTACTGTAATGATGCTCATGATGTGAAAGATTTAGCTATTTTTATTAATTTTAATGATCTAAGAAGATTACAAAGGACTCATGGTAAAAAAATGATATTCCCCTCCAGAGAGAGAACTGTGAACTTTGAGTGCAAATTGAAGTATAGTTTTCTTTCTTCATTTTTCTTGCTTTTTTGGCAACATGGTTAGTGTGGAAATATGTTTTGCATGATTTCACATGTATAACTGATATCACATTTCTGAGGCAGGAGAGATGGAGAGAATAAAGAACTAAAAACAAATCTTTAAAAGGATGTTAAAAATAAATACATAATAAAAATTTTAAAACAAGGTGAAAAACCCTAAGGAACAGGATTAGCTGAAAGGGAGGGAGAAAGGGAGAACTAGAGGCGAGGGGAAGACAGCCAGTAAGAACAGAGACACCTTAAAAAAAGATTCAAGTAAAAGAAATGCATATAACAAATTGTTTAAAACAGAAGAGGAAATCTTGAAATTGAATATCTTCTGTCGACAATATTAATGCATCTATGATAAGAAGGGAAGTGGTCACATGAGGAAAAAACCTTTGTAACAAATTTCTTTGATAAGGGTTTGGTATCCAAGATATAATTTTTAAAATATATAATACACAGACATGTATAAATTCATACATACATATATAGCACACACATACATATATGATTAATAGATTTAATACATATGAATACATATCAAATAGATATTAACAGATAAATTGTCTAAGGATATGAACAGTCCTGAAAAAAATTGTATTTCCAACCACATAAATGCTCCAAATCACTAATAACAGGAGAAAAAGAAATCAAACAAACCTGATTTTATTACATATCCTAAGTTGGCAAAAATGACAAAAGATTTTAGAGGGATTGTGTAAAGATACACCAATACGCTGCTGATGGAGCTCTGAAATGGTAGCATCATTTTGGAAAGCAATTTGGAATTACGTAAAGTCACTAAAAATGTCACTTTTAGTCTAAGACTCGACCAATGACGTGAAAAAAGTCCCCCCCACGCTTCCCCACATTTACAGGAGCACTTTGGCTAGGCAAACGGCGGTCCAGGAACGCAACGGAATATCACTGCGCTGTGACACATGACGTGGGACGCATACAAAGAAGCCTGGAAAGATCTGCACGAATTGATGCAGAAAAGGTAAGGAGAGCCAAGAAAATCGTGCACGTCCGAAGAACAAGGCGATGGGCCCAAATTACAGGCTGAGCAGGACTTCAGAAGCGTGAGCTATGCCCACGTCCCCAAGCTATGCCCCCTGTTTCAACGTATAAATCAGTTGTGCAGATTGTTTTTTCTCTCCAAAAAACACCGGGGGGGGGGGGGGGGGAAGGGATTCATGGGATATTATGGTCATGTAAGAACCAGAAAATACCCACAAAAGCCTGCTTTTAATAGAAAGGTGATTAAAAGCCCAGGTTTTCAGCAATCGCTCTCCCTGCGTCTCCCCAAGCCCCAGCACAACCCTACTTCGTGCGCTGTCACCGGCTCTAACAGGCAGAGTCCGGACTAGACGGCTGGAGCCTCACCTGGTAGTCCGCGTAGACCATGATCACAAACCCGATCCGGGGGGGCAGGGGTCCGCTGGGGTTCTTCAGGTAGGACTTGACGCGCCTCAGCGCATTCGGGTCCTCCAGGCACACCTCCCCTTTGTTCGGGAACATGGAGCACAGCATCTCTATCTCCAGCAGCTGCAGCTCCAGGCACTCGGTGACCGAAGCGGCCGTCATGCTGGGGAGCCTGGAGAGCCGACCTCCTGCGGGGGGAAGAGGGCCACAGCAGCCGCGCGGCCGGCGCTTTACCCCGCAGCCCCGAGCCCCGCACGGGCACCTGCGGGGTCCGCGCCGCGGCCGCCAGCTCCCCCCCCCGCCCAGGCCCCCCGGACGGCCCCCGCCGCCCCCCACCCCCACCTTCGGCTGCCTCTCACCGCGCTACCGACTGCACCGACCGCGGGCTACCCCAGCTGCCTCCACCGCTGCAGATGATCCGCCGCCGCCGCCTCGGCCACCGCAGCGCCCTCGGCCACCGCAGCCGCCTCCGGCACCGCGGCCCCCTCCGGCACCGCGGCAGCCTCGGCCACCGCAGCGCCCTCCGCCACCACAGCCCCCTCCGGCACCACAGCGCCCTCCGCCACCGCAGCGCCCTCCGCCTCCGCCACAGCTGCTGCTGATGCGTTCACCTCTGCAGCCGCCGCTGCTCTGCGGCCAGACGCCGCAGCCCTCCAGCTGTCGCCCGCCGCTCCGCCCCCGCTCTGCCTGACAGGGTGGGGGCGTGGCCACAGCCCGGGCCTCACATCACACTACGGAGTTTTCTCCCCAATAGGAACCAAAGGCGGCCCGGGCCCCCCAGCGCTCGAGGGAGGGGGCTCTGCGGCTCTGAGCCGCTCGCTGCGGACCACGGGCGCCCAGGAACGTGTGCTAGACACGGGAAGCGCAGGGGCGAGAGCCCCCGTGTGGCCGGGACAGCGGGACCTATCGCGTCACTTTCACTAGTGTCTCGGTGTCCTGTTCTGTAAAATGGGGCGATGACGATGGGGGTCTCACTAGAGCGGGGATGGGGTGAATGCAGACAGCATTTATTGAGCGCTTGCTAAGTACAACGCGTCACGCTAAGGGGGCACAAACACAGAGGTGAGAGCTCCTGCCCTCCGCGATCGGAAAGGGGAACACCAGTGCAGGAGCTCGGCTTGTAGGGCCTTCAGGAGCTGCTCTGGCACTGCCCAGCTCCATCGGCCCTGAGCCCTTAACAGAGCTCTGCAAACACCTGCGGACTGGGGCGAGAGCAGGCTCCACCGGGAGGGGCACAGCAGTCTGGCCCTCTTTCGCACCTCCTTCCCTCCCTTTGATCCAGCCAAGATGCGGCCTTTGAATTCTCCTTTCCATCATTCCCTTCTAACTCCATGTTCAAAAATCTGTTCTCTCTGGGCAAAAAATGGGCTCGGTTGCCATGGTTACTTCCAAGCCTGAGTCTCCCTAGCAACGACACTCACTAAAATGGCGAAACTGAAGGAGAGGGCATTCGTTATGCATTTGTTTCATGGGTCACAGGTACCTAGACAACCCACACAGAGGACCTATCAATATCTTGGAGGGGCACTGAGGAAAGGCAATTGACCCAACCACAAGGAACGAGAAGAGGAGAAAGGGATTGGATTACCTTTGGACATTTAATGATCCCAACCTTTCCCCTGAAACAAAAGCTCATCGTAAAAACAAACAAAAAACCCAAATATTTTTCAGACGATTGAGGGACTATTGGTCTCTAAAGAGCTGAGGGTCATCCAAAGGGCACTGCAGAAAAATAAGGTGGTCACCAGTAGTCTACACAACCCTGCCCCGACAAAGAATTCAAGTTACATGCATTTACCAAGTACCCACCACGTGCTAGACTTTGGAATAACAAAGACAAAAAAATAAAACTAAAACTTGCTTGCATCATCTGTAGGGAGATTTCGTGCAAATTTAAGTATCAACAGAATAATTACAGAATCACTTACAAGGCATTCAGAGAGGGAGGGCACCAGCATTTGAAAGGAACAATGAGGACTTCCTACAGAAGAGAGTGCTTGATTTGCGTTGACCAAAGTGAGGGATTCTCCGAGGTGATGAGGAGAGTACGTTCTGGGCACGGGAATGGCTAGGAGGATGGGGATGTATACGTCGAAAAGGGGGCTGAAAACAGAAGTTAGAACCAGATTGAGAAAAATCAGTTATATTTTATCTGAAAAGCACAAAGGTACCACTGGCGTTGACTCGTGATGAAAATGCGCTTAAACTCCCTTCGGCAGCTCTGCAAAGGACTGACTAGACAGGGAGATACCGGACCCAGGGACATATTGGGAGGCCTCTAGGAGAGGAAAGAGAAGATGGGAGACGGAAGGTGCTGCAGAGGCAGAAATGGGTTTCTGGCATCTGTGCGTGTGAGGAGGAAGAAGGTAACACCAAGGTTCTAGAACAAACCCGGGAGCCTCCCAGGGTGGGGGTAGGGAAGTTCCGTAGGTGAGAGCTACACAAGAAGAGGATGGGCTGTGGAGACCTGTGATGGACCTTCTGCTGCTGCCCCTCCTTCGCAAACTCTGGTCTCAGATGCCCAGAAAGTGCAGTTACCAGGGTTTGTCCCTGGTTCTCCGGAGGACCGTGGCACGAGGGAGGTGATGCCCTGACTGGCACGAGATTTGGGTTCGAAGGAGGGAGGGCTGTGCAGTCACCGGCCTGACTCTCCTCTGGGGCCATCCGCGTCCAGTGGCCTCAGACACGTGGGCTTCAAAGCAAAGATCTCGGCTGGCCTGAGGCGAAAGCCCAGGCAGCGATAAAGGCTAGGTAAAACGAGTCAACCAATGGCCTCTTTAACCGAGTCTAAAAATCAAAATTAAAGTGGGGAGGGGAGGGCCCTCGGTTTCGGCCCAAACGTTAACCATTCCGCTTCTCCTGCCCTCTGAGTCAATGGGGACCCCGAGGCTGACCGAGCGGGTCTGGTGCTTCCTGCCCTGTCCTGGTCGCACAGCAGGGGGCCCGGAAGGACGCGAACCTGGCTCCTGCCCTCTGCCACGAGGCTAACAAGCCTAAAGGAAGCTAGGGAGGGGCCGTGAGGGGGCGACGGGGGATGAAAGGGCAGAAGGAGGGGGCGAGTGGCGGGCCGAGGACGCGATGACCGCAGGGCACCCGGCCCAAGGCGGTCCCGCGGGCTTGGCCCTCACGGAAGGGGAAGGGCCTAGGGGGCCCGGGCTCGCCAGTCAGACAATGAAGACGTAAGTGCCGGGGGTCTGTGGGGGCAAAGGCTTTTGGAGAAACCAAAACGTGAATGGCTCGGACTCCACATGGCCAGCTGTACCGCACACAGCTGGTGCTTAATGTATGCCCGCTTCCTGGGGCGTTCCTCGTGGACCTACCTGGCGGGGCGGTCAGGGGTGACAGAAACGCTTGGGAAAACCTGAAAGCGTTCCGGGAGACGCCCGGAGGCGACCGCATGGAAAAGGAGATGCTCCGGGCAAGACCTCCAAGATGGAGGGCGGGGGATTAGGGAGCTGGACTCCAGCTACAGGCCCGAGAAAGGCCCGGATAAGAAGTCCTCGTTCGCCTGTGGAAAAATGAGCGCAGGCGAAAAAAGAGCGGGGCCGCACCTAAGCGCGTGTTGCGCACGCGCAGGAATCGCGCCGCCTTGCGCAGGAATCGCGCCGCCTTGCGCAGCACTGCAGCGGCCGCCACGCGCAGCTTGCTGAGAGCTCCTACCTCCAGGAAATAAGCGCCGCCCCCGCCACTGCAACACTCTGCCCGGCAACACGCCAGGAGGTGTCTAGGCCGCAGGCGCGAAGGGCACGTGCAGCGCAAGATGGGCTCCCCGCCAACCCTAGGAGAGGGGCGGGGTCATCCCCGCCCCTTCCCCTCCTCCAGCGCATGGGATTGGCTGAGGGATCTAGTCTCCAGGCGGAAGGAATCTGGAGGAAACAGCCACGTCTTAGGAGGGAATGGGCGGGATTGTGGGGCGGGGCGGAGCCGCCACGACTTGACTTTAGGATCTGGGGCGCTTGCCCAGTTTTTTGGCCTTGTCCCACGCAGCGGCAGAGAGCTTTTCTGGACGGAGGGCTGGGGGGCAAAATTGGAGGCTAGGTGAGCGCCAAGGCATCCTTCCCTGCCCTCGCTAGGTGTTGAGGCCAGGGGGCCGAGAGGAGCCTGGGAGAGGGGGGGCGCCACGGAGAGGGGAGTCACGCGACACCCAGAGTGCGCCAGCGTCACCCGATTCCCCCTCCCCGGCCCCCGCTGACGTCACCGGCTGAGCTCGAGGGGCACCGCAGGGGTCGCGCGCGTCTCTCCTAGCGGGCGGGGCCCCGTCCACGTTGGCGCCGGGAGAGGCGGGGCTGTGGTGTAGGGGTTATGGTGGAGCGCTGATTTCTGACCCTCTCCCTCCCCTGCTCTGGGGGGAAGACGTGGAGACTGAAGAGAGGGTGGGATGGGAGAAGGAGAAGGGAGAGAGAAGCCCCGTCCGGGCCGGGCCGGAGGGGGCGAGGAAGGTGCACCTGGTCTCGACCCTGCGCGCCTGTGCGTGCAGGCTGTGCTTCCCGACCACGTCTGTGAGACTTAGTGTTTCTGACACATCCACTCGCACCCTGGGGCGCTGACCTGTGCTGGATGCCCTGGGTGGCGAAGAGGGCGTGGTGACAGCTGGGCACCCAGCCCCTCTGTGATTGACAGCACCCCATTCCTTAAACATCTTTGATCTCTGCCCCAGGGGCTGCCATTGAGGCTGGTACTCCGGGGAGAAGATTGCTCTTTGCGTGGGACCACACCCATGCCTGTGGAAACCTAAGGGGGCTGTGTCGGGGTGACCTTCTCTGGGATAGCTTTGGAAGGTCTGGGGGGGGGGGTGTCTGTCTGTCTGTCTGCTTCTGCGTGTGTGAGTGTGAGCACCACTAGGGGCTTGTGCCAAAGCAGCCAGTGGACTCGGACTGGAAATCTGGATTTCTTTCTTCCTCCCTCCTTTTCCTTCTCTTCCTTCATTTCTCAGGTTCTGTTTTGAGATGGTGACATCCTGGTGAACGTCAGGGCCAGGAGGGGACGGTGAGGCTGGTGCCCTGGCACAGCCCTCCTCCCTCAGGTCAGGCGGGCGCAAGTGCTGGCATGACCTCCCTGATGGCATGGTCTTCTTGGAAGAGGAACACAACCACCACCTTTGTTTTTAAATCTGGAGTTCCAAATTCATTCCCTCCTTCCGGCCTCCCAATTAAGATATTTATCCATGGAGGGAGCTTTTCTTGTTTCACGCGTCTCCTATTCTTGGTGACCCCTTTGGGGGTTTTCTTGGCAAAGAGACTGGAGTAATTTGCCATTTCCTTCTCCATCTCATTTTGCAGATGAGAAACTGAGGCAAGCAGGGTTAAGTGACTGTTCCGGGGTCACACAGTCAGAAAGTGTTTGAGGCCAGATTTAAACTCAGAAAGGGAAGTTTTCCTGGTTCCAGGACCAGCACTTTATTCACCCTGCATCTGTCTAGCTGCCATTTCTGTGAGGTGAGGTCTCTGAATTCCTCCCTGAGGCTACTTAAAATTGGACAGGCAAGCCTTGGCCCAAATCCACATAATTTCAATTGAACAGATATCTCTATCCTAATCGTTGCCAAGTACTATTTTACTTTAAAGAATTATCAAGCACTGGTTACAATGTTTAGATAAGCCCTGGCCCCTTTGCACCCTGATTGAGTTTATAGGTTAATTAATGGGATGATACACATAGGTTAAAAAAAAGAACTATCAAAAGTTCCTAAAATGGCTTTAAGGTGCTATGTGAAATTATTACTAACTTGGGGATATCAGCAAAGATGTCACAAGTGGGTAGCATTTGAATTGGGTTTTGAAGGATGATTCATATTCCTAGTAACAGCTTTGGGGTCTGGGAGATCAGCCTTAAAAAATAACTTTTCCTCAGTTTGAGGTCACATATCAGTTTCTGGAGGAGTTAGTGTAATCATTTCTCTGCAGAGATTGTCTGTAAAAATATATTTTATCACTCACAGTTTTTACTTAGTATTTCACTAAACCATATTTTTGATTTGTAATTAGTAAATGCTAAAGTTGTTTGTCTTTGAACAGCAATTATATGATGTATAATCAAACACATAATTTCAGAAAGGATTATTATGTAGTTTTCTATTGTACTGTTCTGTTCCAGTTTTTTTGAAATTTTATTTTCTCCAAAAACATCTTTAATTTTTTAGACATGGATTTGGATGCTATTACCAAATTCTCAGCATTACATGCCAAGCCAGACGGACTCATTCTTCAGTATGGTACAGCTGGATTTCGAACAAAGGCAAACTGTCTTGATCATGTCATGTATCGGATGGGATTGTTAGCTGTCCTGAGGTCAAAACAGAAAAAGTCGACTATAGGGGTTATGGTCACAGCATCACACAATCCAGAGGTAACAGGATTCAGGGCTTTGAAAATGCAAATCTTTTAAAAATATCTAAAAACTAATGATTATACTGTTTGAATCAGTAATGTGTTTTCTAATTGATTTATTTCTATGAATCTGCAACAAAGCCATGGATTGGCTTTTCTTCATTAAAGGGAGTGGCCTTTATGCAGTATATGATTTTTTAGAGGTGGAAAGAAAATGAAGTAATGTTTTTCCCTTTGGGGCAAAAGTTCATACTAAAAAAATAAGTATTCTCCCAAATAAATTGGCATTCCCTTATAGGGACATAATCTTGAGAGTCAGTGAAGAGATCTCAGCCCAGAGCTATCTGAAACTTATTTTGGTGGTGTTCAAACAATTTTACCACTGGTTGTGAACAGATCCTTTGGGCTGAATAGATGGAGCCAGACAAATAATTTCACGTGTTTTGAGAATGACTTTTTTTGATGTCTTTTTGAATTGGCCTGAAGGCTTCAAGCCCTCGTACATTTAATTTAATTGAGCACATATTTATTACTCACCTACTGTAGGTAAGGTACTGTGTTAGGTACTGGGGAAACTAAGTTAAAAGTATTTTAAGTTCCCTGGGCCACTTAAGTTCTAGAATGCTTAAGTTTTGAGATTTTTTTGTTTTAAATACGAGGTTTATATGTAGGACTAGGGCATAAAATTTTGTTTTTAAAAGGTAATCAGTAGCCCAAGTTTAAGAGGTCATTCTGTATGTCCTGAACCACTGTCCCCCTCAAAAAAAACCAAACTAGTAAGGAGGGTTGCTGTCAAAATCTGATTATATGAATAGGGATCAGATGTTTATATTTGATAGTTTACTTGTGGAAAAGAATCCCAAACTTGTTGACTGGCTCAAAGAGGCATCTTCCAAATCATTTAGTAGACTGGAGAGTTTCAGATAGGCCATCATTATTTAATAACTCACACAAAATGGCCCTCCCTTGCTGTTTTTCCAGGAGAATGGGCAAAAACAAAGGTGAGTCTTTTCTTAGAAGGTTCATGTGTTACCTGTTTACAGACCAGAGTGCCTTTGGAGCCAAGAGTGAACCGGGGCAATAAGTGTCTCCTTCGGCTTCAGGCACCTACTAGTCTGTTAGATGGCAACCAATGCTTTGACCACATTTTCCTTTAACATCATTTTGAAGCACTTGTGCTGTCATGGCAAAGTAGCACTACATTATTCTACCTACATTACCACATTTTGGGTGGTTGTGCACTCATGTACTTTGCTTTTTTTTTTTCAAGGAAGACAATGGTGTGAAGTTGATTGATCCTTTGGGAGAGATGTTGGCTCCATCCTGGGAAGAACACGCCACTCGTTTGGCAAATGCTGAAGAACAAGATGTACAAGCTGTCTTAACAGAAATCTGTCATCAAGAAGCTGTGACCCTTCAGCAGAAAGCTATGATAATTATTGGCAGAGACACCAGGTGACTAAAAAAGGACCAAGTGAAATCATTTCCAGGAAAATAATGAAATAAATGATTACCAGCAGTAATTGTATGTCACAAACCAGTACCTTGACAAGTGCCAGGTTTCATATTGTAACTAACAGCAATAATAGAGAGCTTTTATATTGTGCTTTACAAAGTGTTTTACAAATATCTTATTTTGCCCCCTTCAGAATTCTGGGAGGTAGGGGTTATTGTTATCCCTGTTTTACATAGGCACACAGAAGTTAAGTAACTTACTCAGGGGTCACATAATAAATGTCTAAAGATGGATTAGAAATCAGAGTTTCCTGACTCTAGGCCCAGGGTTCTATCCACTGAGCCACTTAACCTGCCTGATCGTAGTTTTGCCTATGCTATTGGGAAATAAAGGGTGAGAGAACTAAGAACTTAACTAAGCCAAGATGGTGGCAGTTCCACTTTAGGTCTTCCTCTTTTGCCATTAAATTGCTTGACTTCTTTCCCTTCAGTTTCTTCCCTTTAATCAGCAGGCCTTGGGCCCCAGGCTGCTGTTGACTTTGTCCTCTGCAGGCCCTAACAAGTCATTTCCATATTTATTAAGTACCTGTCTTGTGCAGAGAATTACATGAGCTGCCAGGGATAGAAAGGTCAAAACAGTCCTTGGCTTTCAAGGGTCCTACATTTTCTTGGGCCTGGAGAGAGAAAAGAAAAATGGCAAAAACAAAGGGGGCTCTTTGCTCCAGTGAGGTGAGTGTACCCTGTTATTTTTTTTTATCTACCCTCCCGTATGGGAATAAAACATGATTTTACATTGTTTTTTTAATTAGGAATTTAAGAAATTCCAGTGTTATATATAGTCATTCATATCATTCTGTTTTCCCTACACCGGAGTTTAGTGGAAAAATACTGCAGCTCTCTATCACATTCTGCTGATTTGATGTGTTGGCAGCTTTTAACTTCACTGTAATTTCTTTTTTTGTATAGTTAATTTGTTTATAACCTTTGAAAAATTAGTGTCCAGATAGTTATGCTGAGAAATAATCCCCCCAAAAATTAACATCCCACCCCACAAACAGTTTGGACTCAATATCCTTCTTTGACATTAGTAAAATTATGACTTTATGGATAATAGAATCTATCCAGATGTGTTGGGGATAAAAGTAATATAGGACTATTCTAAAAAGGTTTTTATTTTTCATACCTAAAGCAGAAAGGAGGTGGGAAGAATTGTGTACATTTTTACACAGATTCAGTTATACATTCATCTGCTTGTATTGCTGCCTTAAAGAAGCAATTTTAAAAAGATCTTTTAAAAGAAAAGGTTTGTGTTTTATTTTATTCTGCTGTTACATCTGTTGTTTCATACGTACTGTTTATTCAAATAAATTCTCAACTGAGAAATAATTTATTTAATATAAAAATTCTAGTTTGAGGATGTTTAATTTGGTGTAGTTGAGCCTTTTATGCATAGACAAATTTATCTAGGGTTTTTAAAATCTTTTCTAGCATAAGGCCATTTGGTACTATAATAATTCATTTCATATCAGTTTTAATGTGCTATATTTTTGTACATTTTATAGTATAAGCTTTTAATATTCCATGTTAAATAGTTACTTGTTACTCAGAAATGTACAACATAGGGATTCTGTCTTTGTTTTTATTCATTGAATTATTTTCTTCCTTCTACTTTTTGTTTCTTTTTCTGCCCAAGGCCCAGCAGTGAGAAACTTTCACGGTCTGTAATTGATGGAGTAACTGCTTTAGGAGGCCAGTACCATGGTGTGTATTCATCTAGACTTTTATTTTCATTTTAAAGATGACTATGATAGGGCAACTTAGAGGGTGTAGTTTACAAATAAACCCTATTATAAGAGGATGTCATTTACAAACCATTTAGTCTTAATTTGAGTTCTAATTAAGGAATGTATATTGTGTGTTCCTCAGTACCTGATGAGCTGCCAGTCTCTTACTGACTGCCAGATAGTAGGATGCATCTGCTTGGCACTACTCCTATATTCTCTTGCAGTCATTAAGATTATGGTAGTCAGAGAACCTCTCCCCATTATACCAAACTTCAACCCAGGGAAAGAGTCTTAGAACGTGGTATCCACTGAGGTCACATCTGGCCCCATTACCATACTCACAAGGAATATTGTCCCATTATTGATGCTTAGTGAGACTTGCTGCTTTTTAGAAATCAGGAACATTTGAACCACAAGGAAAATGCTATATTTTTCTTTGGGGCAATTTTTTTCCCAAATGGAAGGCGAATCTTAAATATAACATTGGGTTTTTTTAAAAAGCAAATTACATTTTTTTTTGCAATTACAAGCATAATTTTTTTTAACTTAATGGAGCAAAATGGTGGTAATTTATTTCAGAATTACTGTTCAAAAACATTAGTACCAGCCAGATACCAACCTTCACAAAGATCCTGTGAGGTTGCTAGGATACTGTGACGTTTCTTCAATTTCATTCACTATTATTAAGAACATAATGTAGCACCAGGCTAGTAGAAGCTTTGTTATAACCTTTGTATTGCATATACTGAATAAATACAGGGATAAGGCTAGGCACAGTCAGGGATAAAGCTTTATATCCCCAGAGATGAGCTATGCTTCTGGAAGGGATATTAAGCAGAGACCAAACAATGGCTGAATTTTTCTCCATTTCTATTCACTCATTCCTTTAAAGTTTAGGTTGAACCCTTGGAAGTCTTTTTTCTACCCTACCGCTATACTAAACCTGCTTCCAGTTGCCTTGCCTTTTCTCATTTCTTATTGTGTAATTTCTTTGTGGCATTTGACACTGTAGAATATTGCCCTATTCCTTGAATGTTCTCCTACCTTGTTTTTCTATCCTGGTTCTCCTGCCCTTTTAGAACTGTTTTTTCTCTATCTTTGACTAGCTTCTCTTTAATTTCCCAAAGTTCTCTTTTCTTGTGCAATTTGCTTCTTTAGTATCACTAATTCCCATTGCTCCAGAAATCACCTGTGTGCTGGTACCTCCTAACCATCCCTGACATCGTCTGCTCTTCCATTTCTTCTGTCTGTCTGCAGGACACTTCTGTTTAGGTATCTTGACATCACCTCAAATGTGCTGCAAACTGAGCTAGCTGCTCTTTTCCCCCCACATCTTCCAATTCTTCCATTTTTCTCAGTAGTACTGTTCCTCCAGTCTCCTAGGCTAGAAATTTTGGAATCATTTTTTGCCCTTTCCTTGAAACTTACAGTGTAAGACAATGCTTTTTATACACATGATGTGTTATACACATGCAATAAATGTTGATGTTTTCATGAACATTTGTCACCAAGACCTTTCGTTTCTTATTTCAGAGTATGTTTTTAATTTGCCCTTTAAAGAAAATTCAATTTTTGCACTTAAAAAATCTATTGTCCTGTCCCCTTCCTTTCTCCCATTGGAAAAAAAAATGAAAACCCTTGTAACAAATATGCAAAGTCAAGCAAAACAAATTTCTGCATTGACCATGTGTACGTATGTCACTCACTCCACACCCTGAATCCATTACTCCTCTGTCAGGAGGTAGGTATCCCTTCATCATGCTATACATGAGGTTAGTCATTGCATCAATTGAAGTTCTTAACTCTTTCAGTTGTTTGTCTATACAATGTTGTTATTGTGTAAATTGTTCTGATGGTTCTACTTACTTCCCAATGCATCATTTCATACAAGAGTTTGCAGGTTTTGTCCTTCCCTTTCCATTCTTTATGTTTAGATGTTATATTCTAAGGAAGGACCACATAACCCGTGGGCTACTTATGGCCTGTGTTTTCCTCTATGTTTTTCATGGACCCCCCCAAAATCTTTTGGTGTGCCACAAGCGGCCTACAAGCTTCAGGTTGTGCAGGCCTGCTCTAAGGTAATTGGTGGTGCATTGGATAGAGCACTAACCCTGGAGTTGAGAAGACCTGAATTCAAATCCCACCTAAGGCACCATGTGACCAAGTAGGCAAGTCGCTCAAAAAAAAAAAATCTGTTTGCCTCAGTTTCCTCAACTGTAAAATAGGGATGATAATAATAACAGAGTTGTTAAGATCAAGTGATCCCATTTTTCAGGCCTTAATCATATGATACCTAGATTATTGCTTTAAAAATTTTACGTTACCTATATTTCCTAATTTTATCCCCATCTCAGAGGGTCATTTCATAACAGAAAAAGAGGGGGAAAAATTCAGCACAATAAATCTAACACATCAGAAAAAAACCCCATCTCAAACATCCTTGCCATATACACTGTTACACAGCTATCATCTCCTAGCTCTGTACAAAAGAGGGGCAGGTATCTTTTCACATCTCTTCTTGGGGGCCAAGCTTGGTCATGACAGTTTCACAGCATTCAATTGCTACTGTTTTGTTATTTCCATTAATACTGTTCTTGTTGGGGGTGCAAGGGTGCATGTGTGCGTGTTCTGCTTCTGCTTACTTTGCATAAGTTCATATATATCTTCCCATGCTCTTCTCTATTCATCATATTCATTGTTTCAGTTCATTCATATACCTTCTTCTTTATTCATTTCCCAATCAATGTCACCTGCTCTTCCCCCTCCCCCCAATTTCTTTGCTACTGTGAATATTTTGGTGTCTCTAGGACCTTTCTGATTTCCTTGGAGTGTATGTCTGGCAGTAGGATCTTTGTATCAGGTGTGGATGTTTTAGTCACTTTCTTAGCATAATTACGAATTAGTTTCCAGAATTAGACCAGTTTTCCACTCCATTAACTGCTCTTTAACATTGACTCTTGGATTATTTAGCAGCATACAAACTGGGTTTCTAATGTTGTTCCTTCTGATTAACCTATCATAAATATTTTTACCAGACTAATTTTTCTAAAATAGTAAATATGTTACATGTCTACTCAAGAACTTAGCATAGTTTCCTCCTTTTTCCTTACATCAGATCCATACTCCTTTGCCTGGCTTTTAAGGCTCATTGTGATGAGCCCTCTCCTCTAATCTTTTGGTTCATATCTCCAAACCTTTCCTGGCATATGACATGATTATTTGTACCTCTATAATTTTGCTTGTACTGTTTATGCTGACTTTTATCTTCATTGTTTTGTTTTCATTTAATTAAGATATATGGTAATTGACTCTTTCATGGCAGATTATGGCTTAGTAACAACACCTCAGCTTCATTACCTGGTGTGCTGTCAAAATACTAATGGGCAGTATGGGAAGGCAACTGTAGAAGGCTACTACCAGAAACTCTCCAAGGCCTTTGTGGACCTTACAAAACAGGTGAAAATCTCTTTAAAAATGTGTTTCAGACTTTGAACAGATGACTGGTTCTGTCACAAAGCATTTGAATTGTTTACCTTAATTGAATAAGTCACCAACCCTTTTCTTTTACTCTCTTCTCTAACCTACTTATCTCTAAGTGGAAATTAAATTGTGCGTGTCTGTGTGTGTGTATACATATATATATGTATTTGTGATTTTTAAAAAACCTACTATATGAACTGGCTGGGTGTGCTGCTCACCTGTAATTCTAGCTGCTGGGAAGCTGACATTGATAGATCTATTGAGCCTGGAAGTTCTGAGTTGCAGTGGGCTATGCAGATCATGTATGCAGGGTAAGCTCAGCATCAGTTTGGTGATCTCCAAAGAGCAGGGGCTACTTAAGGAGGAAACTGTTCCAAACTGTGAATGAAGCAGGCCAAGACTCCTGTACTTTCCTGTACCAAACTGGGATTGGCCTGTGAGGAGCCTACGTAAGATGGGGACACTCAGTCTTTAAAAAAACAAAACGAAAAGTCTATGAACCACTTGTAAGTTGAGTGTATGAAACTGGCAAGAAACTGAGAATTGCTTGGCCAAATGTTGCTAAATGTTTATAAACATTCAGCTTTGAAGGCAAAAGTATGTTGTATGTTGTTGCATTGTCCTTTATTTTTAATAATGGTAACTCAGGTGATTTTAACTCAATATATATCCCTTAATAAGCAAAATAAGTTGTAGGAATCTGATTTTTTAAACAGAGCTTTATTGATGCCTTTTGGTTTTTACATCCTTTTTGAATTATTCTTCTATCTTCTACCTTCCCTACTGTCCATCCCATGCTTCCCTCTGTAACAAAGGAGAAAATAGTTAAGCACAACCAAAACATCGACTGCATTTGACAATGTATATAACATTCCATGGCCCTAGTGTACACTCCTCCAGTGAATGGAAGTGGGGACATTTTTTTTCAGTTAGTTATTATATCTAAGCCATCTCTTATGAAAAAATTGATGCCAAATGTAATAGATTTCTAGGGCCATGGCATTTCAAACCAGTGAAACTTAAAATTATCAAGCTAAACTGTATTTATTTTGATGTTTCTTGGTTTTACTGTTAATATATTGTTTTGGTGGGACCCCTCTAAAACTATTAGAATACATAGGTACAAGGTTTATCTTTTTCATTGATGGCCGCAAAATGTATTTTTTAATAACATTTCATTTTATTACATCTTTTTCTTTTTAAGACTTTTAGCAGTGGTGATGAATACAGAGCTTTGAAAATCGACTGCGCAAGTGGTATAGGAGCCTTGAAACTGAAGGAAATGGAATGCTATCTTCCACGAGAACTATCACTTCACCTCTTTAATGATGGAACTAAAGGGAAACTCAATCACTTGTGTGGGGCAGACTTTGTGAAAAGTCATCAGAAACCTCCAGTAGGTATGTAGTATTAGCCATGTAAAGTTTGATCCTTAACCAGTGAGAAATAAAGAACTGGAAAGTGGCATATAAAGAAGTTCAGGCCTATAGAAGTTTAGTAACTTGATTTCCCCAAGGTTCCATAGCTAAAATAATAGCAGTGCTGGGTCTAAGCCTTCTGACTTCCACTATCTTATTCTTCTTAGTAAGCCTATAGGTAACCTTTAGCTGAGAGAAATTGAAATGAATATACTTAAATTTTGTTTAGTGTGCCTGTGATGTCACAAAATTTCTATTTTAAACAAGATTTTCAAACAGTGGTAATGATTTTTATTGTTACTCACCTTTTCTTAAGTCTTTATGTCAACTTAATTCCTATAGTAAGGGATCTGGGTCAGCTATATGTTAAGTGAGAAGGAATTAAAAAAAAAATCTTACCTCTGTGGATTTAATTATAACAGCTGTCAGGTCTGTATATCCAGCCCGGATCCCGGATCTTTACTGACTTCCCCACTCCTACATTGCCAACTACCTGTTGGCTATTTCAAACTGGATATCCTGTCCTAATATCCATGGACATCCATGTCCCTTTAATGTGCCCAAAACAGAACTTTGCACTTCCTTCTTTTTGTCAAGCATGCCACCCAGTTATCCTTTACTTCTTATCTTCTTCAGCTCACACAGCCATGCAGTTGTTTTCACCTCTACAAGAATTTTTATACCTAACACTCCCTTGACTCACACAGCTCCCACTCTGGTTCGACCCTAATTGCGTCTCACCTAAACTCTGAGGAGCAGCAGGATCCTGTTTGGTTTCTGTTCTCCACCGGGCAGCCAAAAAGTGCAGTTTTGTGTACATCACTCTCCTCCTACACACTGCACAATGTGGAACCTGGTGTTAGTTATTTTGCTTCTTGAGCTGCGTTTTCATAACAACAGTCAACTACTTTTTTCTTTTGACTGACTTTTTCTTTCTTTTGGTTTGATCTATATGCTTAACCTTGATACAGTAATTGTAACTTGATGTTTTATATAGAGCATTATGAATAGAAAGTTTTATGTATTTTGTTTCTCACAATGTTGTGAGATAGGTTCAACAATGTATTTTCTTATTCCTATTTTAAAGTTGAGGAGCCTGGGTCAGAGAAGTTGTACTTTCCTCATCACTTAACTTTAGCAGCCAACAGGAATTGATTAAGCACACTCTGTCTGCTAGGTATGAAGCTAAATGTTAGGCATACAACAAGATATAAAAACATGCTCTTTGCCCTCAAGGAACTTCCATTCTAATGGGACACAGCACCCTGGACTTGAGTTCATTCTGTGCAGTCATCTGTGCATTCATGTTGTGGAAAATAAACTTCTCATTCTGTGATTAGTCTACTAGTCACTAGCCTAGCATTCTGCTGCCATGGTTTAACTAGCATTTATCCACTGTATCATTTTGTCACAGTGGAGAGGATTCTAGGTTAGAGTCTATGACCTTGGGCTTGTCACTTAAATTCTTTCAGATTCAGTTCCTTCATATGCAAAATGGAAATAAAAAGCACCCTGCCTCACCAGATCAAATGAGATAATAAATATAAAGTGACTTTGAAACCTTAAAAATGCTAATGTAAATGTTAGCTATTATGCATTGTATTCAAGTTGTTAAGTAATAATGCAGTTTATCTCAAAAACTGCTTAAGACCTTAGTTTCTACAGGATAATTCCATTATGCGGGTACTCAGCCTCTGCACACTTTTAAAAAAAATTTAATTTTGACCATCATGTATGAGGACTTACATGTATTAAATTAATTACCATTACTGGAAAAAGAGACCAAAATTTTACGTGCTTTAGTGATGCTTAGTAACACTAAATTAATCCATATATTATATAAATAACATGGAAAAAATTCAATCCTTTTAAATATTTAATATTTAAACCTTTCTTGTTCAAAGTGCTTAAAAGGCTGACTTAGCATAGATATTTGATTCTCAGAACATCTTAATATTACAAAAAACTCTGGACAACACTGAGGTCCATTTACAATTAACAATATTTTATTCAAATTTTGGTGTAACTAGGGACTTTTGAAGGGTCCATCTGCATTTGTTGTAATATACTTTTATTTGTTAAAGATCATGAAGATTTGCATTTGACATCTACTTGTTTAAAAAAAAAATCCCTTTTTCATGAAATGGCAGTTACATATTATCTAGATAATACCCTTGGAAAGGAGATCATGGCTTTCATTAAGCAAGACAGATCATGAACAACAACGTGTGCTCCAGGGAATTTTTTCCCATGATGTTTTCAAATTTATGTTGATTTTATAAAACTTAGACAAATGTGTTTTTAAATTGTTCTAAATACCAGGAATAGAAGTAAAACCCAATGAGAGATGTTGTTCCTTTGATGGTGATGCAGACAGAATTGTTTACTACTACAGTGATGCTGATGGCCAGTTCCATCTTATAGATGGAGATAAAATAGCAACTCTGATTAGCAGCTTTCTGAAAGAGCTTCTCTTGGAGGTAAGATGCGATTTATGGGTTTCAATGGTGCCCGTTCTCCCATTCTCTTATTTGTAAATGAAAATTTCTATGTCTAAAAAGAAGTTTAAGACTGTCCTATGGTTTGAGGTTGCCAGAGGAGGTGGTAGTTTTAATTATTTGATGCTAGGGACATTTTAATCATAATGGAACATTTCATCTTCAGAACCTGAAATAACCTATCTTTGGATATGTATTAACTAACATGTTAATGTAGATTCTAAAAGCATCTTGCTTCCCTGAACACTGACACAACCTTGGATTTTTTTAGGAAGTTTATTTAACTCTGAACTTTAGAAGACTAATGAATGTTATTTTCTACTTCCTTTCTTTTAGGTTGTTTTAAATAATCAAATTATGTACCTTCCTTTAAGAAAACACTATCAATGAAAATCCAAACTGACATAACAGTGATCAGGAAATGATTATTCACATTATGTGTAAAGTCTTCAGATTACAAAAGGTTTCATAACTTAGTTGCTTTGAACTCTCCCAAAGTGTTTTAAAATAGTACTTTCTGCTTGTTTTTGTAACTTGTTCTGGGTTCAAAAACAAAAGTTAAGTGTCGTTGTTTGGATTTGTTTAGGTTGGGGAAAATTTGAAGATTGGTGTTGTACAAACGGCATATGCTAATGGGAGTTCAACACAGTATCTAGAAGAAATCATGAAGGTATTCACTTTGATATTGTCTTGGTAATTGCAGCTTATCGTTAAAGATAAGTTTTTTAATAAGTTGAGAATACATTTCTCACTGATACTTTCTTTTTGAAAGCTGAGAAACAATAATGTTTTTTTGTCTGTCTTGTTCTGTCTTTGCGTGTGTGTGTGTGTATATGTATGTTATTCTGTATTATTTTCTACTTTTTAATTTTTTAGAAATTGCTCTGCTACTAGAACTCTTTTCAGAAGTAAACTATAAACCTATTAAGGTTTTCTATTTCTATGTATTCCTATTGATAGGTACCTGTTCATTGTACCAAGACAGGAGTAAAACATTTGCACCACAAAGCTCAAGAGTTTGATATAGGGGTTTATTTTGAAGCAAATGGCCATGGCACAGTAAGTTCTTTCTAAAAACTTACTTTTAACAGATAATTTCTCTATTTTCTCTGTGAATTGTTTTATTTATGAATGCAGATCAGTACTTACTCTGCAACTTAAGTCACAGTTGCCTAGGTCACTGAGAGGTTAAGTGAGTTGCCCAGGGACACACAGTGTCAGAGGCAGGACTTGAACCCAGGCTTTTCTGACTGAGGCCAGTTATTTAAGTACTGTGCAACACTGTATTCTTATATAACATGACTATTTTCTTTTTTCAAGAGTCACCAGGATCAGTTCTTATCTATTCAAGTAATGCTGATCAGCTATAATATAGCATATATGTAATAGATTTCCTTAAAATATCCTAACATATATATAGTTAGTACATAAACCTAAAATAATGTTTACTTAAATACCAGTATTTACCACACTACCAGTGTTCTAAAGTTTAAAACTACATTTGAGTGATCTACTAATGAGCACTTTTGATTTCTCCTTTTGTGGCAAATTTCCTTATCCTATGTAAACTGACAGATTTCAAAAAAGATTGAGGGTTTTTGCTTTGCAATGTCATTACAGTTCTGACCTCTCTTTCCACCCTGCCCTGTCCCACACAACATTCTATTCACATAGAAAAAGTTACTAAAAAATTAATGGAATTAACTTTTTCAGTATTTTAAGTTTATAATTTAATAACTTAGGAAGTTAGTAGACATCAGTGATTTCAGATGTAGTTGGAAATTCAGGAATCTCTCTAGGACTTTTGGAACCTTATAGATAAAATGTGTGTAATTTCAACAGCAGATGTGATGAAATTTCTCTTAAAAATTAACCTCATTAGTTTTATTTTCAGCAGACTGACCTGGGCCACTCAATGTTGTACCCTAGGCTCTCATAACTCACCTTAAGCTTTCTTTCAATATATTTCCTTTGCACAGCAGCTTTAAAGAAGCAGCTGCAGTTGGTCACTAGCCCTTGCATACAGGGTCTTTCCCTTCACTTCCCCTTTACTCAATAGCTTAAGAAGCCATAGCTGTGCAGAAGAGTGGGTATATATGCCTTTACCTTCTCCACTTGTTTGACTGGCAAGGAGAAAGTAGGCAGCCATATGCTAAAAGCAGTGTGTGTCCTGACAATAGCAGCCACAATTGGAATTCCCCTTCTGCCTTTTAAAAAAAAAATCTATTCTTTTGTGTTCCCATTTCCTATTCTATCTAATTTGCATCTGTGCTTTACTAAATGACATTAGTATTAGGGATTAGGTATTGCTTACCGTTGTCTTTTAGCCTTATGATTGGAGTGTTTGAAGTAATAATATTTAGTGGAGGTTATCGTTGTGATTTTATGATTTCATTTTAGGTGCTCTTTAGTAAGGCGGCTGAAATGAAAATAAGGCAACTGGCGAAAGAGGAAACAGATGAAAAAAAAAGAAAAGCTGCTACGATGCTTGAAAATGTTATTGACTTAATTAATCAGGTAAGAACTTAAAATAATACATTTTTTTTGGCTTACTGGAAGGTTTAGTGTTATTTTCATGCTAAAGGGAAAAATACTCATGGAAGTTCTAATAGAATATTCAGAGGTTATAGGGAGTAGGCTATAATAAAGATAAGAATGGATTATCACCAGTAAGAATCTTGGTGATGTTTGGGAACATTGGGACTGTTGTCCCTTTCATTTACACACCCACCCTAAGGCGTAATGTAATGATAGACAGCTAAGTAAGTGTGGAAAAAAAATTGCTGGAAATGAAACTGAGGTTAATTTTTAAGAGAAATTTCATCACATGTGCTGTTGGAAAAAAAAAGAAATTACACACATTTTACCTATATTATTGTATCCAGAATTCCTTATCACTCCCATCTCTCAGGTGGGAAGAGTTAAAACTCAACAGCCCATCCACACATGGCATTATTAACACTATGTTCTTCAGTTAGCAATTTAGAGCAACAGCCTAACAGCTGTTACTTTAATAAAGTCTATAGTTTAAAGAGGGACAAATAAAACCTGGATTTACAAGAGGAAAAACCCACAATTATTGATGTCAAGAAGAATGGTTTAGGAAAGAGGTGCTTTAGTTTGTTTGACCCAGTGACCTGGAGGAACTTCTTTTGCCTCTTCTGAATTTCCTTTTCATTCTGCAGACAGTTGGTGATGCCATTTCAGACATGCTATTAGTTGAAGCAATCCTGGCTCTAAAAGGCCTGTCGGTACAACAGTGGGATGCCATTTATACTGATCTTCCAAATCGACAACTCAAAGTCACGGTGAGAGACCCCCTTCTTTAAAAGCTACTGAAGCCAAACTGTTGGATATGATTTCAGATATGTGAGAGTATTAATTATTGGCCTGAAGGTGTTAACTGATAGAAATAAAGGGGCTATAACCACAAAAGAAAGATGTTTCCTTTTACCTATGATAAAGTCTATCAACGTTTTCTGACTTTTTGCCTTATTAAAGCAGAGGGCCAGTCTTGAAATTAGGAATTAGATTATTTACACAAAATGTCATATGAAACTGTCAAATGAAGAGCTATATATCTCATGCTAAAATGGGACGAAACACAGATCAAATAGTGTAGGTGTTTTGAGACTTAAGTATTTTGGAGTGCTGTTTTTTTCAGAGTGGAATTGGGTTATTGGGTGAGCTTTGTAATTTTGGGATAGGAATGATTAACAAAAAGTAAAAGGGGGGGGGCAACAATGGATTCACAAAAAACAATTTTTCTTTTGTGTTAGGTTGCAGATAGGCGAGTAATTGATACCACAGATGCTGAGAGACGAGCAGTTACACCCGTAGGACTACAAGAGGCAATTGATGAACTAGTGAAGAAGTATAAGTTCTCGCGAGCTTTCGTCAGGCCATCTGGAACTGAAGATGTTGTCAGAGTATATGCAGAAGCAGATTCACAGGTAGCAATTAAGACCATAACTACTCTTTCTTATTTGTAGAATGAATGCTTCAGCATTATAAAATTTTTCTCACAACTTGGTGTGTGGTAGGCAGTACATTCATCCCTAGTTTAAGGCTTAGGTTCAGCATTTTCCACAATACCATGGTTAAATGGGTCCAATACCAATCCACCTAGGATAGTTTACTACTAAACGTTGGAACTATATCATAGAATCATACATAGAAGAGACCTCAGAAGCCCTCTATTTCCAATGTAGAAACTGAAAGTCCAGAGATTAAATGACTTGCCTTTGATAGTAATAGAGCCAGGCTCTGAACGTGCAAAAAGCCCCTTTTCCTGATGCTGTTAGGAAAATGCATTTTCCAGTCACTTGGAACATATGAAGTTTCTGAAACCCTGCTGGGGGTTGCTTTCTAGAAATCTACAAAATCAACTATCAGTAGCTTGTGCTTTATAAAACCCCACAGGTTAACATGCAACATCTATGAGCTCCAAGTGGTCTGAGTATCAAGTGCCTTCCATGAAGGCACTTGATGTGTCTAAAGCAGGAAACTAAGGAGAGGCAACTTGAAGACTTACCTAGTTGGGTGAATATCATATCTACCTTATCTTTTTAGATCATTTCAGGCGCATGAAACCTGACCTATAAAATTGGATTAGCAGTTCCTACATTTTCCTATCTTCTTATCTTGATCAGGTTTTTAAGCTTTTAATGCATAAAAGTATGGAAACAGTAGCAAATTTTTATCATTCTAGAAAATTCTGAGGCTATAGTAATGTTTTGTTTTTTTTTTTTTGCTGGTCCCTGTTGGATTTGGCATAGAAAATTGCCTAAAGTTATCTGATAACTGTTAATTGAATATTTTATAGCCTCAAGGGAGCTTTTATAAAATTTTAACAAAGATGAAAGAAATATAAGTTCCCACCTTATTCAGGAGAAAACAACTGACCTAGAACATGCAAACAATATGAAGTTTTCTACTCAGGAACATAAGTAGAACTGGAAGGTGACAAACACATGCTTTTCTATTTGAGTGTGCTAGCAAAGGTATGTGAATATTTTGGTTAAAAGGAAGAGGTTCTGAAGCAAGGAGGTTAAAAGCAAGATCCATGAAGTTTATGCTAAGTATATGCTAAAAATGAACAAGTAGCAAGTATTAAGATACTTACATGTTCTTTCACTTAATTATTTTTAAAATAATTCACAGGAAAATGCAGATAGACTTGCAACTGAAGTAAGCTTGGCAGTATTTCAGCTGGCTGGAGGAGTAGGAGAAAGACCAAAACCAGGTTTCTGAAGGAATGTATACCAGCTTTTTAAAAAGTATGAAATAAAAATAAGTGCCAATATGTAAAGGTAATGATTTTATGACATGGGAAATTTAAAGTTAATTTACAATCAGAATATTTTTAAACAACTGAAAATTAATTAATTTTCAAAATAAAATTTTAGTGATTCTTGTAAATTTATTTGTTGCCCTAATCTAAAATTATACTTCAAAGCAGAAAATAAAACTGTCTGAAAAATCTTACTGTTCTGTAAGTCCATTATTACATATTAACATAATTTGCTTGCTGATTACATTACAGTCCCACTATTAATGGGACAGCTTACCTGGTTGCAGGGCACAAAATAGTAGTTGGATGGTTACTATATTGGGAGAAGCTTGTCTCTTTGTTTTTGCTTTTGGGTTGTGTAGAGATCTAATGAATGTTTGTCTTAGATTTTTGTGTAAATTGAATCCACCTTCTCTAAAGGCTATGGGGTAGGGATTATCTTGAAAAATTCTATTCTGCAACCTTCCAAAAATGAAAAAAGGAAACCAAGAAAGAAGGTATTAGAGACAGGGTTATTAAGTACAGTGTTTCTCCTGCAAGTGATCACTTCTTTGATAAAAGGCTCAGCCTATTATACCTGAAGTATAAAATTCTAAATGTGTTCAGTAGAGAAAGAACATGTTATTGATTAGCACATTGTGTCTTAATACTTACCAGTATGTAGTAGTGCTGTTGCTATGGACACCAACTGGAAAATTACTGTAATGGCAATGCTAGGAAGATTACTGCTGCCATCTAGCCCAGGCTCACCTGAACTCGTCCCACTTAATGGAAGATAACAGTCTCTCCTAGTTTGAACTTTTTAGTAGAAAAGACTGATGGGGTTTTAAGGAAACAACTAGTCCAAGTAACTTTAAAAAAATAAAGCTTGAAACAAATAGGAAAAAATGTGCAACTTGTATTTTGCAGAATTAAGACAATTCAAGACAGTAAAACAAGTGGACTTTGTGTGTGTATATATATATATATATGCACATATATATATATTTCTCTGGCACCATAATCAATATGAGCCAACAATATTTAAACGTGATTCAGGTCACATTCAGAACATTTACTCTTATATACAAATTTTTAAATTAAATACAACCTGAAGTGTGTTGTGTTGTTACATACATACATACAAAAGAAAAACTATACAACCAGAAAGATTTCTTTTAAATCATTACATTTAAGTTGAATAGTACCAATTCCAGTGAATTAAGATTTTATCACCCCTTCCAGAAAATCCTTCTCTATCATTTCTTCAATTTTTTGCCTGGCTTTGCTGGAAAACATTTTGTTGTTCTCCATTTTAATGTCCTTATTAGGGAAGGAGTTTGGGTAGAGGACAGGGCTCCCTGAGTGTCCCACACATCTGCTTGTGACTTTGCTATTGAAGACTTGGCTGAGCACATTGAAGAAAGGCAGGAGCTGCTCAATATTACGCACAGTGTAGATGGTTAGTAACAAATGTCCTGGTTCCCAACCTAATGTTCTCCCTGAGTAGTCTTCCTCTGGATTTTTCTGTAGAAACAAAAAGGGTATTGTCATCTAAGAGATGAAATATACCACATCCCCAAGTGGTTGCCAAATTCTCTTGATCCTAGATTAGCACGCTCTCAAATTTTCTCTCATTTCCACTAAAGCTTCTCTGTTCCAGGCCCTTGTTATGCCCCTGTCTGTCAGTTGCTGTTTTATACTCAAAAGTTTTTCAGGTGCTCAGATATCAAATAAAATTTCAAATTATGATCTTGTCATTCAAAGCCAGTATAATCCCCTACTTTGTCCATATTATGAAACTGTATTGGCAAAAGCCTAATGCTGTTAAGAAAATATATTTTCCAGTTACTTTGAAACATTAGGTTTCTCTAACACTGTTGTTCTCACTGAAGATGCCATCAATTGAGGTTACTTTCTAGAAGCCTAAGAAGTCAATTATTAATAGCTTGTGCTTGGTGCATATTCAAAATCCAGAACTTTATGGAACCTCACAGTTTAATGAATGGATTTGGACCTGTAGTTTATACCACAATGCCACTACATACAATATCTAAAAGTGAAGACTGAGGAAAAGTCATTCTGATTTTGAAAAAAAAAATCAGTTCCCTTTTCACCCAAGAGATGGAAATGGTCCACAATAGAGACCCTGTTTAGTGAAGAGAAAAAAAGCTGTTTATACCAGAGTCCATGTGGCCAACCCAAACAAAAGGTAGGTGAGCAGAAATCTTTGGCTTGCTTACATGAGACCCTAAGATTCTACTAAACATTCCAAGCAGGAGACTGACCTTGGAGATAACCTCAAAAGACAGAAGACGGTATGAACAGAGAATGAGAAGAGCTTTAATGCTGTAGAGGTCAGTGAGGAGACAGGAGCAGAGAACCAAAAAATGCTTGAATTTAAACAATCTGAATCACAGGTAGGACAAGACAACGAAATAATGGAGAAGTAAAAAGGCTACCAACTGAGACCGAGGGAGGGAAACTGTTATATGCTTCTTCCCTAAAGAAAGGTGCCATCTTAATTTCCTGGATCAGATGTTACTGGGATGCTTTCTACCTTTTGCCCATAAGGAATGCCTTAATACCACTACTTTTCTAATGAAGGAGACACACAAAAAGCTTTGCTATTCTTTTGCACTGTTTTGTGATGATAATCAGGAGGTTTGAGATGGGTGTTAAAGTTAAGGTTATTGCGCACTTTAGATTAGAACAAAAGATGAATAGTCAACATGGTGAAGGTCAGAATCACAGTTTCACATAATAGAATCACACAATCTCTCTCATAAAAATTACCCTTTGTTCTAAGAGATGCTGTCTTTCAAATCAATCAGCGAATACTAATGTTCAATGAGCACTACTACTACTACTGTTGAACCTTTGTCCCCAAACTGAACAGTATCAATAATAAGTATGAGGTGCACATAGCAGAAATTCTGCTACACCTATGTGCTTAACTAAGGTTTTTTAATGTCTCCTTTTAATAGTTAAAAAAAAAAGGTGACTTGAATTATTATTCAAAAGAAATCTCCTCTTACTCAAATTTCCTCAGTTACCCATAAAAATGGAGAAGAACGTAAGGCCCATCTCCCTTTGCCTTCATCAAAATAGCCTATACTTAGTCTCTGAAGAAGAGCTTCCTCCCTGTTTACCTCTCTCGCATTTGTTGAGATCCAGACCTGGGTATGGCTGTGAGTGTCTGGTCCTGATGTGGCAGCTTTTGCTGCCATATCACAAGCATCAAAGAGCCACCCTCACCTGATGCTTGGCCATCTCCAATCCCTCCAAAATCACTGTCTTAAAGTTCTCCTCCTTGTCCTGCGGAAGGAAAGAGGAAAACTCACAGCCTTTGTTCCAGTTCAAAGTATGTTTGGCCATGAAGACCTCGTAGTTTGTAATCTAGATGAGAAGATTCTTTCCACCAAAACAATTTTCTTATTCCTTAGATATGTTTTGGCCAACAGGCTAGCAAGTCATCCCTTAAGTACAATCTAATTAACTGCAAGAGATAATTTAAAATGTGCCTGAGTGCCAAATGTATCACATTGATAACTTACTGGCAAGAAAATCTAATTACGTTTCTAGATACGTGATACCTATCACAAGTAAAGAAATTCTCTTAACAATTAAAATTTCCTAAAAGGACATCAGAATGATCTAATCCCTCACAAACTCAAACTCTTCAACCTTTAGCCCTCACATTGCTGGGGAAAGAACAATTTACATTTGTAAATGGTACCTTTTTTAGCAACCATTCTTCCATTTTCATAGGGTAAAATGTATTTTGGAGCTGCTGCTTGAATATAGGGCTCCCGAAGTCTAGAAATTTTCTAAATCATCACATGCTGTAAATTAGATTTCATAATAGGACACAATTTCTCACAGGTGGTCAATTTATGGAAAGAATTTGGGGATTAAGAGAACATTTTTTTAACATTCAAAAAATGACAGATTTACAGGACACAGTGATTAACATCTTATTTCATTGTCTTTTGGCTTTTGAGCCAAGGATTATACTTTATAAAAGGCCAAAATTAAGTTATGGAATTAGACAAAACAATCACTCAGATGAATCAAAGGACTATATATTTTTTTTGGAAAAAAAACGATCTCTTTACAGTATTATACAACCTTGGAGTTGTCCCTGCCCCTGTTTTTAAAAAATTCAGCTTTGTGGTGTTGGGAGCTCCCTGGTTAGGCAAACTCCTTTCCCGGTGCAGATCAGCAATGGCTCTGCAACTTCTGAGTTTTACACAATTGCCTGGAGCACTAAAGGGTTGAAGTGCCCACCTAGGGGCAACAGCCAGTATGTGCCATATGTGGGATCAGAAACCCAGATCACCCTGACATCAAATCCTGGTTCTTGAGGCCAGCTCCTATCCATTACACCACTTCACTCCTACTGTTTTTTTTTATGTCTGAAATTCTTCAAGTATATACATGGTTACAAAATGCGTTTTGGGTCTTAAGCAGACTAGCTTTATTACTTTCATTGTTTCAGGCATCATTTATTTCGGGTGCGATTCTGCTTTAAGTGTAACTGAACCATTTTGGCAAATAGGATGGTTCAAAATACCAAAATATAAATCTAGCATATCTTTCCCACACTAAAAATCTCATCTTGTTGAAAAAATCCCATGAATTTTATGACATCTGTTTCTGAACAAATCTTTTCAATACCAAAATCTATTCCCTATTCTCTACCCCCAGCCCAGAATATACCTTAAATCTAGTTCCCCTCTATAGTTTCTAAACAAAAGACACTGGCTTAATATGTTCCCCTGGCCATTTCTTTAGGATGCATACCATTTGGTCCTTCTAACTAACATACTTGAAATTTCCAACATATTTTCACTTTTGGATGGATAATTTTTAAAAATGCATGAAATGATGACTGTATGTTCAGCAAACAAAATCTATCTTTATTAAAAGCTCTTCAAGATACCTCTATGAGGTAACTACTTCACCATTATAGAGGTGCCGTCAAGTTAATGTTTCTGCTTCTGAGAACTCCTTTTCTGTTTATATTTTTATTTAGTTGTTTTATTTAATGCAAACTTCAATGGATGCATCTTTTTTCTATATAATTCTTTCCTTTCTGTATGCCCATCTCATTTTGACACCCTTTTTTCTTCAGATTTATCCCAGAACCTCAACCACTATGACTTTGAATTCAGTAATATTGGTGGAATATTGTGGGATTTCATTTTTTTAAAATTCCCTTTCCCTGATCTAATTACATATTAAGAAGGAAATAACAGATATGATTATTATGCCCCACAGCTATAATTCAAACTGTGTATCTGAGAATGCAGACAAATAAGTCTTTTGCAATTTTATGAAGATGAAACTGGTTTGCCTACTACAAACTTAAGCTGGCTTTACTCAATTTGTTTTAAAGAATTTGCATAATTTTTAAAGTAGGAAAAGTCAGCCCTAACCTTATTTATCATTTTAGTTTACTATATGTTTTTTTAGGTATGGCAAAAATAATAACTGAGATGGTCTCTAGTGATATCCTAGAGTATTTTTAAATGTGTTTATTACAGTCTGGTAGGCAAGTTCTACTACAGTAACACTGTTTATTAATTAAAAGACCAAAACTCCTTTCCCTGACTTTTCATTAATAAAACTGGGCTGGGCTTACAAATACGAAATATAGTTGCCGCTTGACTTGGGGAATATATTTAAAAAGATACTCAGTTTCTCCTAAAATCTATTAAATAAAACCATTAATTGCTTTGGATGTGAATATAGACCACACTTTCTCCCTGTCCCTGAGTCCCTTAATCTGACTTGTATAATACTGGGAATAATTTATGATGTTTACTATTTTTGAATGTATACTTATACATTTTTTCCCATTTAAAGAGGCATTCTTAGGCTCTAATTCATGTCTGGCCCAATAAAATACAATAATTTGTATAAAGTTACAGAAACAAAAACTCTAACAAAAAAAGTTACCTTCACCCTTTTCCGGAGGAGTTTTGCTAGTCGGACCACATACGGTTTAAATTCTCGTTGATGTGTACCCTGTCTTCTAACTTCCAAACCAGAATCATCTGAGGCTTCTGGAATGAAGGCCCAACGATACCTATTCATATAAAAGCAATGGAAAAATCAATATAACAACTCATTTATTTGTAACTTTAAGGGCCCTTACTCACAAGAGCCTTGTGCTATTAGGGGTTAATAGACTCAGATTAAATCATTTGCCTACAGTCATAAGGTAAGTAAGTAATAGAGCTATGATTAAAACCACTTATCCCAATTCCAAATTCAGTACTCTTTGTACTACAGTTTCTTCTCCCTGCCCCAAATTCATCTAATGGGTTCTTAATGTTTTTGTGTTATGGACTCATCTGGCAATCTGGCAAAGCATATGGGCTCCCTCTTTGACTAATGTTGCTAAATGCATAAAATACATAGGATTAGAAAGAAAACTAATTATACTGAAAGTTATCAAAATATTTAAAATTTGAAAAAAAAAAAAAAGGCAAAACAACCCAAGGTAACAGACCCCAGATTTACAACTGTTCAATGACATGTAAATAGGCTCTCAGACTCCCTGGCAAAAAGTTCCCCAAAACGATTAGGAAATGTGTGAAATGATTTATGTATAAATGATTTTATCTTTTAATTACTCTAAGGTCTACATGGCAAAAGAGTGTCTCAGTTTCAAATAAACCTTTGGCCTGGAGAGCAAGGTCTACCATAAGGAAATATAGCTCTATAATAGTTAAATGTTCCATGAGTTTCAGGTAATCAAATATACATTATCTTCTTATTTTAAGAAGCTATTTTTGAAGAATTTATATTGTTTCAAAAAAGAGTAATTACTAATCAACACATTTTTGGCCCCTTATTATGTGCAAGACATTTGTTTCACAGATAACACACAGGAGGCACTGGAGTTTCTGGTCTCCAGCCTCTAGCAGGTACACTACTCTTGATCTGGTCAGACATGCAGGCACCTTCAGAGGAGCTAAATCTTACTTTATTCTAGTCTAGTCTAGTCTTCTCTAAAGGGTTGCTGATAATGGGAGCATCAACTCCTACAGCATTCCCTAATCACTATTCTCACAGGGGCTGACAAAGAAGTGGGGGGGGGGGGGGGGGGAACTACCCCTACATCTTGACAGGCACAGCTTGTGCACTCCCCCAAATCCCCTCAGGTCTTGATGGGGGTCAGTCAAAGCACAAAAAGATTCCTCTACGGTTCCCCCATGGTTTCTCCACTCACTGACCAGTGCCCACTTGCTTTATAGGGCAACAAAGAAGGTTTATCTTGCCAATATTAAGTTCACAGGTTAACTTTAGCAATACTGTCATTCTATGCAAGCGTGGTAAATATCAATTATGTCACCCCTTGTCTCACAGTGCAGCCTCAGTAGGACTGTCCACACTATGATTCTAGGAATTACTATCTAGCACCTGTGGAGCTGTTCTCAGAGTTACCTACCACCTTAAAACTAGATGCTGCCATGGCCATGGATCCTGAGAAACTAAACTCTAAAAGGAAAACAAAATGTTCCTTACTTACAACACTATATAAGGGAGTTTATTTTTCAATCTGCTCACCTTTATATAATCTCACTAACCTTTTAATACCAACAAACAAACATTCATTAGGTGCCTACTCTCTGCCCTAGGTTACTGCACTAGGTTTTGAGGATACAAAAAGACAAGTAAAACATTTCTTTTCCTGAATGGACTTACATTCTACTAGGGAAAAAGGGGGAAGATGGAACTTTTTTTGGAAGCAAGGAGACAACCAAGAACCTTTTACATGTCATGAAAATGAGCTTCTGTGATCAAGATTTGAACTTATGCATAAAATACTTTTCAAAAAGTCTTAGAAAATTTCAGGGGGAAAACACCAAATAGTTCATTCTGCTGTTACTTACATCTGAAACTGAGGGAGATTTTCAGACGGCAATGCTAGAGCCAAATCCAAAAATTTGCAAGCAGAGAGGTAAAGGTTTAACCATCGCTGGCTGTTGTATGAAGTTGAAAAACCATTGCCTCCTGTATACGTGGTCTCCAGACCAGCTACAGATGGTCCTGAAGTTCTAAGTTAGGGAAGATTGTAGATATCAGCTGTGTCATAACTGGTTCTTGGAAAAATCTCAAATTTGTACTTTGTTTAAAAGGATAGAAAAATTATCTCTTCATTCATATCATGCACCAATACCAATAAAATAGTTATGGTGTCCAGCTACTGTTATTTGACTGACTTTACCAATGACAGTCGTGGCCAACTGAACACTAAGAATGTAGACCTCATAAAATAATGTGTAAGTATAAACTACAAAGCCAAGAAAATGGGAGAATCCTTATTCTAGTTTGCTAAATATAGTTTTCTTAGGCAGCAAGTGTGAAATTAATTATTATAATGTAACAATTTATAAATCTAATGCTGGGAGATGGGACTAAAACCTGCCTTTTGGGCTGATACATTTTTATCATATAGTGATGTTTCCAAGGACATGGTCTAATCAATGGGATAGTAAAATTAATAATGATGAATTGTAATAAAACAGAATCATATACTATTCAAAACTATGCACACACACTGAAATGCTTGATGGCATGAATTGTGATTAGCTTAGCTGGTCATAAAACTTAGGGAGATCTATGTTCACATATGACTATTGGTGTGCACTACTGGAACAAGTATTTATACAGCTATTTTTATTAAAAGGCAAGGAGAGTTCTGGACTCGTCAAATGAAAAATCCCATGAGCTATCTCAGTTTGTTGTTGTTACTGAAAGTAACCACACCTACTTTGAAATATCTTCATCAGCGCTGAGTTCCTGTTCCATCAGTAAAAATACCTGCACCTGAAAGATCAAACAATCAGGTGAAAATGTTTTCACTCAGGTAGGCATCAAATCCTATTACCATACAATCATTATGCTTTAGGGCAAACATTTCCTAATCTTTAGGATAAATTCCCAAGCTCTTTTCAACTGACATTTTATTTTTTCCATGCAAGAAATGAGAGTATTTTTGAGTTTGGAAGCACAAATTGATGCTGGTGAAACCAGATAGGGAAATCTTAAGGAAGATGAACATGGCCTTTCTGCAGATGTCACTGGGGGAAAGTGAATGAACAAAGAACTAACATGGAAAAACATCAGAGTCATCAGAAAAGAAAACCTACTTTTAGGGGGAAATGGCAAGGAAATAAATATTCTGAAACAGAGACAAGAGATATACATGTTTCAGATGAGACTAAAGAACAATGAGACAGACCTAGGTATAAAAGGTGACTAGAAAACAACAATGGCTATGCATCTAGCTTAAGTATTAAACTCTGTGTAGAAATGGAATAGGATATGGTTAAATTCAACTCTAAACAACAGTAACTGGCATGGCTGGAGTTTGTCTGTTTAGTGTCTCATTTCAAATGTGAAAGTGTAATTATATCACTATAGCTGGTTCTTTCAGGCTTGTAGCTTTCAAAACCAACTTACTAGTTCTGTGATCATAGTTGGCCAGAGTGAGGTAAGGTGCTGGGGAGACATTCTTAAAAGTAACACTCTGAAAAACAGGAAAACTTGAGAGTGAAGAGTGGGCACCTGGGGCAGACGGAGACTCTCTACCAATCTCTCTGGAAGAGAAAAGCAAAATAAAGGATCTCTTACTGCTGAACAATTCTATCCATTATCACTCCTCCCTCATATAATCCAGACAGTTACTAGTAAGGGCTTCACTTATCAAATGACAAAAAAGGTTATGCATGGTTATGGCTCTTGCTAAAAGTAAAATGACCTGGCAGAAAGACTACCTTCTCCACGGAGATTTCACTCCTCCTGGTACCCTTGTTTAGTCCTGAGGCAGGTAACAAATATTTTTTCTGCATGAGCCAGCTCAGAAGCTGAGGGGGATTTTTCTTACGAGTCAGGAATGTGTGAAGTACAAATTCCAACATGCAGCCTCTATAAATGAGCTGGTCCCGTAGAATGATAAAGAGGATGCAAAGATGATATTTTCTAGAAGACTAGGGAATCCAGCAAATATTTATTTGATGAGAATGGCTTTGCAGATAGGACTTCCAAATTCTGCAGAGCTACAAACATTACTTGAATTCATTTTTTTCCCCCTCTGCATAAATGACCAGTCACAAACCTCATAAACACTAACATCTCTTACAGCAAAAATCTGGATTTCGTACATGACCAAATTTCAATGAAATTCTAACAGTAAACAAATATACCCTCTATTCTATTAGAATGTCTCAAGGAAATTCTACTTCCCTCCCAATATGTTCCCCAAGATCTACTGACTTCAGTTTCAATGGAGCAAATGTTTTTCTCTTACATGACATAAGCTGATTTCACACAGATTTATAATCTGGGGAAATTTTTCTGTAAGGAATAAAAAATTACAAAAAGCAGGAGAGATGGTTTTCCACCAATTACCTTGTATATCTGGAAGATATTTCTGATATTGGTCTATTTCACTGCTAAAAATAGCAAATGCTAATCTTTTTAAGAGCATGGCTCTCTGTTCTAGCTCCACATCCCTGTTGGCAAAGAGATTGAGTGAGCTGCTTTGAGCCACAGCTACTCGTGCTGAAAAAGAAAACATGCATAAGCACATTAGACTAAATGAGAACACAGATGTTCTAGATTAGCTAACAACAGTGTACAGAAAGAAAGATACAGAGTTCAGGGGAGACAACAAATAACCAAAGATCTACAAAAAAATAAGTGGTCCAAAGGCTTAGGATGCAAACAAATAAAAGTAGGGACTACAACTAATGAATGGAAAATGAGCTGCCAGCAGGGGGAAATGGAGGATAAAATGAATTAATACGACTAGTGATACTTTGGACTTTGCAATGCTTTCCAAAAGCCCCTAACATACATTCTCTTGTTTGATCCCCAACAACTGTCTGAGGTCTACAGGGTAGGGATTACAATTCTCAATTTGTAGATGGGGAACTTGGGACCAGTCCAAGACTCTCTTGATTCCTAGTCCAGGGATCTTTTCACTAGTTGTCCCCAGTGAAAAATAACAATAAAAACATTTAATAACTGATAACATTAACAAAGCTTTTAAAATTTTTCAAAGCACTTTACATAAAATGATCTTAATGACTACACTCTAAAAAGTAGGCACTATATTATCCCCCTTTAACAGGTGAGGAAACTGAGACTGAGAAGTTAAAAGACCGGTCCATAGTCCCACAGCTAATAAATATCAGAGGCTTATTCAAAGCCCACTTGACCCAATACTCCATCATACATCTTCAAAATAGCAAATGGTAACTGCTTTAAGATAGTGTGGAGGAGAGAGTACTGGACTTGGAGTCACAAAGACTTCAGTTCAAATCCTGCCTTAACTACCAGCTGTGTGCCCCTAGACAAGTTATTTCATCTCTTGACCTCAATTTCCTTCTTTGTAAAATTGGAGTGATGATAGATCAACCCACAGGGCTGTTGTGAGGATTAAATGAAAAAATATGTGTAAATTGCTTTGCAAACCTTTAAAGTGCTATATAAATGCTAGCTTTTCTTTTGGCAAAGAGACTGAGGGAAGTAAGGGCCCTGGCTTGCTGTGCTCTGCAGGAACTGGCATCTGTACCCATGTAGACCAACTACTGGATAACCTTAACATCATGGAACTGAGCGGTTTCCAGGACTGAGGAGTGAACAGTGAAGATTGAGCACGTGACTATTCTGTCAATCTATGATACTCACTCATTAAATCTCTAAATGTTGTTTTATCATGTGTCATCAAGTTGTCCATAATTGCTCTCCAACTAAAAGAGACAAGGGTTATAACATATGTAAGTAAGAAAATACAGACTTTTGGTGGGATTTCGTTGAAACCTCTGATCTGCTATTGAATTTGGACTGACTTAGGAGCCAAAATGTCTTGACTAGGTAAAGTCCAGCATGCTTAAAACAAGGAAGATGATGACTTACTGATTAACACAAGAGGCATCCATTTGGAAGAAACTGGAATCCATAAAGAGATCAAATGCTTCTTTTTTCCATGCTCTTCGAGTATACTGATATCCACTAAGACTGCTAAGTAGCTGAACACAGGCCCGATAACTGGGTGCATTATGGGCACTTAAAAAGGGAAAAAAAAAATCAATTTAACATGCAAGTTGTAGTTTAATTACTGTGTTTCATTATAATTAGAATCACAACTATTTAAGAAAATTTTGCGAAGAAATGAAAAACATTACAATGCAAAAGAATGACTAAATCTGGTTACTACAATCACAATTCACGATAAAGAGAAAGAAAAGGGAAGAGAATGAGCATGTATTAGGTGCCCATTATGTGCCAGGAACTGTGCTAAGCACTTTTAAACCTCATAACAACCCTGGGAGGTAGGTGCTGTTATTATTCCCATCTCATAGTTGAGGAAACTGAGGCAGACAAAGGCTAAGTAATGACACATGGTTAGTGTCTGAGGCTGGATTTAAACTCAGGGTTTCCTGACTCCAGGACAGAACTCTATCCACTGGGCTACCCAGTTGTTTTATATAATAAAAATATGAATAGAATCACTGTCCATATTTTAATGAACAAAGCAAAAGTGGCCATAAAGGAATAACTTGTTTCCATTTTATTAAAAGAAATTTTAAATTATTTCTGCCATATATTTAAAGAGTGACAGTACCTGTGATTTCGGAGGTAGGGCACAACATAATGCATAATATTTACAAGTAATGGAATGACTCTTTCCTTCTCATCACTGTAAAACACCATATCCAGAAGATGAGCCAGAACCTACAAACCAGAAGAATCAGAAAAGTGTGATCTCTTGAGCTAAAATAAGTACTGTCAAATAGTACTAACTTTAGGTTTATAGGAAACCTGGAATTCTTAAGAATCCCTACCAATAACTTAAAGTTTATTAGTTAAATGGCACTCCTACCTACTCTCCCCTCTTTCCCAAAGGAGAGGACTTTCTTCTATTATTTTGTTTTTTACTCATCAAAATTTTGTGAAAAGGTGGAAGACAACCACCTGATTGAGATACTGGGAAGCAATATTAAATGATCACAAACCATAAGTTGGAACATAAACTCAGGCTCAGACATAAGTTTTTTTTAAAAATAGGTCATGCCACAACTTCTCTTATAAACCTGCAACGTAAATATCATTTAAAAGAATTTTATTTACTAAGAGTACAATGAGTATGGTTTAATAAAGTTAATATTTAAGAAGCAAACTAAAAATTATAATTTTAAAATCTACTTAAACCAGATAATCCTATTTATTGAAAAAAGTGCAAAATGATTTTTAAAAGTAAGACATTCAGTAACAGCAGCCCTATTTATCATCAACACTAACAAACAGTACCTTAAAAGTCATACATGATTAAATGCACTACAGAACAATTACCTCAGAAAGTAATGTCAGGGCATGAACACTATACACAGAAGGAGTTATATTTGATGTTTCCATAGCAGGTGACAACATATCTAAATAAAACAAAAGGCAGGTATAATAATAATATATTCACTCAAAACAAAAGTCACAAGGATGACCATGGAACCAAAGCTATCATAGTTGTTAGACTGCCTATTGAATTCTTTAAAAATATTAGAACAAAATGACTCCAAATATAAGCTAAACTGTTTGAGTGTAATACCTTCCACATCAGATTCCAGATTGGTGCCATCTACCATAATCTTGGGGGAAGCTTTAACCTCCAAATTTCGACGTAACCATGTAGTCTGTTCCAAAGAAGAGCCAGCAATTGCACCGATTGCATCTACTATTTTATGAGTAACATCCTAAAGAAATAAATGAAACAGAAATAAACTTAGAAAAAAGACAATTAAAAGACATCCAATTATACGTTTTCTTGTGAACAAATTTGTGATGCAAAAAAACTGGTTTAATTATAGCCCAAAGCATTGTACATTCACAGTACATACTTTTGCTTTCTATAGCATTTAAGAGTTAAAAGACTTTGACATGTTAGCACAGTATACCAGAGACTGAGAGCTCCAACACTAAGGGTTGGAGAAATTAAATGATTTGCCCAAGGTCCCACATGCAGTAGTAACAGGTAATAAGGAACAGGTCTCTTTAAATCTATATTTAGGCTTTTTCCCCTTTACTTTTTATTCAACTGAATTTATTAGAAGTGATTTGAAAAAAAAAATAAGAAGGTCCATTCAGACCTAATGATTTACCTGAAGATCTCTTTGGTCTTTTTTATTTTCCAAATTAGGGTTTTTCATAATGAATTCATTCAGAACCCTAAAAATATGCCAAATAGAAAAAGAATATATTATTTTAAAGAAAAAGTGGATAAAACTGAATTCCCCAGCTGTATGTGAGTTGATATAAAGTAAAGCAAGACCAAGAAAACAACATATATACCTACAATAATATAAATCCAAAGAAAAAAACTGAAAGGGTAGGTTGTGTAATAATGACCAACCACAAGTCTGGCCTCAGAGAAGAGAAGAGAAAATGTACCTCAGAGTTCATTTCTTTCAGAGACAGGGGACTGCGGGTATATAGCAAAGCACTCAGTCACAGCATCTGATGTGGTTAGTTTTATTTAGTTCTACAGTGCATTTAATCAGGGATAATCTTTTCTTTCTTTTTTATTCTTTGTTACCAGGAATGGCTTGGGGGATAGCGGGTGGAGAGGAAGCTTCCCCAGAGTGAGACTAGTCTTTCTTCACTGTCCTTGTTCAAGGTCCAAGCCTTTTTGTGGTTCAGCTGCTCATCTAGCATATTCCAAGAGAAACCAGCTTGCTTAATTTAACTTTTAATTACTCACCCCCCCCCCATAAGTACCCATAAAGTATTCTCTGACAAAGAAAAGGCAGCATAAAACCAAACCTACCATTCATCAACAAGGATGTAAATATATATATATATATATATGATCTTTATTAAGAGAAAATATTTTCAGTAAAACTGCTTACCCAAGTATGAGAAACTGCCCTGGAGCTGGGAGACTCAGCTGTATGGAATCTTTCAGAAGGATCAGCAATGATGTCCAGCTATCCACTAAACTGGGGACTGGAATCCTAGAAAACAAGTATAGTTTATAAATAAAGTCATACCAAACTTTAATCCTGTCCTATTATTTACACGACAAGCTTGTTCACTACTTCTGCTGAAAAATCCCCTAATTTTTTTTGAGACATAGATCCAATTCAGAACTCTTACACAATTTGTGCTATAATAGAAAAGGGAATTTGAAATACCTAATCTGAAAATTTTCGTGAGTTTTAGAATATCTTGCTATGAAATTCAGAAAAATAAAATTCTATTAGTTATTTGAACTCCCAAGGTAAACCCACATTATATCTCAATTTAGTCACTGACATCACATTCACCTATTTCCTAGTCTCTCCATTTCCCTCTTATATTAGCTTCTTCACCTAAGAATCTCCACATCAGCAAAGGGAAGGTTGACTGTCTATCCAGAACACCCTTCTCTCACCTGCAAAGAAATTAAGATTATCTTTGTTTAAGCTTTACCTTAAACCTACCTTCTCATTTTATGTAAGTTCAGATCTTAAGTAGCCTTTAGTCTACATTACCACCTATTCAAATATATCACATAAATTTATGGTTTAGGCAGTTAGTATGCTTTATAAGAAATAGTAAAAAAAATAACAAGGAATAGTTAGGAAGCCTTGTTGTAGTGGAGGTGTTAAGATCTTGGGAGTATTTCATAAGCAAGTGTAGGTTACGAGCCTTTACACATGATCATCAAAACAAAGCTGGACAGACCAGTTAAAGAGAATGAATTAAAATATTTCTTCCCAGTATGATACCTGTCCAGTAGCCCAAACATTGTAACATGATGTTAGGTACTACTTCAGCAGTGGTTCAGATCTTTCATTTTTACTAAAATTCCAACTTTCCCAAAGTCCTCTTTCTTATAACCCAGTTCAACCTCTGTGTGTAACTGGACTTGATTATGAAACTTATGGGTAACTTAACATCAGCAGAAGAGGACACATTAAGCACTGAATAACAAATATTTAAACTCCTCTTTTTTTTATTGTTTCTCTATTGATAAACCTTTAAGAAAAAAATTGTCTTACCTTTGAATGTAAGCATAAAAAAACTGCAGCATACAAACTTCCAAAGAAAGATGTTTCTGAAAACAGAAGAAGTCTTTTTTACTCTACAGAAACACTGCTTTTGTTTTTTCATTAACAAACTGTAGTGCTTATCACACTGTCTTCAGTTTTAAGAAAAATAATCAGTAAAATCTCTTTTTTTTGTATTTTTAAAATATTTTTATTATTATGTTGTTTTCAGTGTTCTACCATCACTTCTTAGATTTTTTTCCCCTTCCCTCCCCCCTCCCTCCCCACTACCTCCCTGAGATGGCATACAATTTTATATAGGTTCTACACATACATTCCTATTAAATACATTTTCACCTTAGTCATGTTGCATAGAAGAATTAAAATGAATGGGAGAAACCATAAAACAAAACAAAACATAATACAAAACAAAATGGTCTGCTTCATTCTGCAATTGAATTCTATAGTTCTTTCCCTGGATGTGGAAGGCATTTTGCCTTAAAAGACCATTGGGAATTAAGTGAACTCTTTCACTCATTTGTTTTATTGCATTTCCTTTTTGGTTTCTATCTTTCCCTCTCATTTCAACAAACATATAATAAATACCTATAGTACTAAGTGCTGGCCATAAATAGGAAGATGGACATGACACAGATGAGGGTTGAAAGCAGTTTTCATTCTAAAAGAATGACAACTCACATTTCTACAGTATTTTAAGCCTTGCAACAAGGCTTGGTCAGCGTCAAGCAGGAAAGAGTATATGATTTATTGTCATTTGGTTCAAATTCTGGACCTACTCCCCATGATCTCTGTGAGTCAGAGCAATCCTTTGTAGTTGTTGGGCCTGTTTTCTTTTCTATAAAATAAGGAGGTTAGGCTAGATTACCTCTAAGATCTCTTCTAGCTCTACATCTTTGATTCTCTGAACCCTGAGAAGCAGGCAATTAACACAATCTACCCCCCACTCCCCCAGTAATCTGAGGTCCAGGGTCTGCTTGTCTTTTAATAAAGCTTTAGACAGTCCTCAGTTCCTAAAATAATGATGAGATCAAGGATGAAATCTATTCTAGAAAAGTAGCAAAGGATTAGAGGAACTGAAAGAGTTCCCGTGTGCAGGGCATTGTGCTAAACACTTTACAAATATTATCTTATTTGATCCTCCCAACAACCTTGAGAGGTGCATGCTATTATTATTCCCATTTTACAGAATGAGGAAATTGAGACAAAGATGGCTTTGAATTCAAGTGCTCTTGACTCCTGGCATGGGGCTATATTGTGCCACCTAGCTGCCTAGTACAAAGCAAAACAGTTAAAAAGAAAATTCCTGTAACAAATATATATAGTCCAGTAAAATAAATTCCTCCAGTGGCTGAATAGAAACATGTGTCTCATTCTGTGCTCTCAATCCATCACCTGTCATAAATAGCAGGTTTCATCATCAGTCCTCGGAACGCATGATGGGACATCACAGCAATAAATAATTTTTACAGTTTTCAAAGTTATTTGTTTTGTACAGGATCATTATTGTTGTATAAATTGTTTTCCTGTTTATAATCATTTTATTTTTCATCAGTTTATAAAAATCCTCAGAACTGTTCAGTTTTACAACACTAATGTTATAACATGAACTATCCTACTGATTCTGTTTACTTGTTTTTGCATTTGTACATAAGTCTTTCCATATCTTTTCAAAATCACCTATGTCATTTTTTATTACAGCACAATGGTAATCCCTCACTATTATGGTAACAACTAATTCAGAGATATTCCTCAAATGATGTAACCTTTTAATTTCCAGGGCTATTTTTTTTTTTTTGCCACCACAAAAGACAGCTGCTATAAATATTTTTATACATAAAAGATCTTTTCCTTTCTTTGATCTCTTTGGGGTGTGGCCCTGGCAGTGGTATAATTGGGTCTAAGGGCATAAAGTATTTAGTAATCTTCTGTGTGCAATTCCAAATTGTTTTCCAGAATGGTTATACTAATTAATAGGTTCACCAACAATGCACCAATGTGACTGCCTTCCAAGATCCCCTCCAACACTGATCAATTTCTCTCTTTTGTCATTTTTACCACTCTGATAGGTATGAGGTAGAACCTCAGAATTGCTTTACTTTTCATTTCTCTAATAAGTCATGATTTGGAGCATTTTTTTCACATGGTTATGGATAGCCTAGTTTTCATCCTTTGAGAACTGCCCATTACCAGAGAAATTTGCTGCGAAGATAGTTTCCCCAGATGTTTCTCTTAATAATAGCTTGATTAGATTTGTTTATGGAAAAACCTTTAAATTTTATATAATCAAAATTAAGGTGTTTGTCTACACTAAATTTCTCCATAATAATCTCTTAGTTTCCCAGCAGTTTTTGTCAAGTTCATATGCCTATAGTTGGGGGTTTTGTGTTTATCTAATACTGCGGTAATTGATATATTTGCTTAAGTATGAAATTTCTCTTTTTAACCAATATGAAAGTATTTTAAAAATAACTGCTTTTTAAGTGGGGTTTGAGATCTGGTACTGCTATGCATACCTCTTCATTCCCATTTATTTTTGCTATTTCTCCTTTCTTGATCTTTCCCCCTCCATATGAATTGCATTATTATATTTTCTAATTCCATGATGTATTCCTTTGCTAGCTTGATGGGTATGGCATCGAATAAGTAAATAGATTTTGGCAGCATGGTCTTTTTTTTTTTTTTTTTTTGAGGGTAGTAGGTAGCATAGTGGATAAAGCACTGGACCTGGAGTCAGGAAGACTCATCTTTCTGAATTTAAATCCAGTCTCACACACTCAACAACTGTGTGACCCTGGACAAGTCACTTAACCCTGTTTGCCTCAGCTTCCTCATGTATAAAATGGTAATAATAGCACCTACCTCTCTCAGGGTTGTTTTGAATATCAAATGAGATAATAATTATAGCACAGTGCTTGTTGGCAAAGTTACCACTACATAAATGTTACTTATTATTAGTGTTATTACAGTTCTTATGTCTATCTTGGAAGGCAGATGTCCTACTATTTTATACATTCTCTACTAATTTTAAATGGAATTTCTCTATCTTCCTGGTGTGTTTATTGTTATTCCATAGAAATGATGATTTGTATGGATTTACTTTATATATTGCAAGTTTGCTGAAATTGTTTCAATTAGTTTTTAAATTTTTTTAATTTTCAACTAACTTAATTTAAATCGACTCTGCAGGGTTAAGTACATCATCATATCATCTGCAAAAAGTGATAATTTTGTTTCTTCTTTACCATAACTATTCTCTCAATTTCTTTTTTTAATTGCTATATCTAGCACTTTTGCTAGTGTGTAAAATATAAGTGGTGACAATGGACAACTTTGTTTAATCCTTGAATTCACTGGTGAGGATTTCAGTTTATCTTTATTATAAGTAATGGTAGCTCTTGGTTTTAGATATACATTTATTATTTTAAGTATGGCATATTTATTCCTATCTTTACTAGGGTTTTTCATGGAAATGGGTATTGTATATTGTCATAAGTTTTTTCTGCACCTATTGTTATAATTACATGATTTTTATTGGTTTTGTTATTAATATAGTTGATTGGCATTTTCCTAACATTAAACCAACTATTCATTTCTTGGAAAATCTGGTCATAGTGTTTAATTCGTGATATGTTGTTATTTTTAGCATCTTTGGTAATATTAACATCTAAGTTCATTATGGATATTGGCCGATAGTTTTTCAATTGTGATTTTCTATGATTTATGTATTAGGACATCTGTATCATAGATTGAATTTGGTAGGACCCCTTCTCTTGTCAATATTTTGCCAGCACTGTTTGTAACATTGGAATTGTTCTTCGAATGTTTGATAGAATTCACTTGTGAATGTATCTGACTCTAGAGTTGGTTTTTTTTTAAGATATTCATTTGTGATATTACATTTCTCCCAAAATGGAGTTATTTAAATTCTCTATTTCTTGATCTATGTTTCTGGTAAATATTTAATTCATCTAAACCATAGATTTTATTTGGATATAAGAGGTAAAATAGTTTCTAATAATAATCTCCTTTGCTGTGATTTCTATTTCATTTATGAGACTGATAATTTGGTTTTCTTCTTCTTTTTAATCAAATTAGCTAATAGTTTATCTATTTTATTGTTTTTTTCCCAACACTCCTTAGAATTATTTATTAATTCAATATTTCTGTAGTTTTCAATTCTCTCAATGTCTTTAATCTTCAGGCCTTCCACTTTGGCATTTAATTATATATTATTAACTCTAATATCTTCTTTAATTTAATCTACTTCTGGCATGTCAGAAGACATTAAAACCAAATCTAATGAGAAAAGTATTTCCATGATTGTTTTTTATCATTTTCCCCATAGAGATTGATTTATAAAAGCACAGTCACTCGAAAAAGTTTCCAAAAGATTGACTTCAAACAGTAACAGGTTGAATATTCTTGGCCAGTTCAATTTAACTCTTTAACTCATGTTAAAACTATTTAATCAAAGTTGCCTATTTCAATGTAAAGCCAGCTGGCAGGACGGCTTGATATAAATTAAATATAATAATATAAATACAATAAATAATGAAACGAAGCACAAAAAGATATGGAAGTAACTTCTGAAGCACTACAAGAAATTTTAGCCCTGGAGATGATCAATAATGAATAATTTAAAAAACCTCCCTTTCCTCTAACATGGCCAGCCTCTTCCTTTTCAGCCACAACTATTCTTGACAAGTGCTTCCTGTTGCTGCTAAGAAAATACACTTATTTGACTCAGAAATATTTAAGAGTTTCATATGAATTCATAGCTTGCTTCTTTAGATGAAAACCTTAAGAAAAAGGTTAAGAGGAGAAACAGAAATTAGATCTCCTCGAGGCATTGTCTCCATTTATTCAGGTCTGCAGCTCTATTTCCTTTGGTCTGGCCAGATTTATATAGCCTGAAGACTCATTTATGTACAATTGTGGAAGGTGTGGTGTCAGTGTAAGATAGGAGATTGTGTTTCAAGTACAAGAAGCAGCAAAGCCAGTCTGAATAAGCTGCAGAGCATGTAAAGGAGGGCAGGCACCATTGACCCTTTGCCCTATCACACAGTCCCCACTGTCCACCCTTATTAGGGTTGTTAAGTTCCTTTAGCATAGAGCCCATGTTGTTTTTCATTTTGTCACTCTAAGTGCCCACCACAGTACCTCACATGTCATAGATGCTTAATAAAGTTCTTTAATTGAATTTTTCTTTCTGATTTCAAGACCAGTATTCTTTTAGTTATACTATCAGTTATTACAGGAGAGTACTGTTTAGCGCAGAAGCCTTAACTGCCTATAGCAGTGGTCTCCAAGCTTTGTTGACTACCTATCTCTATCAGTGACAAATTTTTGAGCATCATCACCAGTACGTACAAAGTTCTGCATTTACAAATTATATATGTGTGTGTATGTATATATAATAAAAATAAAAATTAGTCATTTGATAAGCACTTATTAAGCATCTACTATGTGCCAAGCACTGGGCTAAATGATGCAGGTAGGAAAAGAGGCAAAAGTCAGTCTTTGCCCACAAAGAGTTCATAATCTAATGAGAAATGAGAAAAAGATGAAATAAAAACTTGATCCTAGAGTCAAAAGGGAGCCACTAAAGTAGAAGAGGGACAGGGCTAGACTTGAGTTTCAGGAAAACTCTTTTGGTACTTGTATGAAGGAGAAACTTGAGGCGGGGAGAACAAGTAGGAGGCTACTGCAATAGTACAGGCAAGAGGAAATAAGGACCTGAATTAGGGTAGTGGCTGTGTGATTAGAGAGAAGGGGACAGAAGTGAGAGCTGTTGTTTAGGTAGAAATGACATGTTTTAGAAACAAATTGGATTATATTATGTGGAAGTTGTGAACCTGATTGATTGGAGGGACAGTGGGACATAGAAGTAGAGAGGTTCAGAAGGAGGGTGGGTTTAGGGTAGAGGAGATCTCTTGTAATGAGATTTTTGATGCAAAATGCTCATCCTATATGATTTACTCTATGGCATCCAAAATGAAAGGGGGAAGCTAGGGTTCTTACTCACAATTACTACCCCACCACACAAAGCTAGCCTCCAAGGGGGAGCTGCTGCAGCACGGAATTAACCTGGAGAGGTGTAGGGGGACAGGCTTTCCCAGTGGTATCTGGACAACTGATTCTATGGATGTCTAGGTAACTATTAAGTTATAAATACCCTGAAGGGCAAATGCCCAGCTCAGAAATGGGAGGGGGGAGTACCTTAGAGAGCTTTTACAGCAAAGGTAATGGTGAGAGTGGGAGAGTATTGGAAATAAGCCCCATGACTGGTTATGGAGAGGGTGGGGCAACCTACCTTCCCTCTCTTAAACTGACTGCACACAGTTAGCCAGGCCCCCTCTGGAGACCATTGCTCCACAGCATTTATGAAAGAGAAGTGAAAACACACAACATTCCTCTTCATACCTTGTCCTTGACAATGGCTGGTGGCTGCTTCAAAACCTCCTTCACTGTTTGGATGACAGTCTCAGTTCTCATGACACTAATTGAGCGAACCAGTTCAACCAGCAAAAGCTGTTCTTCACTGGCTGCAGGAATGACCTGAAAAGTATAACATGACACATCGTCACTAAAGGAAATGACAAAATCATGAACTGTCTGAGAGCAGAGATCCAATGGTCTGCACATCGTACAGGGGATGCTTAATGCATGATTACTGAATCAGTTTTGCTTTACCAATGCAAACTAAGACTATCTAGTCCCTTATTTTGCTTCTTCACACTGCCCCCGCCCCCCCCCCCCCCCCCCCCCCCGCCACCTCCTTGCAAAACTCCTAATTTCTGGATCATCTCTCACCTGTACAACTATAACAAACTCTCAACTGGCTTCCTTACTTCCAATTTCTCCCAGTTAGAAAACTGTTCCACTTCAATTTCTCTCAAACTACGCTTACGTGCGTACATGTTACAACCTCCTAGAAATATGTGTGAGCAACCTGAGGGCAAGAACAGTTTTGTACTGTTTGTATTTTTTCCAGTGCCTAGGGATGGCACCTGATATACAGTAGATGTTTAAAAATATTTGTTGACACAAATTGAATACCGTCTAATCTAAGTTCTATTACATTTTCATCAGATGTAGAAAGATGCCATCATGAACAGAAAAATGTATTATTAGTTTGTTCTTCATTTTTTTTTATTTATTTGACATTCATTTTAACAAAATTTTGGGTTCCAAATTTTCTCCCCTTTTGTCCCCTCTCCCCCCAAACACCAAGCATTCTAATTGCCCCTATCACCAATCTGCTCTCTCTTCTGTCATCCCCTCTCTGCCCTTGTCTCCATCTTCTCTTTTGTCCTGTAGGGCCAGATAACTTTCTATACCCCTTTACCTGTATTTCTTATTTCCTAGTGACAAGAACATTACTCGACAGTTGTTCCTAACACTTTGAGTTCCAACTTCGTTACCTCCCTCCCTCCCCACCCCTTCCCTTTGGAAGGCAAGCAATTCAATATAGGCCAAATCTGTGTAGTTTTGCAAATGACTTCCATAATAGTTGTGTTGTATAAGACTGATTATATTTCCCTCCATCCTATCCTGTCCCCAATTACTTCTATTCTCCTTTGATCCTGTCCCTCCCCATAAGTGTCGACCTCAAATTGCTCCCTCCTCCCCATGCCCTCCCTTCCATCATCCCCCCCACCCTGCTTATCCCCTTATCCCCCACTTTCCTGTATTGTAAGATAGGTTTTCATACCAAAATGAGTGTGCATTTTATTCCTTCCTTTAGTGGGATGTGATGAGAGTAAACTTCATGTTTTTCTCTCACCTCCCCTCTTTATCCCTCCACTAATAAGTCTTTTGCTTGCCTCTTTTATGAGAGATAATTTGCCCCATTCCATTTCTCCCTTTCTCCTCCCAATATATTTCTCTCTCACTGCTTGATTTCACTTTTTTAAGATATGATCCCATCCTCTTCAATTCACTCTGTGCACTCTGTCTCTATGTGTGTGTGTGTGTGTGTGTGTGTGTGTGTGCATGTGTGTGTGTGTAATCCCACCCAGTACCCAGATACTGAAAAGTTTCAAGAGTTACAAATATTGTCTTTCCATGTAGGAATGTAAACAGTTCAACTTTAGTAAGTCCCTTATGACTTCTCTTTGCTGTTTACCTTTTCATGCTTCTCTTCATTCTTGTGTTTGAAAGTCAAATTTTCTCTTCAGCTCTGGTCTTTTCATCAAGAATGCTTGAAAGTCCTCTATTTCATTCAAAGACCATTTTTTCCCCTGAAGTACTATACTCAGTTTTGCTGGGTAGGTGATTCTTGGTTTTAGTCCTAGTTCCTTTGACTTCTGGAATATCCTATTCCATGCCCTTCGATCCCTTAATGTAGAAGCTGCTAGATCTTGTGTTATCCTGATTGTATTTCCATAATACTTGAATTGTTTCTTTCTAGCTGCTTGCAATATTTTCTCCTTGACCTGGGAACTCTGGAATTTGGCCACAATGTTCCTAGGAGTTTCTCTTTTTGGATCTCTTTCAGGTGGTGTTCTGTGGATTCCTTGAATATTTATTTTGCCCTCTGGTTCTAGAATCTCAGGGCAGTTTTCCTTGATAATTTCATGACAGATGATGTCTAGGCTCTTTTTTTGATCATGGCTTTCAGGTAGTCCCATAATTTTTAAATTGTCTCTCCCGGATCTATTTTCCAGGTCAGTTGTTTTTCCAATGAGATATTTCACATTATCTTCCATTTTTTCATTCTTTTGGTTTTGTTTTGTGATTTCTTGGTTTTTCATAAAGTCATTAGCCTCCATCTGTTCCATTCTAATTTTGCAAGAACTATTTTCTTCAGTGAGCTTTTGAATCTCCTTTTCCATTTGGCTAATTCTGCTTTTGAAAGCATTCTTCTCCTCATTGGCTTTTTGAACCTCTTTTGCCAATTGAGTTAGCCTGTTTTTCAAGGTGTTATTTTCTTCAGCATTTTTTTGGGTCTCCTTTAGCAGGGTGCTGACCTGCTGTTCATGCTTTGACTGCATGTCTCTCATTTCTCTTCCCAGCTTTTCCTCCACCTCTCTAACTTGATTTTCAAAATCCTTTTTGAGCTCTTCCATGGCCTGAGCCCACAGAATATTTAGTCTGGATGTTTGGGATACAGAGGCCTTGACTTCTATGTCTTTGCCTGATGGTAAGCATTGTTCTTCCTCATCAGAAGGGAAGGGAGGAGATGCCTGTTCACCAAGAAAGTAACCTTCTATAGTCTTATTTCTTTTCCCTTTTCTGGGCATTTTCCCAGCCAGTGACTTGACTTCTGAATATTCTCCTCACACCCACCTCACCTCCAGATCCGCCCAGCCCGAGCTTGGGGTCTGAGACTCAAATGCTGCTTCCCAGCCTCAGGGCTGTTGGCGGGGGCAGGGCTGCTATTCAGTGTGAGATTAAGTTCAGGTGCTCAGGTGAGGGCAGGGCCGCCTCACAGGCTCAGTTCCCTCAGGGGGTTTATGCAGAGACCTTCAACAATGGATCCAGGCTCCTGCCTGCTTGGGGAGCCCTGGTCTGTCGCTGCGTCAGCTACTGCCTCCTGAGCGGGCCTGAGTTATGGGGGCACCCCACTCCCCTCTCGACCTGCCAAGAAGACCCTCTCACTGACCCCCGTCACCTGTGGGTGGAGGGACCCGCGTGGCCGCTGGAGATCCTGTTCCTGAAGCCCGCTCAGATCTGCTCCTTTCCGTGCCATGGCCGCGGTGGGGCTGGGCTGGGCTCCGCGTCCACAGCGCGACGGACCTTTTGCGAGAGGTTTGCAGGTCCCTCTGGAACAGAAATCTCCTTTGCTCCACTGTACTGTGGCCTCTACTACTCCAGAATTCGCTGTGAGTTCCTTTTTACCGATGTTCTATGGGTTGTGGGTTCAATGCTATGTGTATATGCGTCTTTCTACTCCGCCATCTTGGCTCCGCCCCCCAGCTCACTTATTTTTAAGAAAGCTGAGATACCGTTATTAATCATAGTGAATTTGGCACATTTCTCAGAGATAAAGAATCTTTGGATTTGATGATTTTATATTGCTTTCTCTGAATCAAGTCTGTACAGCACAAAAGGGAGGAAAGTTTTGTTCATTTTTTTTTTTTAAAATAAAAGTCAGCCTATTATATATGAAATCAATAGAAAACAGTAAACTATATGCTTGGATCTTAAGTAGTTTAGCATTCCCACTTAACATATGTGCTGTAGTAAAGGGCTAGAAAACTGCATACCCTTTTACCCACCAATACCACTTCTAGGTCTGTATCCCAAAGAGATCATACAAACGGGAAAAGGACCCACACGTACAAAAAGATTTATTTATAGCAGCTCTTTTTGTGGTGGCCAAAAATTGGAAATTGAGGGGATGCCTATCAATTGGGGAACAGCTGAACAAGTTGTGGTATATATGGTATATGTAATACTATTGTGCTATAAGAAATGATGAGCAGGCAGACTTCAGAAAAAGTTGTAAGGTTTATATGAACTGATGCTGAGTGAAGTGAGCAGAACCAGGAGAATATTGTACACAATAACATCCACAGTCTGCGATGCCTAACTTTGACAGACTTATCTCTTCTTAGCAATGCAAGATCTAAGACAACTCCAAAAGACTCATGATGAAAATACTGTCCACATCCAGGAAAAGAACTATATAATCTGAATGGAGGTAGAAGCATATTATTTGTTCTCTCTCTTTTTTGTTTTTTCCTTCTCATGGTTTTTCCCATTTGTTCTAATTCTTCTTTACAATATGAATAATGTGAAAATAGGTTTAATATCAATGTATATGTTGAGTCTTGTGATGGGAGGAGGACAGAGATGGGGAGAAAATGTGGAACAATGTTAATGGAAGTGAATGCTGAAAACTAAAAATAAAAAATAAATTAAATTACCAAATATGTGTGTATACACACACACACACACACACACACGCACACACATACACACACATGCTGTAGTCAAAAGAACTGAGCTCACTACGATAGGTTCTCAAAATACTTCAATAAAAATTGAAATTATATATAGATACATGTGTAGTAAAATTATATATACTATAAATTAATATATTATGATTTGAATATTTTTACTGTATCAGTAGTAGAACATATTTTATATAACTGGCCTCTACACTGTTACGGAAACTATTTTTCTTTTGAGTTTAAGCAGTGCTCTGAACTGGACAAGGTATGGAAAAAAAGCATTAAAATGTCTTCTCTTCTCTTTCCTGGAACCAGGTTTCTTTATTTTTCTCCCCTTATTATTGAAGTATCTCAATTACTCCAGAATTTAAAAAAAAAAATGTAAAGACATCGGACTTTAGTATGTAGCTGTACCCTACCTAATCTTGGTATCTGTTTTAATTGAAAAATCAAGTTAGACTAAGCAATTGTACAGGAAGCAGATACTATGATAGGTACAATTTACATCTCAGGGGATCAATGAACGAAATGACAGTATAACTCTGTAACATGTGAGAAGCAATGACATTAATGCAGAATAAAGTTGAACAGAAGGACACAATATTCAGGAGTTACCTGCATTCCTAACAAAGATAAACATACTTACACATTAGATATCATCTTTGCCTTTATCTCTTAAATCAAAGTGTTTCTCTCAATTTGCTCCTTTTCTGTTTTATTGATACTTTTAATCACTATCACTTCCCAAGAACCCTACCTCCTTTTAAACTCACTTTAAGCAAAACAGTCACAGTAATCACATCTGTCAGGGGTACAACGCTTTCCGCCTGCAGTCTACCACCTCTCAAATAAGAGGAACTTCTTTTTAATGTTCTAAGCAAACTCCAAATTTTAAATCTGAAACTAATTTTAGAGATAGTAAAGTAAAAAATGGATTTCAAACATATGTAACAAATGACTTGAGTTGCTCATAGCGCCGAGCAGAAACCTAAACACACAGCAGAAACTCAATGTGTGTACCTGCTATAAGAATAAAATAATCAAGAGGTGTTAATGTATACCTTTGTCCTGGAAGTAGTTTTGTTTTGTCTTCTTTCATTCCACACAAATGCAATGGCAGCCATGAAATGCACCCCATGATTCATTGAGATTGGGCCCAAAAGTTCAAGAATCTGCTGCCTCAAATTCTGAAATAGTTCAAGCAAATGACAAGGAAAAATTTACATAAAATGAGATAATATAACTCAAATCACTTTATGTGTACTGAACATCATAAAATAACTGATAATAAAAAACAGAACTACAGTAAAAATAAGCCAAATAAGAACCAACATAAGATACCTGGAGTCTAGGGGAAAAATATCACCTATCGAAGGCTTTTGAAAAGGATTTGAGTGATTCCTATTTTTAAAGAAAGTACTTTTCAATCCGTGGATACTCTGGCTCAATGGAATTTCTGAAAATTGTAATTCACTCAGTGTTTCTCAAAACTGGCTCAGAGATTATTACATTACTCTTTAGGAAGAAATGTCCCTCTTCTCTCTCCCCTGGGGTTCCATTTATCTTTCTACTTCCTCTACATTTATTACATATGAGATCTAGTTTAGGAGCTGGAATGGAGAAGAGAAACATTAAGAAATGACAATTTAAGCATATCCTGACCTTTGTGGAACCAAGATTAATACTGGTAACAGATGCAGCTGCAGCAATAGTTGTTTTTTCAGAAGAGTCAGCCTGATGCAGGATGCTCCAAAGCAGCGTTACAGAGGACATGATCATGTGGAGGATGGAGAGGATCCCACTTCGTGCCTCAAAAAGGTGCTTCTGGTCAACATTCACCAAGAGCTGTGAGAAAGAAAGAAACATGAATACCTGGCTAAACTTGATACAGGAAGTGTTAATGATGCCCATCAAACCCATCTTACCTGATGATACTGTGTGGAGGGATCCAACAAACAGTAGTGAATGATGGTTGTAATGCCTTCTAAAAGAGTAAGAATCATATCTGGTGGAATAATTGATGCCATCCAAAGAGGCCTAAAATACAATGTGTTCATTTGATTAAAGAGATCTATGAAAGCAATATATTAGTAAGATATACACACATATTTATTATCTACTCAATTACATATAGTAATTTTTCAACAATTAGTGAGTGACAGAGAAAACATTAAATGGTTCAGTCAAGTTTTCCATACATTTTTTATGGAGCTAGCCGGAATAAGCTAGCTCCATATTCCAGCTAGCTCCATTTCTGGTTAATTTCACAGAAATCAGAGTAGTATGAGCATCAAATAAATGCCCAGGAGATTGATGATAAGCCTACAAAAGGTAAGAAAAGGAGAAACAAGTATCTTCTGACTTTACCATATTTACAAAATGGAACATCATTCATATAGGTGACTAAGTACTGAAAGAAAAATTCTAATAGAAATGCCGTATTTGTTTGAATATAGATTACACCTCTTAACATATTTTGGGGAGAGGAAGAGACACACAAACTTCCTCAAATCTTTGGAAGAAAAAAAAATATGTTCACACTGAAAATAATTACATGAAGCTATTTGTATTCAAAATTATCAAAGGATTTTAAAAAATATTTCTTCCAAATTCAAGTAATATAACTAATCTCATTTGATTTTATTGTCATTCTTCTCTTCCTGACCTTCTTACATTATCTTCATTACAATCCATTGCATTAAAAGATAGAATATTTTTAAAGTCGCTGATGGAAAATTCAGTAGAGATACTCTTCCCACACTCTCAAAAACTACTAAATTATAGTGAGTTTCTCTTTAATTCCCTAAGTCTCATATTCCATTCCAGCTTTTATATTTCTAGTAAGTGATTTGTACAAGCCAGACTATATACATACAAATATAGTATTTCTTATGGCTTTAAACTCTGAGTTCTCAAAACTGAACTTGTATTATATGCTTCTGTATAGAAATGGCATTCACTACTATCTTCTGGTGTGCTCCAATTTGGTAGGCAATATAACCTATGATTAGCTTTTTAGAAATTCAAACATTCCTTTTAACATCACAATCATTAAAACACAATAAAATTAAAAACCAATACCACTTGCCTACTGTCAGATAGTCCTGTTTCATATTTGTACTGCAGAATTAGATTATCCAAATTCCTGCAAAGCTGGAGCGTTACAGAAACAACCACTCTCTGTAGAATTTTTCCCATATAAGGCAGAGTAGATGTGATTAAGCCAATCCACTGGGGATGCATCTTACATGCACAGTGTTGATGTAAAGCTCTTATCACTGCACATAGGAACATGCCTTGACATGTGATTGGCTGGGCATGCAAATACTGAAGAGAAGTCATTGGCTGGTGTGGGTTGATGTGTTCTAAGTCAGTTACCACGAATTCAAAACCTGTTTCATTCTCCTCGGAAACAGTCATTACATGATGCTCTAAAACAATTAGCCTCTGAAGAACCTTTAAGAGTTGAGATTGTAGAGTGCTGCTATTGTCCAATTCATCCTCTGAGAAGTTAATAAGGGTATCCTCTGAGAAACCTTCTTCGATGGCTACAATGTTTTTACCTGACATCTTTTCACTATGCCATTTTTGTGCACTGAAGATAGATGATAATAAACAGTGAAGAATCACCTTCTGAACCTTGCACTTGGACAACATATCAGAAATAAAACTAGGGAAGCCCTTTGCTGAGCTTTCTATAACCTTGGCTAGCTCAGTAAAGAGAAGTGTTAAAATTTCGATGCTCATCATCTGCATATTGCGATTGCCTATTAAGTCTTGTGGTGTGACCTTGACATGAGTTGGATAATGGCTACGCATATAATACAAGCAAAGAGAAATGAGAATTTCTATATACATGGAGCTCCGAAAGTTATGGTTAGAGTCCACAGGAATATGACTATAAAAGTCTTTACCCATAACAGAAATTCGATGTCTGGCCAAAAGATTTTGAAGCAAAGAGAGTTGGGGAGTGTATACATTATTGACACTAGTGGTGGAGATGGCATTTACAAAAGCAATAGGATTAGTTTTCAAGATAGCTTTGATAGCAGAAAAAGCATAGAGTGTTCTTGAGGAATCATATAACTGCAGATACAATAACACATGCTGATATAATGGGTGAATGTTGAAGCTGGGAGATTTTCGTGTTCCTGGAGACCCCATGTCACTCTCGATTTCAGAAATTTCGCCTTCTCCACAGCTATACCAATTTTCTAAGTCCAGACCATCACTAAAGAATACACTGGTTTGCTTAAGCTTTTCATTTTGAGTTTTTTTCTTGTCATCATCCTTCTTTCTGGCAAGTTTAACTTTGGGTTTTGCTCCAGGCTGCTTTCCTGACTCCTTGACAATTGTTTCCTTTTCTGAGACTTTATCTGGCAGTTTTTCTTTGAAGCTGAACTGAATACTACTATGACTTCTTTGTCTAGATTTTGCTTCTGCTGAACTGCTATAAGTTTCATGGAGTGTCTGGTGTGTTACAGAAATACAAGGTGAAGAGCTATTTCTAGAAATTCCATTAGAGGAGACTTCTAGGCCAGCCTCAGCAGATAGAGATAAAAACTGACAACTTTCATTGCTAAGCAAACTGCTCTGGCTATGCTGGATGACTTGACTTTCATTTTTAATTGCTTCCTCACTGGGATCTAATGAACTGAATTTAGGTGCCATATCATCTGTGTGTAGCTGATGTTTAATGGCTTCAGATTCCTCTTCAAGGCCACTTACAACTTTACATATAAGGTCAAAAACTACCTGCTGCACGATATCATCTGCTGAATCTTCTTTTGGACTCTGAGAATTATCTGGAGCATTCATATTTTCAGCTTCCACATCATAGCTCAAGTTGTCCCCACCAGAAGACTGGGAACAACCTGAATCTGAACTTTGAAGTATTTCTATCTGTTGATCTGGAAGGTCAAAATCAGATATGACCATTGGAATTGTCTCACTGCTAGTACTTAAAAGGGAAAGTCTGTCACTTAATGGATTGACTGTAAGACTAAAGTTCTCCATTTCATCCATCAGAAGCTGTTTTTCGCTGCTTCCTTTAGTTGTAAGGAGCTGCACTTGATTTGTGGGCATATGGGAAAATGCTTTAAAAGAAGGAAAAAACATAAGACATGTTAGAATGTTTTGCAAAATACTTTTTTCCCTTGAGACTACCAACTCATCATCTGTGAGACTTTACAAGAATGACTTAATTACTAAACTGCTTAGGTCCTTCCAAATTAGTTATATTTACTATATTAGCACCATGTATACATATATAAGTAAAATACGCAGACGCATATATAAAAGTATGCATGTATAATATGTATGTATAACATAATGGGAATGGAATTAAAATTTAAATGGACTTTTTCACTTTGTGATCTTTTGATCAGATTTTAGTCACAAAGATTTTCTATCCTTTCTACTGAAGCTCACAAATTCGAGATGTCTGTATCAGATCTGACAGAATGTACACACAGTATGTGTATGACATTATATATCACTTACAAAAGATCATTCAAGTCATAATACATAGTTATCATGTAATAATGTTATTACCAAGTTGTTTGTGCTTTTAGCCAAAATCCCGGTACATTTATCATCATTACATTTAACTTCTAGCTGTCTGGTTTATGAATCAGAAAAGCCCTCATTCTTGAGAGAAGCAGTCTAGCTTGATGAATGAGGCATTTTTCTGATTATTATTCCCTAATCAACAAGAATGAATGAAATATAGACAAGATAGCTTTATAATTTACTAGCACATCTGGGAAATGGTGTCACTGTCACAAGAAGTAATTCTAATAAGCGTAAGTTTCTGGTGAAGTGCTATCAACTTATGTGAGTACATCTTTTATTTTATTAATTGATGATTAGCATTAGGGATGAAATTATTAATTTTTTATTGTACTTACCATCATTGCAAGAAAAATTTTGCATAAAATGCTTATCATTTTCCTCCTCTGTACAACAGGGCACTTTATTCCAATAACGCTCTGCCTGCACTCGTTGCACTGAAACTCTCTGAGTTTTGGGATGAAGCAGGAGCAGCAGCAATGGCTCCAGGACTCTTGCAATGTCATGTCTTTGGAGCACCTGATTCAGCCAGGCTTGTCCCACAGAACTAGTGGAACCGTCCAAGCTATTAAGGCTATCTAACATGATGAATAGTGATCTAGCAGGAAATAGCAACAGTAGAAACAGAAAAGCAAAGCATCATTGTTTTTTGTTCTTTTTCTGAGTGAATAATTACAAAGTAATCATATTCTAAGATAATCTGAAACCTAAAGTGTATCTTTGAGGCAGAAGGCTTATTGATAGCTGTACGTGCTACATTTAGAGTTGGAAGGAGACTGTGAAACTACAGACGAGAAAACTGAGACCCAGGAGGGGAAGAGACTTGGTTAAGGCTATATAGGGCAGGGATTAAAGCCAAGGTCTTTTGACTCTAAATTCACTCTCCCTCATACCTTGCTACCACTTCTCTTTAATTAGACACCTTTCTTCTGCCCACATTTTCTTCTTAAGTCTGCATTGTGTTAAAATACACAGAGAAAACTGCTCCCAGCTACAAATAGGGACACTTTTAAAATAACTTTTAAATAGTTCAATAAATTTCAGGGATAGTAACACTATCCTGTTTACCTGGGACAAAATCAAGCAGACTACAAAGTGGCCCTCTGGCAATGATTAGAAACTGAACTACTGCTCCTGTTTAGATACCCACTTTCTAAAACTGAACATATTTGAAGGGTGAATGCTGCAGGGTTATGTATGTCTGTTCTTGGCTTGAGGGTCAGCTAAAAAGAGCTCCTGATTAATCATTGCTACCATACAAGTAGCTTAGTTCTTCAGAAGCCACTCTAAAAGGTTGCTCAGCAGGACTGAAAGTTTCCCAGTTTCTGTCAAAGTAGTTTCAGATTTAAAGTCCCATTCCAACAAAAAAATCACTGATATATGCGGTGATGTTTTATATCCCTATGCTTCAAAAAGGTTATTCCAGGATCATAAGGGGAAAATCAGGGAAGAAGCAACGTGGCTTGACTGAAAAGATACAGAACTTCAGAGGTCCTGAGTCTGAATCCAGATGATCTCTAAGATCCCTTCAAACTCTACAAATGACATATTTTAAACGTAAAAAAACTCTAATTTTGTTTAATAGCTAAATGAATGCATTTTATAAAAATGGAAAATTGCTACTTATATCCAAACACACTGATCAAAGAAAGACAATGTTAGGATAAAAAAAAAAAACACACGGCTATACAATGGATATGATAACCAACCTGTCAAAGGAACGGGCAAAAGATGATGATTTATTTATGTGAAGGTCCCTGGTTAGATGCCAAAGTACTGCAAACTTTGCATGTGCTTCCATTCTTACTTTCTGTAGAAAGACAGAAGTTTAGCTCATTTATTCTTTCTTCGAAGGCATGCAACTACTTTAGAAAAAGCAATGTATTTCTATACCTCACTCATTTTATATGAAAATATAAGAAAATTGGATGATGTTCTCCAGCTAGATGAGTAAATCATATTTAATTTATATCCTAGAACATTATATATTTCCCAAACTACAGGAGACTGAAGGCATTAACACACTTCACAAAGTGTCATGACTGCAGGAGGTAACTTTGTATGAAAGGATCTAATTCTATGAATGAATTAATATTTTCTTACCAGTTTTAAATTACAATTCAGTTTTGAGGAATAATTACAATACGTTTCCTGAAATGACATACATTATAAGTAGTAAAAATAGTAGCTAATATTGATATAGAGATTACTATGTGCTAGGGACTGTGATAAAGTGTTTTGTAATTAATCATCTTTTTTGATCCTCACAAAATCCCTGGGAGACAGATACTACTACTATTCTCATTTTAAAGAAAAGGAAACTGATACAAACAGGGGTTAAGTGACTCTCCCAAGGTCTTACAGCCAATAAATAGCTGAGGTCAAATCTGAACTCATATCTTCCTGATTCGAGGCCTGGAGCTCATGTACTCAATTACATTTCACTTCTGCTGAAAAAAAATTCATATAATATTCATATGGTAATAAATCACTTAAAAGTTATTCAGATCTAAGGAAAGAATGCAGGTAAGAATAGGTAATATGTAAGGTTAAAATAAATTCTTTCCCAAAGGGAAAAAAACCCGAGTATTAAGTACAAACACATTCAAAATACATGAAACATAAATTACCCCATTCCTGCCTGCCACTCCTTTCCCATCCCCTCACCCCCTGCCCCATACTCATGTAAGCTAATTTTTTATATTCTAATTCTTGAACAGCAGATATCTTCTTTGTCCAAATTACTCATGACAGGTTAATACAACAGGGCATTGAAATGAATTTTCGTGACTATTCAAGAATTTTCATGCAGATGACAACCAAATAATATTAAAATGAAAGTAAGGTAGAAATGTTTCTTAAGAGAGGGTTTTTGTAATTATTTTTAGTGCTTTGTAACCTTCTGGAAGCTAACAATTTATTTAACAGTGGAACCTTAAACTAGTGAAAAAATTTCACATAAAATATTTTACTTGCTTTAAAATTTACTTTTGAGAGGTTGAAAAATTTTTTTAAATGTATAAGGAAACATTGGGGGGAAAAAAGGAAGCATCCATTTCATGTACACACTTTACATGTAGGTATGCCAGAACTACAAATGTGACTACATTATCTTCTCAAGAGAGGAAGGAAAGCACTGTCCAAAGGGTAAGTAGTTTGCTGCCATTTGTGCTACTTCTTTTTTTAATTTTTTAAAAACTCTGACTGACTGCTCTATAAGTGATGTGGCCATCGTGAGGAAAAAAAAACATGTCAACTAAGCTATATGGTTTATTGAACTTTCTTAGGAAACACATGCTATAGGCTTTTCAACCATTTAGAAAAAATTTAGGGTATCTTCCCACACTTTTAGGTTTTGCAAATCATTCTATTGAGTGGCACACATATGAAATATATTTTAGATAGTAACTGGCTGGCTGCTAAGGCTGACTTCTGCTTATAATTTACCATGACATAGGATATGTGGAAAACATACAACTAATCAAAATGTAAAAATAAACCTTAACTCTATATATTTAGAATAAACTTGTTTGCATCTGGGAGATATATTTATACATACTCTTTAAAGGAAAACAGAAACACTTTAGTTTCCATCAACTCAAACAACGAGTTTTCATCTTACAGTCAGAGAATAAAATTAGCTTTTAATTGTGAAATACATTATGTAAACTAGATATATATATCAAAATTGCTGCAAACAATTCCTAGATTTTTTTTTAATAAAACAATCAACAGCATTCACAGAAATGAAAGTGTTCACATCTCTAATTATTAGGCTTTTAAAGAACTAAAGGTCAGGGGCAGGCACTAATGCACTCTCATCTTTGCACCTCTAGTTGCTTAGCATGGTACCTTGCTTAATATAATGTTTGCAGAATTTCTCTTACATCTTTACACATTATACTAGTGTGAGTAGAACACATCTTCATGGTTTCTCCAGAATCTGTGCTCCTTGAGAGCAAAGGTCGTGTCATAGTTCCTGTTAAGATTTGTTTACTTTTTGCTTCTAGTTCAGTGCTTTTACACATAATAAAGGTTTAAAAAAATGCAAAATGCCCTGGCCTTGGACCACTTATACCTTTAAAAGATCTAAGAATTATCAACTAAAACAAATTTAAATTTCTAACTAATCAGAAACAGTGACTTGAACCTAGGAATGAAAAATGCCACTTCTGATGCTTTTCAATGTTGGAAATTTTTTAATAAAAAATAAAATGCATTCATTTTAAATGGAAGTAACTAGTCCTTCCTCCCAAATGAAACCATTTTAATCTCTTTCTACAGACTTTTGAAAAAACTAAATTCATTTTCCCCAAAAGTTACTTTAACATGCTTTCCAGAATATTAATGTCCAAGATGAAAGGAGTTGAATTTACCTTATCTCTGTGGGTTAACTGCTGACTTATAACATCTTCACAAATGCTAGAAGAAGGAACCAAGTTGTGTAACTGATAAAAAAGTTCAACACTCTTCTGGTGATGCTGGGGTGTTCCATCGCCCAATTGGTCCCATAATGTTAAAGCTACATGCTTTAAAAATAAGTGCAAAATAGGCATGATTATAAACCATAGATGATAATGAACTACTTACATTTATCATTTCCATGAAGAAATTAGTAACGACCTACTGAGAACCTACAAAGCCATTCTGTAAGACCAGCAGGAAAAACAAATTGGGCTCAAAATTCAGGAACATAAAAGGAGTGTTGTGATCTGCTTAAAAAGCAGATGAGTATATAGTAGGAAAAGGCCTGAACTTTGGGTCAGAAAATTCTTTGAACACCACTTACTAGCTATATGACCATACACAAATTATGCAACTTATCTAAGCATCAATTTTCTCTTGTGCAAATGGGGAAAATAACATCATAAATACATACTTGGTGTAGTCAATAAAGAACCAACTAACTAGCTCTGGGGTCAAGAAGACCTGATTTGAGACTTGCCTCTGATGTGGACAGGCTATGTGACTATGGACAAGTGGATGTATTTTGCCACTCAGTGCTCCAGGCAAGCTCATAGAACTTTGTAGTATAGTTTGCTATACTGTATAGTATATTGTATACTGTATGTATGTATACACATACACAAATGTATACAGAGTGTTATACTATGTTGCAATGGAGAGTTCCTTATACTATGAAATCAGATTCAGATTTTTAAAAAGTACTTTCCTCACTGAATTGTGATAATCAAATGTGATCATATATATCAAGCGCTAAAAAGATCTGGACTATAAAAATGTCAGTTATTTTTATCATTGCACATAAAGAAGCATTTAAACTGAAAATGTAGGGGGAAAGAAAAAAACACATAAGTGTATCTACTATATTAGATACCTTACAAACTACAAAAGAGAGTCCTTATCAGCAATGCAAGGACCTAAAACAATTCATGGAAAATGCCATGCACATCCAGAAAGAGAAAGAACTATGAAGCTGGAATGCAGAGCGAAGATGACTATTTTCTTTTTTGTTTTGTTTTGTTTCTTTCTCATGGTTTTTCCCATTCATTATAATTCTTCTATGCAACATGACTAATATGAAAATGTGTTCAACAGGAATGTATGTGTAGACCCTATATCAGATTGCATGCCATCTTGGGGAGGGAGAGGGAGGAAATTTAAAATTTATGCAAGTGAATGTTCAAAACTAAAAATAAACTAATAAAAAAAACTACACAAGAAAAATAAGAAACAATGGTATTCAATTATACACAGGACAGAGAATTTTAAAAGTCCATAATGGAACCAACAAACTCAGATGTCTATATTCAAAAGAATAAAGTATGGGGTAAATAAGTAAAGTAATAAGAAAACCTGCCATCCTAGGTATCACTGAAGGCTTTGAGGCTCAAAGCTGGAACACAACTGTAAGGAAGATATACCTTATTCAATAGGACCAAACAGTAAAATGTAGGAGGAGGCAAGACAGCACTGTATATTAACAATATAAATTTATCTAAGCAAATCTGAGAACCAGATAAACATATGTTGAAGTGAACTAGGGCATTATTGAGAACATTAGGGAGCAGATCAAAGCAGTAAAAACTACAAGTGATACCATCATCAGAATATACTATAAACAATCTGGACAAGAGGAAATAAATGAAGAGATTTTGCAAAAAATAGGTCAAAAGTCTGGCACAGGGGCATGATGAGTGATGGAGGAATTCAATTACACGGAAATCTTCTAATGTTCCCCCCTCTCTGAAAAAGCAAAATAAAAGAAGTTCTTAATAGAACTACATAATTTCATTTTTTAAAAGGTTGAGGAAAACAAAGAGAACACTTGTTCCAGACCTTACTGACAACAATAACGAGGAACTAGTTATCAAAATTAAAAAGATGGGAATCTTGGGAAGAATTCACCTCTCCTTGAAATAGTCTGATGCACATAAAATTTTTAAAAGATTTCAAAAACTTAAGGAAAAAGGATAAACCTAAATTTCTTCAAAGAAATTCAGTCTAGGAAGGGAAAGTTCTTAGAAGTAAACTAAGAAGACACATACACACAAAAGAGAATTCCAATAAAAATAAAGAGGAGGAGCTGACTAGAGAAACCAATATGGAAGCACAGAATATGCAACAACCAATTCAAATTTTATAAAAATAAATGGAGAAAATGGAAACAAAGGTAGGTAATGGAAAATGAATGTAAAACGGTAATATGGTCTTTTAAAGGATATTGCCAAGAGTATTTTTAGTACTTAGAATGAGTTGAGGCTTTTGCGAATGCTAAGCCATCCTTCCAGTTAGCTGCAAATTCTTTCTATTAGTCTCATTTACTGTGAGAATGCTAAAATGGATACAATTCAGTTTTTCCAGTACTGTGTCCACTGGAGGTCAAAGAGTAATGATCTAACATGTAAGAGTACCAATGCCAATATTTAAAAATTTATAATGGGCCTAAAGCTATTCTGCATTTGGGGGTTAAGAGGGTTTCCACCACCAGTATCATAATCACCACAATAAATATTCAATAAGAATAGTTCAGGTCACCAGGCTTAGACTGAGTGATTGCTGAGACACTATCTGTGATCACTGAAAGTTATAGAAGAAGATGTCATATGGGAAAATGAGATGGGCAAAAAGGGGAAAGAGCAGAACAATGTGTAAGTCAGTAACCTTGATTTCAATTACAGGCAAAATTACAAGCAAAATTAAAGACTGTATTTGTTAAAGGGATAGGATGTGACTAGGTGGAGGAAAGAATGGTCACTAAGAGGCAGCATAGCTTCATCAAGAAGAGGTAATATCAGTCTCATTTGCTTTTTTTAGACTGGCAGATTAGGGGAATACAATAGACATAAGCTTAAATTTACATGAACTTGGGCAAAGTACGTGATAATACTTTGATACATGATAGTCTCTTATACTATTCTTTTGCCCAAGATGGAGAGCATGAGCTAAACAATGGTACTTTTAGAAAGATTTGGAATCAGTTGAATGTCAGACCCCAAAAAAATTCTTTAATGGTTCACTGTCAATTGAGAAGGAAGTCTCTAGAAGATTACTCCAAGGATCTGTCTTTGTCCTTGTGACATTCAACATTTTTATCATTATGTAGAGAAAGACTCAGAAGACATGCTTAATAAATTTTCAGATGACAAGAATCCGGAAGAGATAAGAAAATATGCTGGTTGACAGAACAGAAAAGCAAAGCATAGTAAAGGACTTAAATCTAATTAGATGAAACTTAATAGAGATTAATGTAAATTAGTATCTGGGTTCAAAAACATCAACTTCATAAGTAGGAGAAGCATGGCTAGATAAAAGTCCATATGAAAATTCTTGAGTGGACTGTAAGCTCCATGTATTAACTGTATATCATAGCAGCCAAAAAAAAAAGTGAATGTAATCTTTAGTCCATAGCATAAGAATAGGCAGTTTTTACATACTGAATATTCTGATTAGAGCACAGTTAGGGTAGGCACACACATGTGGAGTGGAAGGGACCTGAGAGGTTCTGATTTATTACAACTCTCACATTTATTACAGAAGAGGAATGGGACCTACGATTTGTCGAACAGGGGTAATCTGGTACTTCAGTGTCAGACATAGAATTTGAACTTAAGTCCTTGGACTCCAGAACCAGTGTTTCTCTTCCTCCTCCCCCCACTCTACCTCCCACTGATCCATAAACGCTGCCTCCTATTATGTTTAGAGTTGGATACCCTATAAGGATACTGATTAACTGGAGTGGATAGGGAAAGGCAACTAGGACAAGCTATACAACATGAAAAATCAATAGAAGGAAAGGACCACGTTTACTATGGAGGTGAGAAGGTTTGAAGGATTGTTATGTTAAAGAGGAATATAACTTGCTCTGCTTGACCCCAGAAAGAGAACTAAGGAAAAGTGGAAGTTTAACACGACTCAACAAAAGCTTCATAACAATTAGGGTTGTCCAAAAAAATGAAGCAGGTTGCCTTATGAGGTGGGGGGCTCTCCTTCACGAAAGACCTTCAAGTGAAGGTTGGGGATGATGTTGGGGATGGTGCAGAGACGATTTTTGGTCACATATAGGCTGGACTATATTGCTTTCAGTTCTGATTATGATTCTACTATTTTTATTCTGCTGTACCCTAGGAGATTTTATAATTCATACAACAGCAACCATAATTTTCCTTCAATTTTTCAAATAAATGGGCACTTCAGTTAGATCTCAGAAAAAACAATATGTGCCATTTCACTATTATAGTAATGTTAGGCATAGTGAATGATGCTAGCTTGAGTTTTTTTTAAAGATCTAAGATATATGGAATGTAGTTTAGTTTAACGATACTATATAATAATTTTAATGGTATCATAAACATGAATTACAATTCAGACTTTCAGAAGGCCTAATATTAGGAAACAGGTCACTTAAATAAAAATTTAATAATATAAGAATTCATCATGTCCTCTATCTCCTGATAATCTATCATAATTTTTGGATTAAACAGACAAAATCAGTCTTTCATTTATAACATTAGTATAAATATCATCCTGTGTGTAGATACGTATAAATTGTATGTGGATTATGCTAAATTCTATGCTCTTTACTCAAACAATGACTATTTTAAAAAATCTAGTAACCTGTGATTTATTACATATTTGTTTCTTCTTTAAAGTAAAACCTCTTCAGAGGTTTCTTCACTGCAGAATACAGTTGTCATGTCAACCTTTTTTTTTTTCCAGACAGAAGTACTCCACCATATCCTCATTGTGTTTTTGGTTTAAAAAAATGTTCCTCACTGAATCTGATTTTACACCTTGTGTAAATATGCAAGAATTGATGGGCATTTGCTTAGAAAGATATGAAAGAGCCACAGACTGTTCAGTCTATTACTTTAAAATCCATATTTGAGCATTTCCATTGCTTAAATGAGTGAGAATCATGAAGATAACACTGGATCTATGATCTCTTAAAAAAAAAGATAACTATTTCAATATAACTTGTTTCCTTTGTAATCGTATGTATTTTTATTTTATCCCTTTAAAAACATTATTCTTAGGTCATAAGCTCTACTGAAATGCCAAAAGAGTTCAAAACATCAAGAAAACTAAGAATCTTTGATATAAACATGGCAGATTTTGTATTGACTGGGTTGTCAAATTAGATTGCTAGTTAATTCAGAAGCTCTAACCATCAATAAAGCCAGGGAGAAATAAAATGACCCATATTATTTTACAAAAGGAGAGGAAAAGAAATCCAATCTGTTCCTGTCTGGAGAATTTTGCTCTCTAGAATAAATCATCCCATAAAAGGTTGATAGTCAGGATTTTACTATATAGAAATTTTAACACCTCAAGCACTCCTTTTAATAGTATGTCCTATTGCTTGGCTGAAGTTAATTAAATCATTCTTTCACTTTTTTTAATTCATGAAATTCTTGCCCTCACTACCAATGACCTTTTTTATAAGGATTAAGAAACTAATTACTAATGACTAAAGGAAGGTGTGAAAAGCAGCACACAAAGGGGTGGGTGTGCGATAAATACATAAAACACTATATATACACATTACTATCTATATTCTGTGATTTCTTTTCTTGAGAATTCTACATTCAAGTGTTTATGCTTAGTGTTTAGGATCATAAATTTGGAGTCATTTTATCCAATTCACCATTTTATAAAGAAACAGTTGAGAACTGAACTTGCCGAAGGTCCGCGGAGCTGGTAAGAGACAGAGAATTTGAACACAGATCCTCAACTTCAAACCTAGCACTCTTTCCGGTGCACTGAGTTCAGGTACTTTCATTTGTTTATTATTTTTAAAAAACAGTATTATTTATTAAATTCCTTAATTTTTTGGTTTTGGTATTGCACAGATTCTTATACTATACCTTGAAAAATTCAGTCTTTTCAGCAGTGTATCGCAGGTTGCCTTGGGTTAAGGGAGGCCTAATAACTACAGCCACTCTTCCCTGGTTTGGACTTAGGGGCTGTGTAGGTTCCACACTGTTCACATTTTCCCCAGTGACAACAGCAACAGATTGAGTCAATCCTACCAAGTCCATTACTAGCGAAATAGCAATACTTTGGACACTGAAGTCACTTGCTTGACTGCAAGCATTCATCAGAGTCTGGAGCCAGAATGGGGGCTGTACCTGCTCACAATCTGAAACAAAACACAAGAAGGAAATATAGTTTATTATCCCAAACAATATCAAGTATAGAAAAATGAAGCATTTTTAGGGCCACATACTATGAACAGGATCATAAACATTAATTTCTTTTTAATTTAGAAAATAAATTTATTTTTATATTACTTCACCTCTAGTGGCTTTAGGTAATTACTTATTAAAACAACTAACATGTTTCTTACCCTATATCAAATGTCACTGGGTAAAAAAAAAAGTAACAGCAACAAGAAAAGAAAGTCCTACCATATCTTAAGAATATTTTTTTTTTTGCTGTATGGTTTGCTTTTATTCAAGTATACAAGCAACTTTCCTCTAGTACCACTGGTAAATCAATACAGAATTGCTGAGTGCCTACTACATTAACAAGGTAAAGTTTACTAAGAAATTAAGCAAAATAAAGCAACAAAATAGAAAGAATCAAAACAAGCATGTTTATTAATAAATCTGGATGCTTAATGATAACATTTTACAGAGTGGATAGGACACTGGACTCGTAGTCAGGAAGGCCTGGATTAAAATCCTGCCTAAAGACATTTACAAACTGAATCTGAAGAAATTATATAACATCTCTGAGACCATTTCCTCCTTCATAAACAGAGTTAATAGCAGCTTGTCTAATAGGGTTATTATGATGATCAAATGATGCCGCATTTGTACAACACTGATACATATTTCTAAGATTCCCAATTACTACATCATAAAGCATTTATAAAGCACGTGTGTGCAAACAGCTGCTACATGGCGGTTTCACCACCACTACCAAAACCCTAAGGGGGCCTGGTGTTGGATGTAGATTTAGTTTATCACTCTAGGCCAAAAGAAATAAATCCTCAGCTCTCCCCTGTAAACCCTTCTCCTAATCTTATTGCTGGGGAGCAACCCTGCCTCATCCCCTCTGCCTTCTCCCTAAACCGTATTTCCATTCTGTAGTTGTTTCTGGTCCCCTGGGTGGGGAGAAGGCACTAGCATCTATCTATAGGACTCACACAAGGTAACATTTGAGCCGTCTGGAAGGAAACAAGAGATCCTGAGAGGGTGATGGGAAGGAGGAATACATTCAGGCATGGGGGGACAACCAGCACAACAACACAAGGATGAGAGAAAAGAGTATCTCGTATGAGGACCATGGTACACAGAGGGAGGATGCAAAATAAATCTGGAGAGCTAGCTTCTGATTAGGTAACACAGAGCTTTAAATGGCAAAAAGAATCGCTACTTAATCCTAGAGGTAACAGGGAATGACTGAAGTTTATTGTTTAAAGTATGGTTTGTTGAGGGCACCTAGGTAGCACAGTGGATACAGTGCCAGACCTGGAGTCAAGAAGACTCCTGTTCTTAAGTTCAAATCTGACCTGGAGAAGAAAATGGCAAAGCACTCTAGTGTCTTTGCTAAGAATACTCCAAAGGGATCACAAAGAGATGGACATGACTGAAAAATGACCGAACAGCAACGAAAGGGTGAGCTGAAAAGGTGAGACCAGCTCTTTAAGAAGATCACTTTGAGGCAATTTGGAGCGTGAGCTAAAGTGGGGAGCAGGCAAGGAGACTAGGACAAAAGTCCAAGTGAGAGGTGCTAAGGGCTTTAAATAGGGTAGTAGCTCAGTAAATGAAGAGACAGGGGCAGATGCAAATTTCGAGGCTTAGCAATAGAAAGGAAGTGTGAGGCTACTGAGGAGACAAAGACAACACTGAGCTTGTAAATGTAGGTGCCTTGAGGAAAGCTAATATCCTTAATTAGCAAATTTGGAACAAGAATGGGTTACTGGAGAAAGGTAGAGTTTTGTTTTGAAAATGTCTCATCATGGCATAGTCATCAGATTCTTGAAGACTATAACCCTAGAATGAATGCCAGATCTTGAAAGCTCTACCAAGATGGAAAGGCTCAAAATGAATTGCATGCCTGTTCTCTGGGGACCAACTTAGGGGTAATTTTGGAGCAACTCATCAATGGAGGATTGGCCACCAGGTGACTAATTTTTTTTTCTGCTATACCTTATCTTGTGAAAAGAGTCTACTAAGGCATAAAAGACATGACCTTGAAATCATAAATTCTTCTCCAAGTTTAAGATAGATAGTAGATTAGGAGCTGCAGACATAGGATCTCTAAAAATCAAGGCATTTGAGAAAGACTTGTGATATTCTTGTGGAAAAGATAAAGAACATGAACAAAGTGAAAAATATGGTGGTTATTATTATTGGGTACATGCAACACTCTTTGAGTGAATGTTTTCCAAAAACTGGAATTTATATATTTGTCTATAGTAGTAAACAATATTACTCTCCTATAAGTCTACTCTGTTCAACATTTTATGAATGACTTGAATGAAAATATAGGTTTTGGATGAAATGAAACTGGAAGGGATGGATAACAGATAAGCTCACAAAATCAGGATCCAGAAAAATCTTGACAGGAAGATTAAAGATTAAATTTAATAAGAACATATATATATAGTCCTGTACTTAGCTTCAAAAAATCAATTATACAAGTATAGGATTATTCTATCAAAAGCTGAACTGGTTAACAGATCTGCCTTGTAGAAGAATCAGCTTCAGAAAATCAGCCACAACAGTGGGACAGGAGAAGCAAGAAGACAAGTAGCTTCCAATGGAGAAATCTCTAGGATGATACAGTGGGAATAAAGTTGAATGTGGAGTCAAGAGGATGGGGTAGGAGAGGCAACAATATCTAAAACCGGGGGAGAGGTAGGTTTGAAACAGCAGATAAGAACTGTTTTCTCCTGGGAGTTGGATGGTGAAGAGAGGGAGACACTAAGCTTTCCTAGACCTTTGCCAGTAGAAAGAAAGTGAAGGGTTCTAAGATGACCACGCTGGTAGGCAGTAAAAAAAATGGAAACCTTTGCTTAACACCAATCTTTAAAAGTAAGACACAATGAAAGCTGGAACAGTAAATTCTGAAAAGCTGCAAATGGAGGCTCCAAGTAGCCAATGGTCATGGAAATAAAATTAATATCGAGGTTCATATTACGAAGAATGTTAGAAAGGAAGGAAACTAAGGTGAATTAATGGTACATGTCCTATAGGTCATATATGACCAGGACTGAGCAGTAAAACTTGGTGACACTATTGACTGCTAAACCCTGAAGCACAGGATATAATATCAGAAAGCAACCTTAGAAGTCAAGTTCAATCTTTTCACTTTATAAAGGAAACTGTGAAAGTGAAGGAACTTACTCAAGTGGAGTAAACAGGTAGAGTCAGCATTGATTACACATTTTTTTGTTTAGTTTAATGTATTATCCCGGTATGTTGTTAATTTTACTTCTAGTGCTTGAGGGTAAAATTCCCTTTAATCTAGAAGCTTGGTGTACTGTTAACAAGAATCAGGAGAAAGATCTCTGTTTGGCGAAAATTCTGTGGTCTTTTTTACCCCACAGGGAACACAGAACGTGGAGGCAATAATAAGGAAGTAGTAACTGTGGCTTGAAACCTAAAAGAAAAACCCATGCTTCCAGTCTCTTAGTTGACTGGTTACATAGCATACCTTGTGGCATTATAGGTTCCATTTAAGAAATGCATAGTATTCACCTTATAGAAAGTGATAGTTTACATTTCTTTGTACACACATCTAAACAATCATTCAACATTGGTTTTAAATTATATAAATAACCCTAAGAAGAGGCCTTTTAATGGTAAAAACTGAATTACCAGGGGTTGGTTTGAGATATATCTGATTAAGTTATTACTCAAACTTAAAGAGTAAATGAAAAATAAAGAAGTGTAGTAGAAAAGTATTGCAGATCTTAAATTTTTATTACTGTACAGAGGGGAAGATGTGGGAGGTTTAAAATCAACCACATGAATATTCTAATTAATAAAGCAAGTTAGACAGAAAAGCATGGAAAGCCTCATTGAAAAAATTCTAATCACAAAATTTTTAATCCTATATTTAGCTCATTAAACATCTGATTTTCACTGTGTTCTTATGTTGCTCTGTTTTCTTTCCCTGATTTTAATTTAAAAACAGTTATTCTTTTCTGCGTTCTTGCTTCTTATCCCTCACCTGAAGCAGTACAAAGCAGTCTGTTGCATTGCTGTGCAAACCACTCACAGTGGCTACCACAAATGATGGAGAATAAGATGAGAACCAAGGTATTTTGCTTCCTGATTTCCAATCTACATTAAAAAGCTCTAACAGAGATAAAGACTTTTCCCCAAAGTAAAAACATCAAATTCACAAGCATCTTGAGCTTGAAATTATATTTTTTTCAGAAAAATACAAGATATTGGTGTTAGTTTGTATAAACCAATAGTTTACATTCTATTAAATGTCACTTACACAGTTTTATATTTCTTCAAAATACAAGAAATTTAAAGATAAATTATTAATTACATTTGTAAACCATAATTTAGTATTCACATTCTGCACTTAAGATTATGCAGAAGGTATAATTCTGAACTTCCTGAATTTAAGATGCATCATAATAGTAAGAATTTTAAAATTTAATTACATATTAGTAACTTTTAGCTTATTTATTCATGGTGTTAGAGTTATAACATGATTTGCTGGACACTAGTGTTTTATAATCATACAATTTTAGACAAAAAATATAGAAGGAAAAATCCTTCTATTGTCTATTGTTCATAATCAGTCATTTTACATATACTAAAGAGACCAATTAAATGAATGATGACAATACACAACTAAATAGACATAGCTGTACTTTGGGGGAATAACTAATAGCTGTAATAAACCCTTGAACCAAACCTGATCTCCTTATGCTCTAAAATTAATGATAATGATTTCAGGAGATGATCCAAACTTAATTTTTAAGTATACAAAAATTTTAATTAAAAGGAGCCAAATGTTTTAAAAAATGTACACAAGTATACACTTTTGAAATACAATGGAACCAATTTCTTACTTTATTATCAACATAAATTGATCCAATGGATATAAATATTGCACTATTTTAAAACCACAACTAGAAGAATTTGGGAGTTTTTCCCCTTCTCTGTTTCTACTCACCTGCAAGCATAAATTGCCAAAGACATGAAAATCACATCTACCATAATACCAATTTCCCCTCATAATTACAGTAGATATCTTGTTTCCAAAAAGTTATCCAAACTATAACAGTACAGATCTTTTTATTAACTATCTGCAAAACAAAATTAGAGTCCTAGTTTTAAAATCTGGGGATAATTTTTAAAAGAGAAAATTGACTTTGAACAGCATGTCCAAGAAAGTACTGAAATACAGGCAATCTAAATGAACTTACCAATATCTGATTTCTCAGAATGTAACTCTGATGTATGATTCCCCTCAGCAATGTAAACAGGAAAGCTTGAACATTCAAGGAATAGCTGACAGGCAGCAATAAAGGCAGAAAGATATTCTTTTGGTGGTGTTTGTTTATTTATGTCTTTCCCTTTAACATCCCCTTGGGAGTCCCTGTCCCATTTTGTGGTCTCTCCTTGTTCTCGAGTGAGATCCACACGAAGTTCTGTTGTTGAAGGCTGAGACAAAGAATTAGTCTGAATGATATAGAGGTTGATAAGTCTGGTTAAAAACTGCTGGACATACTCCAAGCAGCACTGCATTGCAGTCTTTTGGGCTGTCTTTCCACTTCGGGGTGCCGTCCCCTGTGTGACTATGGAAGGTGGCTGTACAATGGTTTCTTCAGATCCCACCGTAGATGCTGTTTCCGTCTCTGAAGATGTGCTACCAGCTGGAATAGCAGCCGTTGCCTGTCCCTCCCTCAGTTCTCTGTCAATCTCATCAGCTTTATCTGCCTGATACTGCACAAATTCCGTAAAGCCACTCTCTGAGGAGCGACTGCTTGGTGGATTTTCACCATCTTCAAATACTTCAATGGGATTTTCAAGAGAGACTGTTGGAATCTAGGAGAGTTTTTAAAACGGGTATCAAGATAAATGCATCTATTTTATCAGAAGAGGATCATAACAAATTTAAGCATGTGATTTATAACTTTAATCATCATAAACTGTAATTTTTTTCAAAAGAAAAAAACTTCCTTTGAACCAAGTGTTCAGGATTCATAGGGTACTCAATGAAAAGAGCAATTCACATCTTGAAAAAGCTTTCATGAAAGTTATTCTAAGTTTTACTTTGTGTTTGGTAAGAACATTTTTAGACAAATTCCTTCCATTGCAATATTAAGCAAGAAATCTTTCTCATTTTTACATTATGACTGGTGGCAGACCAACTGTGTTTATTTAAAAACTTACATTCTCTTTAATCATGACAGAAAATTCTAAGAAGTAAAAGGGTTTGGCCCTTGCCATTGGTGGGAATCTGGACTAAGGGCCATATGAGACAAGAACACATTTTATATCTAATTATGTGAAGGTTTTTATTTAAAGAAGTTTGGAACTGAGACCATGAATAGCCAACACTAAATTATTGGAGAATGAATAATAGTGTGTGTAGGTATGCATATATATGTGTGTATATAGACACACATATATATGTATGAATACAGTACTTACTATGTGCCAGACACTAAGTGCTTCAATAATAATAGATAAATATTAGTAATAATGATAATAGCTAACATTTACATAACACCTATTCTGTGCCAGGGGTTGTGTGCTAAGTGCTTTAGAAATATTATCTCATTTGATCTTCACAATAACCCTGGAAAGTAGGTTCTATTATTTCCATTTTATGGATGAAGAAACTAAGGCAAACAGAAATTAAGTGACTTGCCCAAGGTCACACTTGACTCCAGGCCTGGTGCTCTATCCACTCCAGAAGTTAAAAGAAACATAGGATTTAATGGCCTAAAATTCTAAAGAGGAAGTTATTAAGTTCTCAATGAAACTCCAAGGACACAAATAAAAAAGGAACTATCTAGAAAGCCTGGTTTGGTTCCATAGGGCTGATCAGTTCACTGATCAGTTCAGATTTTTAAAAACATGAATATAAAATAGCAGCAAAGTCCTATAAGAATGAGGTCAGAACAATGAAAGCTCAGAATGAGCTGAAGTTTTCAATAAAGACTAAGGAAAACATAAAGGTACTAAAAAAAAATTGGTAGACAATAGGAAGACCAAGGACTATTGCTTAGGGTGGATGAGAGTGTAACAGATATAAGGTAAAACTACTCAAATTTTGTGCATCCTGCTCAACTGGTTCACTTTTCCCTTCCAAGAAAATTGATTTTTGGTTTAAGAAGGATCACAGAGGGGGAAAAAAAGGCTTAACAGGAAACTGAAACCCAAGACAAAAAGTGTAAGAACCAGTTATTTTCCAGGAGTCCAAATCACCTAGCCTGGGTAAACATCATCTCAGGGTACAGAAGCCATGGCAAATGTGACTGCTGAGCTGTTCTTGGTTACCATTGAGATTGTGGAGAAATAAAAGACATACTTGCAAGACAGGCTATATATTGGTTTGATTTCCAAAAAAAAATGGAAAATAGTCTGCAAACTGTAGGTCAGTGAACAAAAGGGTTTGGTAATATTTAGAAAAGGAAACAATGGTCACTAAAGAGCCAGCATAGATTTGTTAGGAGGTCATGCAAGACTAACTTCATTCACTTTTTTGACAGAATCAATCAGAGCAATAAATAATATGAATGCTAATCTTAAAGCATTCAGATTTGAATACATATCTGGTAAAATCTCCCTTGTTATTTTTGTGGACAAGACAGAGACAAGAAGAAAATACAGTTAGTTGAATTCAGAACTGGTTGAATGCAAGAACTAAAAGAAGAGTCATTGAGGAATCCACGTCAACTTGGAGGCTGGACAGCCCCAGTGCTATTCAACAACTTAGTCACTTAGATGAAGCCCAGAGACTGTGGGAAGGAAAGACTATAAATTCTGAGTTGGAAAAGACCTTAGAGATCACATGGTCCAATTCACTTCAATTTGTGGATGACATAACTGGTGCTCAAAAATGTTAAGTAACAAGTCCAAAGTAACATAGGCAGTAACAGAGATGGGGTTCAAACTCAAGTCCCTAGACTGAAAGTAATACAGCAAACTTTAAAGAATAATTATAAAGACTAGAGAAAGCATTTATTAAAATATTGTCTTCCTTGTAAACAGATCATAAAGAAATGATTACTACAGAACTTCCTCTTGCGCTTGTCAAGTTTGTTATTCTACTTAGTACAGTGGGTAGAAGAAAGAACTATGTTGGGGAATTGGGGAGAAGCACATAATCTTGATATTAAAAAAAAAATGCCATCAATTTGAGCAATCAAAATTGAATGGGTTGTCTTGTAAGGGTAACAGGCTTCTCTCACCGAAAGTTTACAAGCAGTGTTTACATGAACACTTGCTGGAGATGTTATAGACAAAAGACAGCATGAGTGGAACTAGATGAATTCTGAAGCCCCTCCCAAACCAGATTCTATGAAGTATCATATAAGATACCATTAAGAAATATTGGACTGAAAAAGGAAACAAAATAGTTAGGGAGTAAGGTCAAGAGATAAGAAAAAGAGGAATCCTTGAAATCTTAAAAGAACTAGAGGAATCCTCTATGGAAGATTTGTGGAGGAAATGGACAAAAACAGCGCAAGATTAGAAAGTACAGATGAGTTGAAATCTGTACCAGTTAAAGGAAGTATCAATGAGATCTTAGATTAGGTGTTCTTTCTATGGGTCCGTGAACTTGTTTTAAAAAATATTTTCATAACTGTATTCCAAAAGCCTATTTCATAGGCTTTGCCAGACTGCCAAAGCAATCCATAACACTAAAAAAGGAAAAGAAGTTGTCTTGCATAAATTTAAATATCAAAAGCATTAAATTAAAATTTGTACTTGTCAACTTTTTTCTGATATTTCTGTGTCCGTAACTATATGTGCAATATAGAGTGTCTCAACAATCTTAGTGTAGCTTTAATCTTTAATAACTTAATAAGCTTTAATAAAATATTAAAAATTAAAACTGTACTAAGACTTGTGGGACACCCTGTATACAGAGTAAAACAAAAATATAGAAGTGGTTACCTTTAGAAATGAAGAATTATTCAATTTTTTTCTTTAAAACCTTAATTTTTCACTTAAACTCATGCAAGTAATATCATTTAAGAAGTAAATTTCATTTCAATAACTAAAAATTACAACTAATGTATTATTGTCATAAAATATAATTTGCAATCATATCAATCTTTCTCATTAAGAAATTTAAGACTTCAAATAATACCTTTCATATTAATATAAAGTACATTATTTGGGCTAAAAATGCTAACAACCCAGTGAAATCTTACATATTTGATAATATCATAGCATACAATGTATCATAACTAGGCCTCAGGAAATTTATGTTGAAAGATATTTATTAAAACTAAGTAAAAGCTGCTCATGGTAAACAGACTGCTAATCCATTGATATAGCTTAAAAACAAACAAAAAACACATCAAGTTCTTGAAGACAAAATAAGATAGTCTAGAAAGAGAACAGGCTTTCACTTAGCCAACTTGCATCAACTAAAAAAATTTTCCATTTAAACAAATGACACAAGTGCCAAACATATCTTTAAAGAGGATCATATGTTCAATTCCAAGAAGGAGAACTGAAGATAATAATTTGGATATACTCTAAGTATATTAAAAAATAAGATTTAATGAACCATTACAAAGTAAAATTTTAAAAATTTTACATGCCACATGAAAGCAGACTTTTTACTTTAACCATACCCATTAAGAAACACTATGGAACCTTAAACAGAAAGCCTTACGTTACATAAAGCACCCCTTCAGTACTTCTTTGTCACACTTTCTTTCATACACAGAGAATACAACAATCCCTTGCACTGCTCTTTCCACTAAGATTTATCAAATTGTCTCAACATTGTGGTGAAGACACTTTAAAAGTCTTGATTTTGGAAATAGTTATAAAGCTGTACACAACTGTGTGCTTTTATAAGTCCTTATGGTTGTTCCTCCAACATAAAGGATAAACTACTTGGACAATAAATATAAAAGAGCCCAGTGCATTCAGTTTGCTCTGCCACAAAGAAATAGAACTAAAGAAAATGAGATGTTCACATGTCTAAAAGGAGAAGTGAAAAACCAACATTACCTTTTTGTCTTCCCATTCTTTGACAGAGTTGTTCTGACCACCTGAAAACCTTAAAACACTGCCCGTGCTGGCAGATAACAGAGGAGGCTGGACCTTGCTAAGAATTTTTGAGCACAGCCTGAGTGAATCTGTCAGTTCTGATAAATACAAAGTCTGAAGATGGCTTGTCAGTGCAGAAATCATTCTAAGGAGCAACTGAGGTAAGTGTTCTGTTTGTATTTCAATATAAGTCTCCTAATAAAAAAGATAATTCAATTGAGAAAAACATTTGAATAATGATGAAATGAACTTCTATCTGGGGTGTTTCCAAGATCTTAGTGCAGTTTAAATCATTAAGATTTCTGCAATCCATTTATTTAAAGTTTTTTTTACCAAAATAAGCTGGCAAATTTACTTAATTTACAATATTTTAAATATATTATGCTTTTAACCAGGAATATTAACAAATTATGTTAATTTTGAATAGAGTATTTCTAGTCCCAAATTCTAAGAAAACATTATAAAATACGTTGGGCATATTATAAGTCAACCTAGGATATATTTACTGCATTTTTCAAATTAAATATAGTAAGAAAAAAATAAACAGAATTCATAATTCATAAACAAAGAGAAAATAGGTTCAATGTCATACCTGACACAGCACCCTCATACTTCTAGTAGGCTTTGAAATGAGAGAGCAAAGAATAAAAGAGAAAATATAAGAGAAAAAAGTTCCAACAGTCTTCATCGAGATGGCTGATAAAAAATATTTTAAAAAGAATATTCATGTGTTGGAATGTCATATACTGAAGAATTAGTACTCAATCATAATTGTAAGGCTATAACATTGCTGTGTGTGTGTATGTATAGACATAAGTTATATGTTAGTTAGAAAAAGGACAAAGCATTCACAACCTCCCCCCCAAAAAAACCAATGTTATCCCAGAAGATAATAAAGTCCTATCATTTTTAATGATAAATTACTAGTAGACTAGGTTTTCTCATAAACGTGAAATTTCTGTTTCTAAGTATTTTGTATTGCATATAATCTTACCAAAGAAACTATATCCAACAAAAAATCCACTAGCAGGCAGAAATTGGTTAGCTGTAGCTCAGATGATTCACTGCTATCTCCAGGTCCAATCTGAAGTCTGGCATGCAACGTTCTCCTACAAAGGCAAATATATAATTTACTAACCACAGTAGTATGTTTAACATATTTGACAGCACCAGTAACAGCAGTTAAGTGTTCACCTTAATAATATCCCCGAAGCTGCCAGTAACAGTGAAAAATGAATGTCTAAGTTAATTCTTCTTATGTTAGTATTAAATTTAGTTTAAAAATGTATTATTTTTCCATTATGACTCCGTTTGAGAAAGCAAAACCACAGTATTTAAATGACAGTAATTCAGGAATCTATAATTTTGTCAGTAGGATATTCCATCTGCTGATATAGATCAGTTAACTTTATAACTCAGTAGATTATCTTCAAGAATTGCTATGGCCCAAGAAAAATTAAATTAAATTTAAAAATTCCATTTCCCTTAGCCAACCTAGCAAGGAGCCTTTCTGAACTTTGTTAGACTGATTCTCAGATAACTGAGAATCCATCACTGGGTCTATACTCAAAGTTTCTGGTTTGATAGAATCTACCTGTTTTTGTTCTCTGAGTGTATAGCTTTCACAAACCCAAGGTCACCTACATGCAATGATGAGACATCAGAGTGGAACCTTAATTTATGATAATAAAAATAGCTTGTATATAGAGCTTTTTAAATTTTACAGAGTACTGTCATTAAAAAATCCTCTAACACAGGTAATGAGTATATAACACCTTCAATTTATAGATGAAATGGAGGTTCAGAGGCATCAAGTGATCTTCCCAGGGACACAGCCAGTAATTATCAGCACTGAGGTTGAAGCCTTGTTGTCATTGAACTCTGTACCTAACAACTATACTTAACTGTTTTTCACCTTAGTAAATGAGAGCGATTCCATCATGTTTAAGGATCACTATCACAAATGCTCTGACTCATCCAATCAAAAAACATTTATTACAAGGCTAATATGTTCAAACCCAGGACTTCAAGGTGATCTCTGACACATCCTGTCTGTGGGGCCCTGAGCAAGTCACTCTCAGCAGCAATGTCTAAGATCGTAAGTTGAAGAACAGGCTCTAATCTGTATTGAAAGAGGAGTTCCCTATACCAACTACATCACTAGTCCAGTCTAATAATTTTTAAAAATAAAACGCTATGCTAGGCATCAGCAGCAGCTTTTAAGTGGGTAGTTAAGGCATATACATACATAAATATGATACAGAGTAACACATTATTGAGTTCTGTGAGTTAAAATGTTGCCATATATATATATACATACACACATACACATACATATATATATATATATATACCTTATATAATAAAATCCATCCACCCATGTCTTCAAAAAAAAAATACATCCATCTATCCATTTTTAGTACTAGTCTCATACTACCCTGACCCTCAGCTCTAGTCTCACATCCCCAAATGTCTACTGGACATCTCTATTTGAATACCCTGTAGGGATCTCAAACACTTTCTACACCAAATTACTTCCCTTTCTAATTTTCCTATTTATCAAGGGCACAACCACCATCTTTCTAGTCACCCAGGTTCACAAACTTGGAGTCATCCTCAACTCCTCACTCTACACTGACATTCAGTTGTATATTGTTGATTCATCAACCTTCATAACATCTCTTCATCCTCCTCTCTATATTCAAATGACCACCACCCTAATTCAAACCCCTGCCTGTACAACTGCAAAAACCTTCAGTCTGGTTCTTGTTTCAAGTTCCTCTCCTCTCAAATTCATAATCTACATGAGGGCTTCTTAAACTTTTTTCCACAGAGGATACCTTCAGCAAATCTTAAACTGTGGGTCACGAATCCATAAAAGTTTAAGAAGCACTGTGTTTTCCTAAAGTTCAAGTCTGAGCATTCTTCTTCTACTAAAACTCCAATAAATTCTCATGTTTTTCATGTAAAAGTCTTTTACAATTGGGCACCAACCTATCTGTTCAGGCTTATTACCACCTTACTCTTTTTCACATACTCTATAGTCCAGCCAAGCAAGTCTACTTGTTCCTTTCACACAACATTTAATCTACTATCTCCACATCTTTAATACAGGCATCTCCCAATGTCTGAAATGCATTTCTTTCTCACCTATATCTCTTAGAATCCTTGTTGTTTAGTCATTTTGCAGTCACGTTCATCATTTCATTTTCCCATTTGGGGTTTTCTCAGCAAAGATAATAAAGTGGCTTGTCATTTCCTTCTCTAGCTCATTTTACAAATGAAGAAACTGAGGCAAACAGGGTTAAGTGACTTGCCAGGGGTCACACCACTAGTAAATGCCTGAGGCTGTATTTGAACTCAGATTTTCCTGACTCCAGGCCTGGTACTCTTTCCACTGTACCACCAGTTTCCTTCAAAGTTCACCTCAACTCCCACTTCCTACATGACGCCTTTACTACTTCTCCCCAGGTGATGCTGTGATGATGCCTCCTCAAACAATTATTGTTTATTTACTTACTTGGTATATACTTTATATTTACTTATATATGTATATGTTGTCTTCCCCAACATCATGTAAGCTTTGTGAATGCAAGAAATATTACCATTTTAGTCTTGGCATCCCAGGTGCCTAGAACTTAGGCTAGTGCACTTAATAAATGATTAATTTATAATTAATTATATATGTAAATATATAATTATAAATAAATGCACTAAATAAATGATTGCTGATAAATGAGTTCACTAAGATGCTGGATGATCATAGTACGAAGGCTTGTTTCTTAATTACCTGCTCCCAGTTCCCATATGTCAATCTGTACTGGAGTCCAGGCCAGTAGGTTTTTCTCATGGACTCAAGAATTTTATTTCTCTTCACAGAAGCCCCAGTAAATGTATATCAATGCTGTATCTTTGCTAGGCAAAAGGATCTTTAAGAGTCCGAGGTGCACCTAAAAAAGCCAACTCAAGAAGGCTCTAGAACTCTCTTAATAGCACAATAGCTGCAAAGAGAATTTCATGACCTCAAACTACAGACCTTCACTGGAAGGCATCACCATGCACCAATCAGAGAGGTGCTGTGGCCCCTATGACAGAGGATAACATGAACCAGCATAGACTGAACAGGGAATACCTGAGCTAGATGGGAAGTCAGTCTAGATATAGATGGCCTCTAAGGTCCCTTCCAGCACTTAAAATTCCAAAATACACTGTTCTTGAAAAAAATTTTGCCCAAACTTGACCCACACTCTTGGGGCTAAGATGGAGCTTCAAAAGGCTCTTCTCGAATAGTAAGGAAATATGCAGCAGAATAAGAGAAGAAAGGACAAGGCCAAACCAAGATGGCTCTAAAAATCACAGGGTACATGTGAAAATTTACATGACCAAATTCCCTTTGCTGGCTTGAGAAAGGCACTTTTAAGTACATTTACTATAATAATAGATTAGACCTTATGCACCCTGAGCTTAGTCAGACCAATCCTTCCCACTTATTTTACTGTGTAATCTATAAAGGTTCCTTGAATATTTAACAAAAGCAGCATGATATACTGAAGGATGCAGTGGATTTGGAGTCAGAAGACTATCTGTAGGAGCTATGTGATCTTTAGCAAGTTGTTCATATCTCTGAGCCACCATTTTCTCATCTGCAAAATAGGAGACTACCCCCCTGAAGTGTTGTGAGGTTTATATGTGAGATTGTACTTTGTAAATTGTAAAGGATTACATACATGTTAGCCATTATACTAAGTGCAAGTACATCAATATGTTAATGACATTTAAAAAACAATTTAGTTATAGCAGTATGTTATTTAGTATAACTACATTATAGAAACGCCACAAAAATTTCTTTTTTTGGTTTGTTACATTTTTAAGCAAAATAAAAAAGGAAAGAATCAATTCTGAATGCCCATTCTATTCAAGTGAATAAATTTTACATACCTACAGCATTCTTCAAACCAGCGTGCAATATAATCCCACATATAATAAGGCTCAAAGGAATTAAAAAGAAGATTGGCTGTTTTAATCAGTTCTGCTGTTTTCTTGTTTTCCCTCAATTTGCTAAAAAAGAAAATAAATAAAAGCTGACAAATATCAATACTTTCCTACCCTCTTCCCTACTCTTAAGTTAATAACGTTGGAATGCTTTAGTACTATTCATATTATACTTTAGTATCAGTAAAAATTAAAATATATGGTAAGGTTAACACACTGTGAAAAACATTTACGTGCCACACTTTTATAAGAGTTTTTATAGTTAGTACCCTGAAGGATTTATACTTTCCAATAAGTGCCAATGCAAATCTAGAAGTCTGGGAATATCTTACATGAAGATAAAGTGCTTTGTAAACTACAAAGTGTGATAACAATATATTTGAATCTTAAGTCATGGGGACCTTAGACTTTATCTAGTTGCACTTTCCATTTAAGGCAAGTGATCTCTCCATAGTATTCCCAAGTGCTCATCCACATATTTACAAGACAAGTAATCTGTGCCACTGTGATGTTAGAAAACTGTTCTCTCTTCTAAGATGAAGGTGACTTCCCTGTAACCTGACACTGCATCAATTTCTGCTCTTGAGGGCTACACATTTCCTTTTTAGACAATGATCACTTAAGTATTTCAAGACTGCCATCATGTGAACCCTAAATCTTCTCTTTTTCAAGTTAAACACCCTTAGCTCCTTTTCTTGAGCTCCTTCAAAAATGCTCCAGTTTGTCTGTCCCTCCAAAAAAAATTTAAAAAAAGGGGCACAGAACTTGAAAAAGCACTCCAAAGGTTGTCAAAGAAGCAAAGATCAGAGTGGAAGTCATTCTGCACACTATATTTTTATTAATGAAGGCTAAGATTGCATCAATTTTATTGGCAGCCATCACATGGTTGAGAAGTAGTGACCTTGCAGTAACCTAAAAGCCCTAATTCCTGTTCATTTAATTTGCTATGTAGCCATTTCCTGCCACTCTACTCGACTTCTCCAACCTATCCTTATATAGTTAATATTCTGAACTAAGGTAAAAGGCTTGACATTTATCTAATCTAACTTCATTTTGACAGTCTGAGTCCATCATTTCAGAATACTGGGATCTTTCTGGATCCTGATTTTGTCACTAAATTTGTTAGGTATCTGTGCATTAATGCTGGCTGCTTGTTTTCATGGAAGTTATCAATATAAAAAAATTGAGGTCAAATAACAGGGTCAAAGTGAGAGATACATCACCCTCTAGGTTAATATTGTCCTATTAATCAATACTTATTTCTATTCTTAAATCAGTTATGAATATACTTAACATTATTACTGTCTAGTCCATACTTCTCTATGCAAGATGGATCTTGCGTAACTGAAAAATTTGCTGATTGCTCTTTGAAATGCAAGTATACTATATCCAATGCATTTAGAATGAATACATAAACTATGACATCTGTGAATCTGTGAAGTTCACTGTTAGTCCCTGGAATTTGGTTAAAACTAGAGTTGGGTTAAAAATTCACCCAGTAAAGCCCTGATACCCTTGGCTTTTTAAACTGATATTCTTGGAGTATGGAAATGGTAAAGTTATTTCCTTGTTTCTAATTTAAAACAACTGTCACTTTAGGACTTATTAAGCAAATATGTGATACAGTCTACTGGATATGTTTTAGAAACAAAGAAGTCATTTCTGTACCTGCTTAATTGTGTATGATCTTTGCTGAAGGGTGGTTCTACCTTAAGATCCAATTCTGCTTTACATTGTGTATATAATGTTCTAAATACTTCAATCAGAACATCTTCTAATATGACAGGTCCTACAATAAATATAAAAAGTAAATACAATAATTATATATTGGCAAATTATCACATAAAGATTTCTTACATAATTAAATGTCTTAAAGTAAGTTCTAGATGTCCTAAAGTAAGCTGTTTCTTTCCCTTCCTGCTTCATTCAGATTCATACAAAGCCAAAAACAATTCCACATTTTTATGTGGCTATGCTCAGAAAACAACAAAGTAACTAATGAAAACATATATTTGGGCTGTTAAACAAAGAAAATTCATTATTAGAAATTTTTAGCATTTGCATAACTGAAGTATCTTTCAAGAAGCAATTAACTAAAAATACAATCTAAATGCTGTGGTATACTATGATTTTTATTGATCTCTTAAATATTTCCTTAAGATAATTCAATTTCATGTACTTTTTAAGGAAAAGGGAAGAAAATAAGCATTTCCTATGTGCCAGACATTGTGCTGAGTGCACTACAAATATTACCTCATTATTGTGGTTGGGTGGCCTATTCTCTGAGTTAGTATACTAGTATATACATTTGTGGTGGACAAAGTATATGGATGAGATAGGTTCATTAGTGAGCAGGAGGAAGCAAGAGGGCTGCACTGCACCTGGGAAACTACACAATGCTTTTAATGATACCAAACTACAATTGGGTAAAAAGATCCATCTTTTCAATAAAACTATTCTCCTAGCCAGGTTCTGGAGTTGTGAATCTTGGAAGATATTTTTCAAAAAACTGAAGTTACAGATGACCTAAAGGACAGTATAACTACACATGGTAGGCAGAAGTAAGGTATGAAGTCCCACAAAGGTATATGTTTGAAATGTGACATAAGGGATATCACAGAGCAAACTTATGACTGAAAAAGAGATTAAATTCGTTTGGTACAAGTGAGAGATAACAGAGATGAAAAAATCGAGTGTTCCACTGGGACACCCAGAGTACAAAAGGAGCTATAGAAAGGACTTTGGCATGTATAAGGATCATCTGTGGAGTACTTAAAGAAAAACCATGAATAGTAATAGCACTAGAAAAGGCTGGGGTGGGTTGGAAATATGCACCAATAGAGGGAAGAGCAACAATGAAAAGAACACAGATTCCCTTAAGTACTGAAGTTAAACCTTTTAAGCAGGTACATGCTCACTACACCTCAAGAGAGCTTTCTGTCTTGAGGCAATTGTGCAGATACTGCTGTGATTGCTAATCTTAGGGTTGTCAATTCTTGATTTATTTTTATTATTTCTTTCCAAGATACTTTAACTAAAATTCCAAATTAGATCCACTACAGTCAAATAAAAGACACAAATGAGAAGACATACATACAATTAGGTTGGAGATGCCAGAAGTCAACAAGGGCTACTCCAAACCTTCTTTTCTTTCTTTGTTTGCTTATGGACTGAACTCTAAATGATATGAGATTGTTAATGACTGGGAATTTCTGTCTCTTTACCTTAAGTCACTAGGACACTAAAATGCTTTAAACAGCAAGGATTCCTTTGGGTGGCCTGTCATATACATCGCACAGCAAGACAGTTGAGGAGCTCATCTAGAACAGCCAATACACTCACTGTAAAAAGTTGAATTTTCTAGGTTTTTAAATGAGAAACTGAGGACCTATATTCAAATGTTATCCAATAAAATGACCTGTAAAATGACATATAGTTTTCTTTAATATTTGTCTGTATATGTGTGTGTGTATATATATTATATATGCATATATGTAAAATCAATAAGGCTTTTTTTTTAATGATATAGAATATGAACAAATTACCTAGTTCAGGTTTGTCCAATAAACTGATTAAAATGCGAAAGGGTTTTAGGTCCTGCATTAGGGTACTTTCTTCTCCAAAGCCATTCACTTGTAAGATTCCCACCATTGCCTTTTAAAAAGGAGAGAAAAATGCAAATTAGTGAACAGAAAAATTACAGTCTGATATTGATAATGAAAAAATATAAAACACCAGGCTACATGACATGCTTTTACGTGATCAAAAAAACTACAGGATAGTAACACACATGATGATGATGATATAACATCCCTGTTATTTTACTGAAATAATTTTCCCAAGGCTGGTTATTTTCCCTCTGGTTAAGAAAGAATAATATTCTTTCTTATCTTTGGAGGTAGAATTACAACTACTGCACAGTATCTTCTTATTGTTTTTCTTCCCTGTGTTAATCTGATACTGGTACTCATTCTAAGCAGTCACCTCACCAAGAAATATATCCTAGTTATTTGGAAATTCCCTCAAATAAGAGAAGTATCAGAGTAAGAATAAAGAAATATATACCTTTTTGGGGTTGAGGACAGAGCTACTCAAAAATGTTCCACTAAAATGAAGTTTTATCGTAGTGGTATTCTTGTTATAAAGCCCTCTTTGGGGATTTCAAAATTTTAAGGAGGAGCATGTGGAAATTGTGCTAAGCACTTTTACAAATATTATTTTATTTGATCCTCACAACAACCCGAGAGGTGGGTGCTATTGGTTTATTAGAGTTGGGGAAACTGGAGCAAAAAGTGACTTCCTGCTTCTAGGACCATATCCCCAAGAGATTATAAAAATGGGAAAGGGTCCCACAAGTAGAAAAATATTTATAACAGCACACTTTGTGGTGGCCAAAAACTGGAAATCAAGGGGATGCCCATCAACTGGGGAATGGCTGAACAAGTTGTGGTATACGCATGTAATGGAATACTATTGTGCTATAAGAAATGATGAACAGGAAGACTTCAGAGAGGCCTGGAAAGACTTATATGATCTGATGCTGAGCGAAAGGAGGAGAACTAGGAGAATTCTGTGCACAGCAATGATCACAGTGTGTGAGAGCTTTTTCTGGTAGACTTGGCAAGGACTTGAAAAAATCCCCAATGGTATTTTAAGGCAAAATGCCTTCCACATCCAGAAAAAGAACTATAGAATCCAATCGCAGAATGTAACAGATCACTTTCTTTTTTATTACGTTTTGGTTTGCTATATGATTTCTCCCATTCATTTTAATTCTTCTACACAGCATGACTATAGTGAAAATGTATTTAATAGGAATGTACGTGTAGAATCTATATAAAATTGTATGCCATCTCGGGGAGGGAGGAGGGAGGTAGGAGGGAGGGTAGGGGGAAAAAAATCTAAGCTATATGGTAGTGATTGCAGAACACTGAAAATAAATAAAATTAATAAAATTTTTTTAAAAAGTGACTTCCTTAGGGGCATACAGCTAAATATCTGAAGGTGGTTTGAATTCAAGTCTTTCTGATTCCAGGCCCAGCATTCTCCCCACCGTGCCAACAGCTGCCTGGGAGACTCCATGAGTTGGGCTCTGGATTTCCCACTGAGAAAAAGCCCTAACCCATACAGGAAAATAAAAGGCCATAAACAATTTCCACAGAGTAAGAATGTTATGAAAAAGCATGAGGTTTCATAGGAAAGAATTCTCCACATCACTAATAAGAGGAATGAAAATTAAAGCAACTCTGAGGCTTCACCTCACACTTATCAGTTTGACAAAGATGATAAAAGATATAAATGACAACTGTTGGAAGGACACGTGTATGCACTGTTGGTGGAGCTGTGAAATGGTCTAACTATTCTGGAAAGCAAATCAGAACTTCACTAAAGAAGTCATCAAACTGTTCATACTTTTAAACTCAGTGATATCACTCTAATAATGTCAAAGACAGAGGAAAAAGATCCCCAAAATATTTATTGCAGAACTTTTAATAATAGTAAAAACTTAGAAGGAAAGTCCCCTTATACTAGGTGCCCACTGTTGGAGGTGATGGTATGTGAAGGTCATGGAAGAAAGCATCAGTACCATGTACTAGCTCTGGAGTCAAAGGACCAAGATGCCAATACCACTTGACACTTCTGATGGGACTTGGACAAATCACTTAATCTACCTAGGTCTCACTATTCATAAAAGAGGACCGGAATAGTAGCCTTTGAGGTCCAATACAGTTCTAAATCTAGATCTTAACCTGGGCTCCAAGTTCCCTGTAAGGTCTGTGAACTTGGATGGGAAAAAAAAATTACACCTTCATTTCAATTGTTTTTCTTTGTAATCCTATGTATTTTATGTACTGAAAAACATTCTGAGAAGAGGTCCATAGAGTTCACTAGGCTGGTTAAGGGGTCCAAGACATAAAAAAGGTAAAGAACTCTTGCCCTAAATCTGATTTTAAAGAATTTCATTGTATCTTATGAAAATAATGAATATGAAGAATTCAAAGAAACTTAGAAAGACTTGTATGAATTAAAGTAGGGTGAAATTAGCAGAAAAAGGAGGATAATTTATATGATGACCATAGTAATGTAAAGGAAAACAATACTGAAATACTTCAGAACTGTGATCAATGCAATGACCAACAGTAACTCTGAGGACTGATGAGAAAAAATATACCTCTCAGCTCTCAGTAGAGAGGGAGTGAACTACAGGTACAGAATGAGGCATAAATTATCAAACATAGCCAACTTTTGATTAGCTTTGCTAAACTATATTGCTTTGTCAGAAGGATTCTAAAGGGTGGTAAAGGTGTGACTGGGAAACAAAAATGATATTTTAAAAAGCATCATTAAAGCATTTTTTAAAAGTTATTACAGGTGATTCTATATGGAAAGATCAGTCACATGACAACTTACCATCCACCAAAAGAACCTTTTACACGTAACAAAGGAGGACAGATAAGCAAAACCAACACTTTGGCCATGCATGGAAGTGATCGTTTCACTCTCCACTAGCAGTAATCCATTACTTCTCTATCCAGGGGCATGTTTCCCCACTGGTTTCCTGAGGTCATGAAAACTCATAGCACTGATCAAAGTTCTAAATGTTCTTTTCCTTTACATTATTGTGGTCAACATGAGGCAGCAGTCATGAAAACTAATGCAATCTTAGGTTGCATTTAGAGATGTCTTATGTCCATACAGAACAGTCTGGCTGTACTGGGTCTCTCATCACATCCTGTCTGGAGCACTGCATTATATTCTAGGCCCCACATTCTGGGGCAGGTATTGATAAGCTTGAGAATGTTTAGAGGAAGGTTAGCTGGATGGTGAGGGGTCCAAGTTCATGGCAGATGAGAACTAGTTTAAAAAAATGAGAAATATTTAGAGAAACAAAAAAGAATATGAAACATGATACCTGCCTTCAAGTACTTGGAAGGTTTGGATGGTGGAGCCAAGATAGTGGAGTAGAAGCATGGACCTGCTCTAGCTCTCCCCCTAAAGCCCTTAAAATACCTGTAAAAAATGACTCTACACAAAATCTAGAGTAGGAGAAGCCACAAAAATGACAGAGTGAACAGTCCAACAGCTACACATGTATGACCTACATTGAATTGCTTGCTTTCTCAATGAGGGTGGGTGGGGAGGGAGGAAGGGAGAGAATATGGAACTCAAAGCTTTAATAATGAATGTTAAAAATAGTTTTGGCATGCAACTAGGAAATAAGATGCACAGGCAATGGGTATAGAAATCTATTTTGCCCTACAGAAAAACTGAGGGGAGGGGGATGAAAGAACGGGGGGGGGGTAAGAGAAGGGAGGGCAGACTGGAGGAAAGGGTGAATGGGATGCATGCTGTGCTGGGGTAGGGGGTGGGGAGAGATGGAGAGAAATTTTGAATTCAAACTCTTGTGGAAGTGAATGTTGAGAACTGAAAAAATAAATTAATTATATTTTAAAAAATGTTTAAGGTTCTCTCATATGTAAGACAAATTTGGGCTTCATGTAAGGAAAAAGTAGAGCAGACTGTACCATGAGGTAGTTAAAATTTTCAATCCAATTATGAATGACTCCCTTTTACATATGATATAAAACGGATCTTTCTCAGGTAAAGTTTGGAATACCTGGCCACCAAGATCCTTTTACATCTTTGAGATTCTAGATGCTTAAGAATGATTAAATTTGAAAGACAAAGTATACAGGTGTTAACTACTAGCAGGATTTGATATAGATTAATAAGAGAATAAAGATTATCATTAGGGCATATATTTTGCAAATAACTACATACTGAATAAGCAAAGAGTAAAATTAAGGTATTAATTACCTGGACCAACATCTCTTTTGAAAAAGTAGTGAAATAATAAGTGGCATGTTCCTCAGGATTACTATGTCTCGTGCTTCTGGGTCCTATGGTAACACCATTATTATCAAAGCCTCCAAGCAAACAAATATAAAACACATTAGTATTCCAACCACAAAAATCTACATCACCAATTTAAAAACCATAGAGCTCAATAATGGCCAACACGTACCAATTTGTAGTCCATTTAATGGCAGCAAGAGAGATAATTTTATAAAGTTTAATAAAAGGAAATTCTATGTGAATGACATTGTTCCAGAATAATTCTCCTGCTTACCAAATAATACAAGATAACTTATTTTTCAGACTATATTAGGCAGATTTTATAGCCCTTAATACTCAAATGCAAACAGTTCATCAATCTCTATAAAGTTCTTTATGTCGTAAGGTTCAGGACTAGAATTCATTGGGGCCTGTGAATTCTCCTGGGCATTTTCTGAGAGAAGATATGTGGGTCACTCAAGACCAACAAAATGTTAAATGAAAGAATGACATGCACTGGGTAGAAGAGCCGTTGCCCCACTCAACCTCTATCCATATCCCATTTAGGTACTTCATGACTTTAAAGGTAAAAAAATAATTTTTGACTAATTCACCCACAGTATGAATTTATTTGCATTATCACAATCATAATTTTACAGAAAAGAACATGACCTAAAGGATTCAAATAACTAAAGTTCCAATGAGGTCTTCTTCCATAATATATAACTATAAACCAAATATGGAATGTTCATTAGGGAAATCTGAATTCATATTTTTTATGAAATTTTATTATTACACAAAATAATAAGAAGCAAATGAATCCACAATAAACGTCATATACTTTTCCCTAAGAAGTTTTTGCTTCCTCATGCCATGTACTCAGTAAATGATTGTTGTTTTAAAAAATCAACATAAACACATAAAATCCCAGCAGTTTCTTTAAAAAGTCAAAGTTTTTTTTTCCATATCATAGCACTTTCAGTTTTTTCAGGTTTAATCACGCACATATCACATACCTACCTAGAAGCCATGCATAAAGCCTGCGATTTAGAGACATATCCCTTCTTAGAACCACATGAAGAGCTGCTGACAAGATTCTGATCATGTCAGGGCGAGTTGCCTGAAAAAGGGATGAAACATTTAAATTTAAATTTAAACTTTTTCTTCTGAGTTTGTCTTTAAGTAAATTCATGGCAACAGAAAGGAATTAAGACCCCAATTCTGTATTCCTGATTATTCTTTTTCTTTTCATTTCTTTCTATTTCCTTTCTTCTTACTATCCTATTGAATTTTTTTTTTTTTTATGATCATGTTGGTTAGTATTCATTAAAGATTTGTTTTCAGTTCAAAGAGACGTACAATTTTGGCTCTAAGGAAGTCAATCAGAATGCACATTTCAGGAATACTAAAGATCACCATCCAAAATAACAATTTTAGAGCTATCAATAGTGCCCAACAATTCTACTATTACTAACTCTTTCTGGTTAAAGTTAAAGTCTCTGTTAGAGTGAAAATATGTTATCTGACAGAGTTTTTATTAGCCATCAACATCATAAAATGAATTAATTTATCAGATTAGTTTATTATTATAATTATAATTTATTAATTTATCAGATAAGCTTTGATCACCTAGCAGTGGCCCTTTGTACAACAATATCGGGTGGTAGACTTTCATTGAGATTAGAAAGAAAAGCAGATGATGAGAAATGAGGAAAAAGTCTAGAAAACAGATGGTAGAAGATAGCTGAGGAAGGCAAGCTCTGATAAGGCAACATAAATCAAAAGAACCTATAAAGTCAAAACACAGTATTAAGATCCTTGGTTCATGAGAAAGGAGCCCAAGTTGGGGTAGGAGAAGAGCTGGCAAGAGGAGAAATAACAAAAAAAGAGAATAAAATAATTTGCTCAGTGCTAATCCAGTTATGAAGAGTTAGCAAAGGAAAAAATAAAACACTGTAACAGGGGTCCCTATTCCACATTGAATGACTGAAAATCACCACAAGCTGCTGTTTTTGTAAAATTAGAAGTCAATACTTTTTCCCTCTACTATTAAACTTACTTTGGCAATAAAGAAATGCTTATGTATCACACTGAGCAGTCAAAGTTTCTGAATATACAGGAATTCAGACCATTTCTTCACAAATAAGGAAATCAATTCTAGTCAACTAGATGCTTCATTTTTGAATTCCCAAGTTAGTTGTGATCAACTGTAATAAAAGCACTACAGAATGTCAAGGAGTGGCTAAAACGTCTTTCCTATTGCAGCCAGTTCTCCAATGAAAATTACATGGCTCCCACATTTCAAGCATACAAACCTCAGAAGTCATGATGGTAATGACCAAGGCAGAGGCTCCAAGTACACAATGTTAGGTAGAGCTACCACTGACTTGAAAGCTATGCTTTGCTCTCTTTTTGTCTTTTATGTTACATTTTTATAAAGACTATTGACTACTTAGGGAGTGAAAGACATAGGTAAACCTTTTAAAAACTCTGTTAAATGAATCCACTTCATGTTTGCTATAAGAATTATTCCCCTTTAGTTCTTCAGCTTACTTATAAATCTGCTCTTTAAAAAAAAAACCAAACACCTGTTTTGAGAAGTCATATGGAACAGTAAAAAAAAGGCCTGACATAAACTGGCTATGTGACACTGGGAAATCACTTAGTCTCCATGTGTCCCTGGCACCTTTCTAAGACAATTATAGAACAGGTGTTGATCTGCAACGGTAAAAGGAGTTTCCCAGGGGATAAAGTCATGGGTTCAGATCAAAACAATCCCACTCTTCCCAGCCAGAAACTCCCATTCTACTTCTACCTATTACTTTATGAAATACAAAAAAGACATATATGATGACTATCATTAAAAATGCCTGTGTATATAATACACACACACTGGCAATCATCTGATTTCTAAAACAAGTACCGTAGATTTATATCACTAGTATTTTACCTGACTCATATGGAAAGGAAAGCAGAAGAGTATGAGGTCCAGGGTGCTTCTTTGTACAAGGACACTCGAATCCTGTACTGAAGTACTTACTGCTTCTACCTGAAGAGAGAATGCCATGAAACCACCAGTACTTACTGAAAACTAACACTGATACAATCACAGTGAAATCATGCCAACAAAGCAAATCAAACCTTTCCTTCTTCCCAAGTTGGTAAGAGGAATACTCTGGGCATAATCATCCTGATCAAATGTAGTGATTTTTAAAGAAATCCAAAAGAATCTCTTTACATATTTTAAAACATTTAAAAAATTATATGAAGGAATGATATGAGAAAGGTCTATGGGGAGGGTAAAACCATTTGGTACTAGTTTAAAAAACAAAAAAGAAGACAAATGGCAAAGATTAGACAATGAAGAATCAAAAATTAAACTGAATGATTCAATGTTCAATAAACCTAAAATTAATTTAATTATTTAAATAAACTCCAAAATTAAATTTAAATTATAAATTACTTAGCAAACAACTCCCTATCTGAAAAGGATTACTAGAAAAATGGAAACCCAATCTAGTGAAAATTAATTTTAGACAAACATACCATATGCCATAATACTCCAAAAATGCCTACATAACCTGAATATAAAAGGGGATACTATTTTTAAAAATTAGAAGAATGCCAGAGAAGGTCAGGAATCAACCTACCTATGGCTTGTAAAACTCTTTATAACCTGTATCCTTCCTGTCTTTCCAGTCCTTTCATACTTTACTACACTTCATCTACACTAGGATCCAGTGATGCTGACCACCTTACTGCTCCCCTCCCATAAGATATGCCATCTCCAGATTCCATTCATTTTCACTGGCTGCACCTGTGCTTGGGACATTCCCTCCTCATCTCTGCCTCTGGGATTCCCTGGCTTTCATTAGCTCTTGGCTAAGGTTTTATCTTGTGTGAAAAGACTTTCCAAGTACCCCCTTAATTTTAGTGCCTTCCCCAGAGATCATCTACAAGTATCATTCATATGTGTGTATACAAAATGTGTGTGTGTGCATGTGTGTGTGTGTGTATTAGTTGCATATTGGTCCCCATCACACTGTGAGTTCCCTAAGAGGAAGGAATCTTTTTTTAAAATAGTATTTTTTTTTCCCCAATTACACGTCAAGAAAATTTTTAACAAGATTCTGAGTTCAAAAGTTTTCTCCTTCCCTCACTCCTTCCCCTCTCATCTTCTGAAATCAGTAAGCAGTTTGATGTATAATTTATACATATGCTATCATGTAAAAAGTATTTCCATATTAATTACACTTGTGAAAGAAACAGAAAAAAATAAGAATGAAGTGGAAAAAAATTTGATTCAATTTGCATTCAAAGTCCATCAGTTCTTTGGAAATGAAGGGCATTTTCCTTCGTGAGTCCTTTGCACTTGCTTTGGATCACTGGGTTCCTGACAGCCGATCATCAGAAAATGCTGTTGATACTGTGTACAAAGGTTTCCTGGTTCTTCTCATTTTACTCTGCATCAGTTCATACCAGTCTCTCCAGAATTTTCTGAAATCTGCCTGTTCATCATTTCTTGTTGCATAGTAGTATTCCATTACATTCATTTATCACAGCTTGTTTAGCTATTCCCCAGTTGATGAATATCCCTTCAATTTCAACATTTTGCTACCATGAAAAGGGCTGCTATAAACATTTCTGCACACGTGGGTCCTTTCCCCCTTTTTATGATCTCTTTGGGATGTAGACATAGTAGTGGTATTGTTGAATCAAAGGATATGCCCTTTGGGCACAGTTTCAAATTGTTCTCCAGGATGGTTAGATCAGTTCACAACTCTACCAATAGTACATCAGTGTCCCAATTTTCCTACATCCTCTCCAATATTTATCACCTTCCTTTTTTGTCATATTACCAGTCTGATAGGAGTGAAGTGGTATCAGGTCAGTCGTTTTTCCCATGAGGTATTTTACATTTTCTTCCATTTTTTAAACTAATTTTTTGATTACTGATGTCTCACTAGCTTTCACTTGCCCAATTCCAACTTTTAAGGTATTGTTTTCTTCAATTAGCTTTTGTACTTTCCTTTCCATTTGGCCAACTATACTCTTTAAAGAGTTTTTTCTTCACTGTATTTCTGTATCTCCTTTTTCCATCTGGCCAATTCTACTTTTTAAGCAGTTTTCTTTCATAATTTTCTTGCATCACTCTCATTTATTCCCCCAACTTTTCTTTGTTCTGGGGCGCCACTTTATGGCTACTTGGAGGTTAACATGGGAGAGCTCCAGAATTTACTACATACTCCATAACACCTTAGCTCCCAGAAGTCTAGAAGAGGGATTGTTTTTGGCTTTTCATTTTACCTCAGTACTTTTCATAATGCAGGCACTTATTAAAACACTTATTTACTATGGCTTGGGGGAAGGAGGCATGACTTTCTAACCAAACAAGAGATAGAGGTCATTAGAAATTCTGATTAAGATTGTACATGTATGAACTATATCACATTGCTTGCTATCTTGGGGAGGGAAAAAGGGAAGGAGGGCAAGAGAAAAAAGTTTTAACTCAAAATCTTATAAAAGTGAATGCTGAAAACTTTCTTTACATGTAATTGAAAAAATAAAATACTATTACAAAAAGTAATTTTGATTAAATGAAATTGAAAAGCTTTTTCGTGAATAAATCTCAAGAAAAGTAAGATAAGAAAACAAGTGGTTAAATGGGAATCAAAACAGCTCTATGGTTTCTGTTCACACACATAAATTGGTGAGAATGACAGAAGTTTGGAAAAATCAGTGCTGGAGGAGTTATAAAAAGATAGTCACACCAATGTACTGTCAGTAAAGCTGTGAATTGGTCCAAACATTCTGAAAAGTAATTTGGAGTAATGCAAATAAAAATAAATTGCTTATAATCTTTGAGCCAACAATTTCATCATTGGAAATATAAAATAAGGAGATCAATGACAACTAGAAAAGCCCCAGATATATCAAAATATTTATAGCAGCACTTTTTGTGGCAGGAAAGAACTACAAGTAAAGTAGAAGCCCATTAACTGGGGTAAGGCTAAATAAATTGTAGTTTGTGAGTAAAAAGTAATGACTACATTGCAAAAATGATGACTAAGATTGATTCAGAGAAACTTGGGAAACTTTCCAAACTGATGCAGAATAAAATAAGCAGATTCAAGAGAATTTACAGGATGATAGTAATGTAATGGAAAACAATTTGGAAAACTTTGGAAATCAGATTAACACAGTGAATAATTACGATTGAAGAAGAATGACGATGAAACACGTCTTTCATCTCTTGGCAGAAGTGATGTATTTATTAGAAGTACAGAATGAAACATACAATTTGAGAAATAGTCAATGTATGGATTCTTTTGTTTCCCTATAATTACCTGTTAAAAGGGAGGGCCTTCTCTTGGGGGAAGAAGGAAGGATATGAATAAGTAAATACTGATAGATACAAAAAAAATTTTTAAAGAAAAAATAAGCAAAACGTTAAGAAACGCAGAAGAAAAAAGGATAAAAAGGGGGAAATTTTGTTACTACCTAAATTTAATATTTAAATTACCTAAATTTAAAACTCACTTTTGTTAAAACAAAATTTATACAAGAGAAGGTCAGGGTTTCACATACAATCCTCTTTGTTGTTCTTTATGTACCAAAACGATGTGTTTATGAATGATTAAATTCATAATAAAAGAATTTAAATAAAAAAGAATGAAATTTATTTTTAATTGTACAAAGATGTGTAAAGTTTTTAAAGAAATGATAGCAACATAAAAGCTGTGGTGGCATATGTATGTTTTTAAGTGAAAACAGAAATATTCTGTACATACCATGAGTTCAATATCACTACCAATTATATAAAGTTGATCCTCCATTGAAAGCTTCCTGTTCAAATGTGAGAGAACATACGTGATCCCAGGTAAACGCACAGCAGGACTGGTAAGAAGACTACCCCAGAGGGCACTGTAGAATGCTGACTGGTCCACTGCAGCAGCAACCTTCTCCAACAAAGTGTTAGTCCTAAAGTGCAAAACAAAGGACTTATTCAAGAGTTTTGTTTCAAGTACATTAAAACAGAATGCTCTGCCTAGAAAAGGTAAAGTAATAGCACACATCTGCTTAGGAAAAAGTGTACTATTCTTTCTAAAACACATACTCAGTGGCTTGCTTAAAATATTTTAAGAGTTTTTCTAATGTTTTCTTTACACGTCTATGTTACATAATTCAACGTTATTGATATTGTCAGTAATAATAATCACCAATTTTATATAGCACTATAAGAATTGCAAAGTGCTTTACAAATTATTACAAATACTACAAATTACAAATATTAACTCATCTGATCCTTACAACAACCCTGTAAGGCAGATACTACAGGTATTATTATTCTTGTCTTAAAGATGAAGAAATTTATACTCAGATTTTTAAGTGTGGCAGAGTTCACATAGCTGGTAAGTATTAGAAATGGGATTTCCCAGATCTTCTTGACTTCAATTCTACAGTCTACCATGCAATGCAGTCTTTCTAATTTATTATATTACACATGGAGAAAACAAAACATTTTTATCACTTTCTTGAATATAATCTTTTAATACTGATTGCTTTTTTATTTGTTTTAAGCGAAATTTTAAAACTTAAAGATAGAATCATATCAATTTTAGGATCAAGTCTCCTTGACTCACTTGCTTTGTGACTTCAAACAAAAGTCATTAATTTACTTATAGGTAAAACAAGGGACAAACCTAACAAACCACCTGAGATACTATTTAGAATAACAATTAACATAATATACTATAAGCAACTTTGGTTCCAAAGCAATGAAGTCTACTAATTCAATATATGTATTAAGTTTTCAACTATAGTCATGACATACAGATTTTCACCTTATTAAAAAAGGTGAAGACATCTAAAACACCAAGAGATTTATAAACTAGGTAAAATCAACTATTGTAGCAACACTTTCCAAAAACAGTAAGCAAATAAGCAAAATAGATAGGTTATTAAAAGCTAGGTTAATATAAGTTTTGAGAATAGTAGTACTCAGCACTTAAATAGCTGCTTATTCTTTTTTTTGTTTTTTAAAAAAATTATTTGTTTTCAGTTTTCTATAATCACTCCCAAAAGTCTTAGATTTTCTCCCTCTCCCTCCTTCCTCCCCTCCCCAAGACAGCGTGCAATCTTATATGGGTTCTATACATACATTCTTATTAAATACATTTTCACATTAGTCATGTTACATGAAAGAATTAAAATGGGAGAAACCATAAAACAAAACAAAACAAAACATAACACAAGAGTAAAATGATCTCCTTCATTTTGCGATCAAACATTTTGCCTCAAGAGTCCATGGGGAATTTTCCAGGTCTTTGCATTGCTGTGAAGGACTAAGTCTACCAGAAAAATTTCTCACACACTGTGGCTGCTGCTGTGTACAAAGTTCTCCTGGTTCTGCTCCTTTCACTCAGCATCAGTTCATATAAGTCCTTCCAGGCCTCTCTGAAGTCTTCCTGTTCATCATTTCTTATAGCACAACAGTGTTCCAATACATTCATATACCACAACTTGTTCAGTCCTCCAACTGATGGGCATCCCCTTGATTTCCAGTTTTTGGCTACCACAGAGAAAGCTACTATAAATATTTTTGTACATGTGGGACCCTTTCTCATTTTTATGATTTGTTTGGGATTCAGTCCTAGAAGTGATATTGCTGGGTCAAAGGGTATGCCTTTTTGTAGCCCTTTGGGAATGGTTCCAAATTGCTCTCCAGAATGGTTGAATTAGCTTGCAGCTTCCCCAACAATGAATTAGTGTTCCACCTCTCCCATGTCGTCTTCTCCAACATTTATCATCTTCTTGTTTTGTCATGTCAGCAAATCTGTTAGGTGTGATGTGGTACCTGAGTTGTTTTGATTGTCTCTCTCAGTGATTTAGAGCATTTTTTCATATGACTATAGACAGTTTTAATTTCTTTCTCGGAAAACTGCCTGTTCATATCCTTTGACCATTTATCAATTGGGGAATGGGTGCTTATTCTTAAAGCAATTTATAAGGCTATCATTCTCCAGCACTATCTGAGGATTTCAGACAGTAAAAATTTAAACTGTCTTATTTCAAACACTTTGATTAAATCTATTAATGCCTTTAATAAAATTAGCAAATTTTTATTTTCTTTAAAAGAAAATTCTTCATGGAATTTTTTCCAATTTTTGTTTAAATAAATTATCACTTAAAATATGCCCTTCAAAAGAAAGAGAAGCATGTCCACACTACTTGGTGGAATAAACACTTGGCAAGGAGTTTTAGAAAGCCTGGTTCTACAATGACCAATTTTGATTAACTTTGGTGAATTTAATTTTCGTCCATTTAAAACATCTAATAAGAAAATGTTTTACACTCTAAATCCATTTAATGTTATAACAGTAAAATTACTGTTAGGAAAAATACAGGGGACAGAACTTTCCTGATGATTAAAGACAGCATTGTATTTAGAGTTGAAGAACCCAGTTTCAACTGCTGCATAACCTTAGGCAAGTAACTCCCTGGGTCTCAGTGTCCACACAATCAAAATAAAGGATTGTATTAGGTTACTGTATAATTAATTATATACTAATTGTTACATTATTATTATTATATGTAAACATACATATTACATATACACAGAATGTATATATTATATATGTACCTATTATACATATATTATTATATACTAATTGTTATAGTATTATTTAATTTCAAAAGTCTCTTCCAGATTCTATGGAAGATCTATATTGATGCCAAATCTAAATTGATGCCAAAACATAAAAGAAGGAAGCAACTAACAAGTTATTTATTATTTACCATCACAAGTAACACCTGCCAAACGAATTCCAATTGTCTTACCTTTCATAGTATTCTGACCCCTCCTCCAAGCCAGGTAGAATTCCAGTTAACAATCCTTGTAGACCAGGCTTTAATGTTTTACCCAAAGGTAGGTAATATATCTCATATAAACTCAGCAGTGTTGGTTTAACAGACATGGCAGCATTGGCAAGAAGAGGAAAAAGTCCAGAACTATTTAAAAAGCAAAGAAAAAAAATAACTTGTTAAATATTAATATTCCACCAATATGGACAACAACAGATAAACAACTTGAAGTCTACAATAGAATGAATGAAAGAATACTCTCTATTATAAGAATTAGAAAGTATCTAGGATCTTAGGAGGATCTGTGAAAGGATAAGGACAAGGAGCAAAGAGGAAAAGAAAGCAATACGTATCATGAAAGGTACCAATGGAGAGAAATCTCTGATACTTGATAAATTCACATAATAGTCACTAAATGCTGCACAAAAAGATTTATTTAGAAATACAAAGAACTCTTGTATTTTCATTGCCATGGAGTATCCTCCTGTAATCTCCTTTACAAATGGGCTCTGTGGCCTAGCACTCCCTTCCCCTGAGCCAGGTCACCTGTGATCATCTGCAGCAGCCATACTGCCTGACAGGGGCTGCTCTGGGTCCACCACAGGAAGAACAAGCAACATGACACCAATCCCATCCAATGGTTCACTTGTAGTAACCCATGACTACTCCACTTCCAGCAACAGCTCCTGTGGAAGTGTTGAGTACTCTGTCGAAGTGATCCCCCACCATCCTGGTTTTCCCAAATCAGACCCAGGCCACTGCTGGGCAAGTTATTTCTTCTGGAAGTTGAGTCATCCATTCATGATAACTGTACTGGAATCCCAGAGCACTCAGGAACTTTTCAGGTTGCTCATGGCATGATCACCTGTAACCTGGCAGAGGAGGCTATGAGGAAGTTGCACATCAGTGAGCCCAGCAAGACCAGTCCTGGACCTTCTGCATGAGCAGTAGCATCTTCCTTGTTGCTCCCACCTCCTTTGAGAAGGTACACAATTTGATAAAGTTACAAATGTGTAGTCCTGCAAAACATTTCCTTAAGTCATATTGTGAAATAAAACACAGATTAAAAAAACCTTCAAGAAAAATAAAGTAAAAAATAATATGCTTCAATTTGTACTCAGAAACCATCAGTTCTTTCTCTAGGGATGGAGAGCATTTTTCATTATAGGTTCTTCAGTGTTGTCTAGGATCACTGTATTGCTGAGGATAGCTAAGTCATTCACAGGTGATCACCTTGCAAAATTGCTGTTACTTTATGCACAGTAGATTTCATTTTGCACCAGCTCATGCAAGTCTTTCCAGGTTTTTCTGACAGCATCTTGCTCGTCATTTCTCACAGTACAACAGTATTCCATCACAATCACATACCACAATTTGTTCAGCCATTCCCCAATTGATGGGCATCCACTCAGTTCCCAATTCTTTGCTACCAGAAAAGAGCTACTATAAATACCTTTGTACATATAGGTCCTTTTCCTTTTTGTTTTTTTTCTCTTTTGGGATACAGACCTAGCAGAGATATTGCTAGGTCAAAAGGGTAGGCATATTTTTATAGCCATTTGGGAATAGTTCCAAGTTGCTTTACAGAAGGGTTGAATTAGTTCACAACTCCACTGACAGTACATTAATATCGCATTTTTCCTATATCGCTTCCTACCATTTGTCATTTCCCTTTTCTGTCCTATTAGTCAATATAACAGGTATATAATAACTCAGAATTGCTTTAATTTGTATTTCTCCAATCCGTAGCAAGTTAGAGCATTTTTTCATATGGCTATAGTTTTGATTATTTCATCTGGAAACTGTTCATATCTTCTGATCATTTATCAATTGGGAAATGGTTCTTATTTTTATAAATTTGACTCTACATGTCTGAGAAATTATGCCTTTATCAGAGAAACTTGCTCCAAAATTTTTTCAATTATTGCTAAATGTATTTCCCTTCATCCTAATTTCCCCATTTACTCTACTTGCTCTATCCTTCCTCAAAGGTGTTTTGCTTCTAACTATCCCCTCCCCCAATCTGTCCTCCCTTCTATCACACTCCTCCCCTGCCCCCTTTCTTTTATCCCCTTCCCCTCCAAATTTTCCATAGACAGATTTCTATACCCAAGTGAATGTGTATGCTATTCCCTCTTTGAGCCAATTCTCATGAGAGTAAGGTTCACTCACTCCCCGCCTCACCTCCACTGTAAAACTTTTTCTGGACTTTTTTTTCTCCCAGAACATTCCTCTCACCTCTTAATTCTATTTTTTTAGATACCATCCCTTCATACTCAGTTCATGCCTGTGCCCTCTGCCTATATATACCCCTTCTAACTACCCTAATAATAGAAAGTTCTTATGAGTTAAAAGTGTCATCTTCCCATATAGGAATGTAAACTGTTTAACCTTACTAAGTCCATTATGATTTTCCCATGCTTCTCTTGAGTCTTGTATTTGAAAGTCAAATTTTCTATTCAGCTCTGGTCTTTTCATTAAGAATACTTGAAAGTCCTCTATTTCATTAAATATTCCCCCCCCACCCCACCCCCACCAAAGGATTATACTCAGTTTTGCTGGGTAGGTGATTCTTGGTTTAAATCCTAGTTCCTTTGCACACCTGAATATCATATCATATTCCAAGCCCTATGATGTCACTAGAGTAAGTTTCTAGGGTCAGAATTGTCTTCCTGTTTGCTCATTTTCCCAGCCCATTACTTCACTTTTAACTCTTTGTTAAAGTAGGGCTCTGTTTCCAGAATGGAAGGTGCACTGTCCCAAGTTTCAGGGGTTTTGTGCACCTGTTTTCAGAAATACTTCTAAGGACCTGTAAGTTTTCAGTTCTTCCAAGGTGGTATGATTTAAGGAAAGGTGTTTACTGTTCTCCTGGTCTGAGTGACCACAAGCACTCTTTCTATGCTGGAACTGTGGCAAGCATCCAATCCACTGTGGCTGCAAGATTTGATCTGCTAGTGCTCCTCCTCACCCTAGAATGCCACCCAGGACTGCGACCCAGATTTGAGAATGGGCAAAGCAACAGAATCCTGCCTCAGTGCCAGCAAAGAGACCCCTGTAATCTCCTGATCAGCTGTTCAATCCCCTTATTGACTGTGGGCTGAAAGCTCCAGAAGCAGCTGCTGTTGCTGCTCATTCAGTGGTTCCCAAGGCCTGCTCCTGGTTTACCAAGGCCTGGACTGTTGCTGGCATGGCCTATGCTGAATTTTGCTCCCCTCTTACCCAAGTATGTCGGACCTTTCCTGCCAACCTTCTAAGTTGCCTTTGGCTGGAAAAATTATCTATCATTTTCCTCATTGTTTATATTATTCTTCTCACTACATCAGTTCATACAAATCTTTCCATGTTTCTCTGAATTCTTTATATACATCAGTCATAATTTTTGCACAATAATTTTTCATTACATTAATTTACCACAAATTTTTTATCCATTCTTAAGTCAATGGGAACCCACTTAGTTTCCAATTCTTTGCCACCATGAGGCCTTTCTTTGTCTTCCTTCAGTTTTATACTCAGTACTGTGATCTCTGGGCTTATACGTTTAGCAGTCAGGTACAACAGACCAGTGTTTGACAAATTTAAGAACACCAAAAGAGGCAGAGGAGCCAAGATGGCAGAGTAAAGGCAGGGACTCACTTAAGCTCTCCCCCCAAACTCCTCCAAATACCTTAAAATAATGATTCTAAACAAATTCTAGAAAGGCAGAACCCACAAAAGGATGAAGTCAAACGATCTTCTAGCCCAAGTCAATTTGGAAGGTCTGTTGCACCAGGGTAAGACAGGCAAGTTCAAGCTGCACCAATGCACACTGGGCTCCAGCAAACCAGGAGCAGGCTTGGGGCAACTGAATCAGTGCCAGCAGTGTTAGTTTCCAGACTGTTCAGCCCACAGACATAGAACTCACAAAAGGATGGGGTGAAATACTTTTTCCAGATATCAAACAAAGCAACAGAAAAAACAGAAAAGGTTAAAAGAGAAAGAATGAAATTGAAATGAAATGTTACCACTTCATATATATCAAATAGCATAGCATCTAAATACTTAAAGGAAAAGTTAATCAAATTATAGAGAGAAAGACTAACAAAAACAAGCTCTTATAGAATGCTTTAAGGTATGCAAGGCACTTTATAAATATTAACTTATTTTATCCTTGCTATAATTCTGGAAAAAAGGTGCGATTATCACCCCTATTTTACAGATGAGGAAATTGAGGCCAAAAGAGGTTAAGTGACTTGCCCAGGGCCACAGAGTAATAAGTACCTGAGGTCACATCTGAACTTCGGTCTTCCTAACTCTAAGTCCACTGTTTACCTACTATGCCACCAAAGCTATAATTGCTATCTCAGACCTTGACAAATACAACAAAAATATAAAAAAGAAATTAAGAGACACAAAATAAATTTATAAAGGTTAGTGACAGTTCAAATACTGACTAGAAATAGAAAGGAATAAACATATTTTTCACTCTTATCTGTGCATGGCACCTTTAGAACATTGGCCATATGCTAGGGCAAGAAAAATCTTATCAACAAAAGCTGAAAAAAAATATTAAACATCTTTTACTGACCACAATGCAATAAATATTACAATAAACAAAGGGCTTTTGAAGAAAGGATTAAAATTTAAATGAACATTAAATAATCTAACCCTAAAGAACTGGTGAGTCAAAGAACAAAATGCATAAACAGTAATTCAAACAGAAAATGACAAAAGAAAAATATATAAAAATTTGTGTAATTCAGTCAGAACGGTTTTTAGGAGAAATTTTTTATTGCTAAACACTTTCATCAATTAAAAAAAACTTCAATTAAACACAAAAAATACGAATCCTGGATATCAAGAGACGAACAAAAATGAAAGCATAAAAGTCCTCCTGAATTGATAAATAAAACTAAGAGCTGGATTCTTGGGAAAAATTAATAAAATAGATAAATCATTAGCTACCCTACTTAAAGGAAAAGAAAATCAATATGCTGGTATGATAAGTGATAAAGGAGAATTCGCTACAAAAGAAAAAATTTCAGGAAATTATTAGAAATCATTTTGCTAAATTATATGCCAACAAAACTGACAATTTAAATTAAGTAAATGAATATATATAAAAATTTAAAATCAGATTAACAGAACAAAAAATAGATTTTGAATAAGCCAATCTCAGTAAAAGAAACTGAAGGAGCCAAAAATGCAGTCAGAACTCTTAATTCCAAAATCTACTGGCTTATCTCAAGCATCACCCTTTTTGATCTCTACAATATGTCAATCATTCTTCTCTGGAACACTCTTTCCTCTCTAGGTTTTTACCTGGTTTCCTTCTACTTGCATAAGCACTCCTTCACAACCTTCTTAGCAGTATTGTTATTCAAGTCATGTTCCCTAAAAGCAGAGTGGTAAAGCAGTAGTTCCAGCGGATACGAAGTCAGGAAGACCTGAATTCAAATGCTGCCTTAGGTACTGATACTAGCTATATGACATTGGGCAAGTCACTTAACTTCTTAGGTTGCTTCTTTTTCTAAAAAATGGGGATGATGGCACCTATATCAGGGGGTTGTGAGTAATCAAATGAGGTAACATATGTAAAGCACTTTGAAAACTAAAGTTTTATTATTAACCATGGGTGTCTACAATGGTTCTGTCCTGGACAAATCAATGCAGATGATTCCCAGATCTAAATATCCAATCCAATTCTCTTTCCTGAACTCCAGTCTCATATTACCAAATCTGTCTTAGATATCTCAAAATGGATTGGCATCTCAAACTCAACATTTCCAAAATGGAACTTATCTTTCTTTCCCACAAGTCTTTCCTTTTCCAAACTTCCCTATTACTACAAAAGACATTACTACAAGGCTCACACTTGTGATTCTGCAAAACAAGGTAGAAGAAAGAAACACAATAAATAATATATTTAATTTTCTAAAGATCCTACCTCTCCCTGGCTGGAAGAGTAGGGACTACTCATAGATTCCATGCCACTAGTCATAGGCACAGAAGCTTTTTTGACTTGCCCTGTTTCCAAGTTAGGTTGGTTCACCCTTACTTTGGCAACCAGGTCCTCCCTATCCCTCCTGTTCATAGGAGTAAAAGATATTAATGCCAAACACCAACTGGCATAGTTTACTACAGCCCAGAGCTCCCAAGCTCAGTCTTCCCATTGTCTGGATTATAGGAATGCACCATCATGACCAAAAGTAACAGATTTTTAAAAAATGTTTCTGAATGGCATAAATTGAGATACACAAAGATTGTAATATTAAGAGTTAAAAACCTGTCATTATTGAGGCAATCAGTTTCTTTATTAATTTTGAGAATATAAAAAAGGAGGTTTTTTTTTAAAAATATGTATAAAATAGTGAAATTATTAAATTGGTTTTTGTTTGTTTTATAAAATGTTTACATAGAGGCATAATCACACAGTGTACACAAACACTAAAATGACGCTTACCTATAAAGAAAAAGATCTTTGGCAAGGCGCTTAGGTCCAATGATTTTGAAGATAATCTCGTATGTTTCAAGTGCTTTTCGATGAACTCCACCGGGCAATGCTGGGTGCAGGCATTGTGCTAGGCGTTTGCCTATGGTCAGCTTTTTTGGTACTACCTGGTACTTTGCATTATTTTGTAAAACCTGGTAGAAAACACTTATAGTACATTAAAGCAATCTCTGGTGTTTCATTTTATCTGTCACTACTTACTGCTTTTAATTAAATCAACTCAAGCATTTATTAAACTCCTACTATATTTTAGACATATGCCAGGCATTATTAAAGTACAGAAAGTGAAAACAGTCCCTACTTGCAAGGAGTCTACATTTTAATGGGGGACGCAAGGACACATAAAATATATGTACAGCATGAATATGTTATTAAATGTGTGCATTCCAAAAGGATAGTAAAATACAAAGTAGTTTGGGAGGTAGGACAGTAATATTGGGGAAGGTTGGGATAGGGAAAGTTTCTATGCAGAAAACAGTACCTGAGCACATCCGTGGAAGAGAGAAAAGGCTTTATGGGGTGAAGGAGAGGGACCTTATAATGTGCAAGTAAGGAAAGAGACGGTATATTCCAGGCACTGGAGATGAGCAGGGACATGGAATGCTGGGGGGGAGTCATAGAGAGAATGCCAGTTTGGCAAGATCAGAGTTTAAGAGAAGTGATATTAAATAAGGACAGAAAGATAGGTTGAGGACAGGTTGTATAAAGTTTTAAAAACTTAAAAATGAGAGTTTCTTTTTTATCCTAGAGGCAAAAAGAAGCCAATGAAGCAGGGTGAATAGCTTATTCATATAGTTATTTCTGTGCTTAAGGAAAATCACTTTGGCATTAGTGTGGAGCATGGACTGGAATGGGGAGACTGAGGTAACAAGATCAATTAGCCACTTGTAATAACCTAGGTTATGATATGAAGAAGGCCTGAACTAAGGTAGCAGGGCAACTTTATAAGTGTAGACAAGGGAGTTGGATATGAGAAATACTGTAAAGGAGAAATGGCAAGACTTGGCAACTGATTTAATGTGTGGGTTGAGAGAGATTATTATGAACCTGGGAAACTATAAGGATGGTAGAATGTGGGACAAAAATGGGAAAGTATGAAAGGGAAGGTTTAGGGGGAATAATAATGCATTCCATTTTGGACATTTTTAGCTTAAGATGTCTCTGGGACACTCAGTTTGAAATACTCAAAACCTAATTAGTGATTTAGAAGCTCAGTGGAGAGATGGATGGGACATATCAATCTGAGAGACATGAATGAATAAAACAATCATTAAACACTTATTTTATGTGTTAAAGCAGTTAAAGAGTCATCTTCATATAAAGATGACAGTTTAAACTCATGCAGGTGGATGAGGTAAATCAGGAAAGACAATGCAGAGGAGAAAAAAATAGGGCCTAGAACCAATATCTGGGAAAATCCTCAGTTAGGGGACACGATATGGTCAATGAGCCAGGAAAAAAGACTTCAGAAAGGCTGCCTCAGTGAGATATACGGATTAACCAGAAGAGGGTAATGTCAACAAAAACCCTAAGAAGAAAGAATAGCCAAAAGGTGAACGTTATTGTGTCCAAAGCTCCAGAATGATTAAGTCTGAGAAAAAACCTACCAGACTTGGCAATTAAGATCACTGATAACTTTGAAGCAAACAGTTTTAGTTGTGTGATCAAATCAGAGGTCAGACTGCAAAGCATTGAAGAAGAACAAATAAGAAAGAAAATGGAGGTAGAAAATGTCTAGACAGCTTTTTGAATGAGATTGGCTGAGAAAGGGAGGAGAGGTCCAGGAAGATGGCTTCTACGGATGGTAGCATCTAATAAAGGTTTTTTAAGGATGGAGAAGACAAGTATGTGTGAAGGTAGTAAGGAAGAAACCAGTTGATTTAGCAGAGATTGAAGATGTGATAGAAGGGTAATGACTGAGGATACAATCTGTTAAAGAAGAAAGGAAGTAACAGTTTTAAATATAGATGTAAAGGGCCATATCAATTAAACTACCAAAGAATTATTTTATAGAGCTAAAAAAATAACAAAATTCACCTGGAAGAACAAAAAGGAAAGAATATCAAAGGCATCAATGAAAAAAATATGAAGGAACAGCCCAGCAGCATCAGATTTCGAGCTATATTACAAAAGCAATAATCAAGAAAATAACCTGATACTAAGAAATAGATTGGTGGGTCAGTGGAATAGATTATGTAAAAAATATAGTCATCTAGTATTTGATAAATCCAAAAATCCAAGCTTTTGGAGTAAGAAAACTCAACATTTGGGGCGGTGGGGGCAGAGCCAAGATGATGGAGTAGAAACAGGGACCAGTTAAGAGTTCTACTCCCAAACCCCTCAAAAAAACCTGTAAAAAATGACTCTAAACAAGTTCTAGAGCAGCAAAAGCCACAAAAGGACAGACTGAAGCAAATTTCCAGCCCAAGACAATCTGGAAAGTTGATAGAAAGTGTCTATCACACTGGGTTGGGAGTGGAGCGCAGTTCAGCATGGGCCGAACACAGCTGGAAAAGGCCTTACAGGACTGAATTGCTGGCAGCAGCCGCAGTTTCCAGACTTCTCAAGCCACAAATACCAGACAGCTTTGAAGGTCAGTGGGAAGGGTCTCTCACCTGGCTGAGAGAGGACTGTGATCCAGTCCCAGCCAAAGGTGAAGCCAAGGCTGCTTCTGGAGCCCCTCACTTAACAAAAAGCCCAAAAGTCAAATAACTGGCTGGGCAGCTGCCTCTGGAGCCCCTCATTTAATGAAGAGCTCAAAAGTCAAGTAACTGACTGGAAAAATGAGCAAACAGGGAAAAAGAAGCAGACTATAGATTCTTACTTTCTCATTGAAGAAGTATTTTCTTACATGATTCTGACTAGGAAGATCAAAACACACAATCAGAAGAAGACAATAAAGCCAAAGCTCCTGCATCCAAAACATCCAAGAAAAATATGAACTGGTCTCAGGCCACAGAAGAGTTCAAAAAATATTTTGAAAATTAAGTAAGAGAAGTAGAGGAAAAACTGGGAAGATAAATGAGAGTGATGCAAGAAAATCATGAAGAAAGAGTCAATATCTTGCGCTAAAGGAGACCCCCAAAAATGCTGAAGAAAATAAAACTCAAATGGCAAAAGAGGTCCAAAAAGTCAATGAGAAGAATGCCTTAAAAAGCAGAATTGGCCAAATGGAAAAGTGTTAAAGCTTACAGAAGAAAATAATTACTTAAAAATTAGAATGGAACAAATGGAAATTTTATGAGAAATCAAGAAATTACAAAACAAAATTAAAAGAATGAGAAAATAGGAGACAATGTGAAGTATCTCATTGGAAAAACAACTAACCTGGAAAATGGATCCAGGACAGATAATTTAAAAATTATTGGAATAACTGAAAACCATGATCAAAAAAAGAGGCTAGACATCATCTTTCAAGAAATTATCAAGAAAAACTGCCCTGATACTCAAGAACCAGAGGGTAAAATGGAAATGGAAAGAATCTACCAATAACTTCCTAAAAGAGATCCCAAAAGGAAAACTCCTAGGAATACTGTAGCCAAATTCCAGAATTACCAGGTCAAGGAAAAAATATTACATGCACCCAGAAAGAAACAATTCAAGTACTATGGAAACACAATCAGGATAACACAAGATTTTAGCAGCTTCTACATTAAGGGATCTAAGGGCTTGGAATATGATATTCGAGGTCAAAGGAGACAGGATTAAAACTACGAATCACCTATCCACCAAAACTGAGTATAATACTTCAGGGGAAAAAATGGAATTTCAATGAAATTAAGGACTTCCAAGCATTCTTGTTGAAAAGACCAGAGCTGAAGAGAAAATTTGACTTTCAAATACAAGAATCAAGAGAAGCATGAAAAGGTAAACAGGAAAGAGAAACCATAAAGGACTTATTAAAGTTGAACTGTTTACATTCTTACATGGAAAAATAATATTTGTAATTCATGAGATCTTTCTCAGTATTAGGATAGGTGAAGGAAATTCTATATATACATGTGTATGTATCTATGTATGTGTGTGTGTGTGTGTGTGTGTGTGTGTGTGTACACACACACACACACACACACACACACACACACACACACACACACACACACACGGAGAGAGACAGAGGGTACAGAGTGAGCCGAATATGAAGGGATGGTACCTAAAAAAGAAAATTAAGTGTTGAAAGGACTGTACTAGGAAAAAGAAAAAGGGAGAGGAAAAATGTAGTAAATCATCTCACATAAAAGAGGCAAGAAAGCTTTTACAAGGAAAGGGAAGAAGGGGAAAGTGAGGGAGTAAATGAGCCTTCCTTTTATCAGATTTGGTTTCAGGAGGGAATAACACGCACACTCAATTGGGTATGGAAGTTTATCTTACCCTACAGGAAAGTGAGGGGGGGAGGGATGAGAGAGGGGAGATAATAGAAGGGACAGCAGATTGGAGAAAGGGGTAATAGGAGGCAAACACTTTGGTAGAGGGACAGGTTAAAGGAGAGAATAGAGGGCGGGACAGGATAAAGGGAAATATAGTTAGTATTTCACAACATGACTATTAATGGAAGTATTTTGCATGACTGTACATGTAAAACTACTGAATTGCTTGCCTTCTCAATGAGGAGGGTAGGGAGGGGGAAGGGAGAGAATGTGGAACTCAAAGGTATAAAAATGAAAATTATCAACTGTTTTTACATGCAACTAGAAAATAAGACATATAAACAATGAGATACAGAAATCTATCTTGCCCTACAGGAAAATAGAAGGGAAAAGAATGTGTGGCAGGGGGAAAAGGGGAAATAGAAGGGAGGGCAGTTTGTAGGAAAGGGCAATCAAAATACATGCTGTCCTGGGATGGGAAGAGGGAGGATATGGGAAGAAATTTTGAAATTCAAAATTATATGGAAGTGAATGTTGAAGACCAAAAATAAATTAAAGAAAACTCAACATTTGACAGAAATTTCCAGGAAAATGCAGAAATTAGCATGGACTAGCATCTCAAACCATAATCAAGATAAGGTCAAAATGAATAATTCAGACATAAAGGGTGATATCATAAATGTAAATAAGGGGAGCATGGAAAAATGTACCTGTCATATTTATGGATAAAGAAAGAGTTTACAAACAAGTAAGAGATAGAGAAGACCACAGGAAGATTATAAAATAGCTAATTTTGATTACATGAAATGAAAAAAGTTTTGAACAAAAATAATACAATCAAAGTTAAAAGGAAAAGCAGGAAAGTGGGAAAAAATTTTTAAAGCAAGTTTCTCTGATAAAAGTCTCATTTCTCAAATATAAACGGAACTAAGCCAAATTCATAAAAAAAAAAAAATTAGAGCCATTCTCCAAAAGATCAAAGAAATGGGAAAAGGACACATTTGTACAAAAATATTTATAGCAGTTCTTTTTGTGGTAGCAAAGAATTGGAAACTGAGAGGATGCCCATTAGTTGGGGAATGGCTGAACAAGTTGTGGAATATGATTTGTGATGGAAATGACAAGCAGGATGCTTTGAAAAAACCAGGGAAGGCTTATATGAACTGAGGCAAAGTGATATGAACAGAAAATAGAGAACATCATACACAGTAACAGCAATATTACGATGATGATTAGCTGTGAAAGACTTAACTACTCGATCAAGACAATAACCCAAGACAATTCTAAAGGACTCATGATGAAGAATGCTATTTACCCCTGCAGTAAGAACTGATGAACTCTTGAATACAAACTGAAGTATATCTTTTTTTTACTTTCTTTATTTTTCTTGGTCTTATGTGTTTTCTTTTGCAACATGACCAATATGGAAATGTTTTGCATGATTTAACATGTATAATCAATATCAAATTGCTTGCCAGTGGAGAAGTGGGAGGAAGAAAATTTGGAACTCAAAATTTTTTTAAATGTTAATTTTTTTTCACATGTAATGAGAAATATATATTTATTTTATAAAACTAAGGGTGAATATAAAGGGAATAGGTAGCCTTGACAAGAAGAAGGGCCAACTCTTTATCAAAGAAGAGAGAGTTTGGTTTTTTTAAGATGAAAAGAAGGGAAAGAAAGTGAACTCGCACTGAATGGCCTCAAACTTTTCAGGCAAGTAAGAGACAACATTCTCAGTTGAGAAAGAGGAGTAATGGAGGTGTAAGGAGAGCTTGTGATAGAAGAGACAACTGGAAATAGCTTCTGTGGAGAGTGAAGTAAAGAATCTGTTAGGGAGAAATAAAGGAATACCTTGCTGTAGTGAGTGCTCAGCAGAGTTGGATAACATGAATTTATATTGTATACAGTCACCACAAAGTTATGGAGAGAATCCAGAAGAGTTCAGCAGCTTGTGAGTAGAAGGGGAAGAGATAGAGTGTGGAAATAATCTAGGGCTAAGGTTTAGCAACAGTTGCAGCAATAGGATGAGGGGTCAAGGGACGTTAAGAGCAAAGGACTGTTATTAGATTGAAACTGGAGGGGAAGAAAACTGAAGCCAGAATAGGGTAAATAATGACCCAAGAAAATACTGAAGGGTTGAGTCACTGTTGGTCTTGATGAAGATGAAGAATAGATTTAGGAGAGATGAGGTATAGGAGAGTAAGTTATGGTCAGATAACATAATAAAAGTTTCTAATTACTGGTGTGGAACAATTGTGGGTAATAGTGAGGTCTAGTGGTATGATCATCTTTATGTGTGTGGTGGTTTACATCATGGGACTAAAGGAAACTAGGAATTGGTAGGTTAAGGAGTTTGCGGGAGCATCAGTGTGGGTATTGTACCTCTATTATAAGGGCAGGAGTTGAGGAAGAAAGGAAGATAATGAGCCAGGTGCTGAACTCCTTTAGAAAAGAGAGAGAATGATTTGGGGGCCGTATCCATTTTATTGTTTTAATGCTCATTAAAAAACCAAATTATGTCAATTCACTACTATTCATACTATTACTATGGCACTTAATAATTTATTACTATTTATTATTTATTTATTAGCATTATTAGTATGTACCTAGCTACCACATAAGTATCTTTACATAATAATGAATGTAAAATATAAGTAGTTACTAAGAAAAAATAGTTTATGATTATTTTCTCCTCCTTCTGTGTCTCATTATCTTCTTAAAAATTTAAAAAAAACTTTCTGGCAGAATATTCTTTCTTCCTCTATAAGACATCCTTTAAAGACAAATGTCTATGAGAGATAAAATAATTTCCCCCTCACTGATTTCATGGACTTTAGTGTACTGGCCATTTTAAGAAAGTCAAATGCTATAACTGCTATAAAGCAAAATCTGGCATAAAAATGGTAGAGAAGGGTCCTCAATAGATGTTAAAGGGAATTAGTTAATTTAAAATTTTAATACTATGAAAAGAAAAAACTATTTTACTGGTTACAAATGTGAAAATCTTGTTCTTCCCTATGCAGAATAAAAATTTTATGGTTTTTAATTTCATATTTTAATCTTTAAAGAAAGCCCACTAACACAATAATCAAATATTTTTTCCTGGTAATTATTTCTTTGCTCAATGTGGACAGAAAAAACATACCTTGTTGAGCTTCCCAAGTGCAGATATTAAGTCTGCCCATTCACTGGAGTATTCAAAATTCTTGAGCGCTTTGTCGATCGCTGCTACATAATTCCTGTACTTGGAGTCACTCAGTAACTCCAGCTCCTCCGTGTTCATTCTCCCACAGATTCCCACTAGAGGTGAGCTCGCAAGTCATGTAAAATCATTCCCTATAGGAAAGAGTTTGTTGAGGAAAAAACTCTGTTGCAAAGTTAAATAATATAATAATGTAAGAATTTCTTGCAGTAAATCTTGTGATTATTTTAAATATTATTATAGAGAGGTAGTCAAGGTTGGTTACAAGAATGTGGGAGAAATAAGTGGGCAGCTCTGCACATCTTTCAGTGGGCTAAAATAACTCACAGTTTGAAGATACAAAAGAAAGGGTACTCTTTTGGCTCTTACTATTACACTATATCACTATCACCATATTATATGAATGTATTCCCTTTACAACAAGCTACAATCACAATAACACCCTGATAATTTGAAACACTACAGACCTGAACAGATTTGAGACACCATCTCATTTTTATTAAAAAGAACAAAAGGGAACCTAGTCAATTCAGAATTTCAAATTACACATTATTTTGAATTAACTGATAACAGGATGAATAAGAATTTTACCATCACTGGTTTGATCCACCAAAACCTCCCAGTTCTCACTTCCTCACAACTGACTATACATTCCTCACAACTGCCAGGCATTTCTCAATGCTTAGGAAAACCTACTTTTCCAAGGTAATAGCCTGTCTTTAAATGTCTATCTACTCTACAGGTCCACCAGCTAGTGAAATATACAACAATTTCAAAGGGTAACCAGGTAGATCATAGTTGCTGCTATATATCTTTATATCCTTGTCCTATCTCTTTGAGAAGTAAGATTATTGATTGCTAATAAGTGCACTATCAAAGAAACAGCTGTTTTCCCACTTGACACTTCCACATCATCCCCCAATTTACTTCAAATGTCAACAGCATCCATCCCTACTCTTTCCATTAGCTTTTAATATTTAGAGGAAATGCAACAATAGTCAAAGGATATAAATAGTTCACAAATGATGAATTGTCAAGTATTCACAACCATATGATAAAATGCTCCAAATCACGAATAGTAAGATAAATGTAAATCAAAACAATCCTGAAATTTTACCTCACATCCTGCAAACTGGCAACAATCAATGTTGGACGAGTTGTGGAAAGACAGACATTAACACATTGTGGAAATATCAAATGGTACATCTGTTTTGGAAAGCAATCTGGAATTATGCAAATCAAGTACTATCATGTCCATATCCTTTGAAACAGAAATTCCATTATTGGGCTTATACCCTACAGAAGTCATTGATAAGAAAAAAGTATACATACACTCCAAAATATTGAAAACAGCAGTATTTGTAACAGCTAAAAACTGAAAACAAAGTATATCCATCTACTTTGGAAATGTTTAAACAAACTGTAGTACATGAATGTAAAGAAATACTACTGTGTTTTAAGAAAGATATATATATATATATATATAATAAATATAGAAAAGCAAGGACACATCTATTCAAACTGATACTTAGTGAAGTAGAGTCAAAAAATAATATACATAATATTTACAACAATGTAAATGAAAAGAATAATGATGCACCAAAAGATCAAAAGTAAATGTACTGAAATCATAAAGATCAAATAGGCTGCAATGAAAAGAGATGAGAAGATCCACCCAATTTATAAGCCTTTGTGGAGATGGGAGACCCATAGGTGTTACACACTGCATGCTTGTTGACCTTTTCAATATATTGTTTCAGTTGTGCTGACTTTTCTTTTCCTCTTTTCAAAAACACTATTTGTCATATAGGATGGCTCTTGGAGAGGGAGAGGTGAAAGAATATGTAAGATACCATGGTAATGAAAAAAACAGATAATAGCAATGAAAACTTACTCTAAAAAAAGATCTAGGGGAAATGTCATCAAAAGATATGAAAAGGCAGTTTTCAAAGGAAGAAATCCAAGCTATCAACAGCTTCATGAAAAACGCTTGAAAATACTAATAATCAGAGAAATGCAAATTAAACCAACTCAGGTTCCACCTCAAACCTTTCAGATGGACAAAACAGACAAAAAAGAAAATAGCAAATATCAGAGGGGCTTCAGGAAAAAAAGGCACATTAATACATTGACGGAATTATGTAGTGGACCAGACATCTGCAAAACAGCATGAAACTGCAAAAGTCCTAAAATGTATCTATAGCCCTGACCCAGCAATACCACAACTAAGCCTATGCCTCAAGGAGATCAAAGAAAGAAGTGGGCTATATGAACTGATATAGTGAAGTGAGAAGAACCAGGGAACAAGTTCTACAATAACAACAATATTGTAAAGAAAAACAAGTTTGAAAGACCTAAGAACTCTGACCAGTGCAATGAATCATCAAGTACAATTTTCTAAGAACTGATGATGAAGCAAACTACCCATCTGTTAACAGAGAGGTGACTAAATGAAGATGGAGAATGATTTTGTCCATCAATAAATTAAATAAACAATAAATGAAACACCCACAATGTATCAAGCATTGTGCTAAACACTGGGGATACAAATATAAAAAAGATAGTCTGTGCCCTCAAGGAGCTTACAATCTAAGCCGGAGAAGACAATACACAGAAGGAAGCTGAAAAGTGCAGTGCAAGGAAGGCAGAAAGGAAGGTACCCAGGACGGGGTGTAATTGAGAAGTCCAAAGGAATACAGCAGCTTGGGAATAAACAGAGTGAGAATGACATCTACATTTTTGGATGTGGCCAATGTGGGAATGTTTTGTTTGACTACACATATTTGATACAAGATTGTTTTCTCTACCCAGCCCCCACAAGAAGGGAAGGTGAGAAGGCAAGAAAATAAATGCTGATTAACTGAGAATTATTTTTTTTAAATAGAGGAATATAGCCTTCTTTGGTTAAAACTAAAATCACCTGGTATAATCTAACATGCTTTCTTTAATTAAGAACATACCAAACAAATCCAACACAAACTTCTCAGTTTTCTACTCTTTCCCCGAACCCTGCCAAAAGTAAACAAGCAAAATGTAAAATAGGGAAGAAATTAAGATATTTTTAGATTACAGACACTTTCAAATTAGAGACTATTCTATATGTGAATAAAAAAATACAACTGTGTTACTTGGCTTTAAGATTTTTCTCTTCTAAATCAATTTATCATTTAACTAAAAGTCAATGAATGTTAAATTTTTCCATAAATACTCTTAAAAAATTATATGTTGACTATAATTAGCAAGTATATTCTTGCTTCTCAGTCAGCTAATGGTAAGTTTATTTGCAGTTAGCTGGACTAACACCAGATCAGACTGATAACTTCCAATTTCTTTACTATGTGGGACTTAGTGGAAGAGACAATAATGACAAAGGTTTCAGGTCTGAAACCTCAAATTTTCCCAGTAAGACAAAAGGAAAAGCAAAGAGGCCAAAGAACAAGGAAATGGACCTACGTGAACAAAAATATTTAGAGCAGCACTTTTTGTAATGGCAAAGAATTGGAAAGTAAGGGGGTGCCCATCAATTGGGGAATGGCTGAACTAGTAATGTTATACGAATATAATAGAATACTACCGTTTGATAAGAAATGATGAAGGAAATGGTTTCAGAAAAATCTAGGAAGACTTACATGAACTGATACAAAGTGAAATGGGCAGAATCAGGAGAACAATGTATATAGCGACACAATACTATAAAGATAATCAACAAAAGAAGAAAAGCTAGAGTCTTCATGAGCTTCTTTTCTACCAGTTTTCCATTCCATCCTTGGATGGCCTAGAGCATGCAAGGACTATAGTGGTACTATTCACATAAGGTCAAATCCCATCTCTGACAAAGTAAGACCTTGAGCAAGTTACCTGACCTTTCCCTCTCCAAGGATTATAATACTTCTACTACCTATCTTACAAGTTTTTGTGAGAAATGTCATATAAATGAGAGTAGTTATAATCAGCAGCAGAAGCAGATGTTATATACAGCAAGAAATTAGGTCCCAATGGGAAAAACCTGCCATTCCCACCCTGTACAACCATATTTTCTCATTTATTCAACATTAAATATCCATTTTGTTTAACATACTGTTTTCTCATGAACAGTTTAGTATAAGCTTAGAGGACGTTAGCAGTATGTATGAAGCTACCAATACGGTAAGTGACAAAATAATTCTTTTTCATATCAAGTTATGTCTTTAAATTCCAAAATAATTTTTAAAATTGATCTTTGAATACCTAAATATTAGTCAGAAATTTACAGTGTTAGAAGGAAGAGTATCTTTACAGTCCTTAGTTTTAGGATAGACTTTTATCATATTTCACCTTATGTTATAATTATTTGTCCATATCTTTTACCTTAGATGTAAGTTCCTTAAGGGGTAGGAAAATATGTGTTAGTGATCCCTGTATCTGCATATATAACATTTAGCAGTGCCTTAGACATAACAGCTTAATAAAGATTGCTAAGTACTTTCAAATTTCAAACTACTCATAGCCCACGTAACATTAGTTGTGATCATCTGATAGAGTTGAATGTCTCAAACTACTTAAACTAGTAGTCATAATTCAACTGTAATTACTATTAATATGACATGGCTAGAATGATCCTCTTCCTCATCTCTACCTAATAGAATCCATGGATTCCTCCCAGGTTCAGCTGAAGCACCACTTCCTAAGAAATCTTTTCTGATTGTTCAAATTATTAGTGCTTTACAGCATTTATTTTTGTACCCATTTTGCATTCACTTCTCTATGTACATTATGTTTTCTTCAGGATTGGTAAATTCCTTGAGGACAGGAATTATTTTTGTCTTTGTATTCTCAGCACTAGCATAGCATCAACAAGCAATATAGAAGGCCCTAACTAAACACTTATTGAACTGACTCCCCAAGTTTAGTGCTTTCCCCACTATTTCATACTTGTTTATCATAGAAGGTCAACTTCTGGTTAATTAGAAGCACCATACCAAACTTAAAACTTATTTTAAAAATTCTAATACTTGTTCTATCCTAAGTAAACTTAGTACTATGAGCTGAATGCTTTTAACAGCACTATAAATTAAATTCCTTCATAGGAACCAATCTTTAAACTAATTTTTATCAATTTAATGAAAAATCCTCAGGAAAATAACAATAATAGCTAATTGTAAAGTGTTTTCTACACTGATAAAGAATATGATTTCTTGTAAATATAGAACACAAATTTGAGCATGTTTTTGCCTCATCTGTTCAATAACCTAAGTTCCTCCTAATAAATTGCAATCACAACATAAAAGTTCATAGTGGCAGATCATTTCTACTGAAGAATAAAAGAGTTCTTCAAAGTTATTTAAAGTAAGATTCCTCCTTCATAGTGTTTTCAAGGGTACATAAGTCATCTAGAAGGAAAAAGTGGGTCTTAGGATGGACCCTAACTACTTTGAGAGAATGGAAATGTTGGGATACAGTAAAAACAGTTATTTTGAAAACAGTTAATTGAATTCAATAATATAAAATGGCTAGAATTTTTAGGAGCCTGTGGTTTTCTATATAGCCAATTATTTTAGTTCAACCATTAAAAAAAAAGATCCATCTACAAAAGTACACCAAGACACAAAAGGCTGATTTATATTCCAAAACAATGAAAGCCTTGGACTTTGAAAACAGATACAATAGGTGCTTATGTCAAGTTCTAGAATAAATCACACATGAGAAGATTTGTGGAATAAGAGAACCAGTTGAAGTACACAAAATGGAAACTACTTGATTTGCCTAGGAAAAAAAAAGAAGTAAAAATCCATGACAGGAAAGCTAAATTCAAGGGGGCAGCATAGCAGGGGGGACACTGAAATTTTAAAAACATAAATTTTAAAAATGATCGAGAGAGTCTATGTGGATAGGGGATAGAGAGAGTTGGCCTTTCCGATACAGCTTCCTGTTGCCACCTGGTTGGGCTGACTATGATTTCTTAGTCATCTAGGAGCATAAAAGTTTCTGCCCACTTGGGCTGAGGAGCGTGGGTCCCCAGTAGCTATCCCCCCAGATCACAACAGTTACCATACCCTATTCTGCTGCTAAACGGACATACTCCCATATGGAGACATTTCTCCCCTTTCCCCTCCTCCCCAATCTAAGTGCAAAAGTATCTTTGTTGCATATCCCTCCTATTTTAAGGCTAAGTCAATCTTTTGTTAACTATTCGATGACTCATTTTTGTCCAAAGACAGAACTTGAATTAACAGGGTTTCAACATGAAGTTCATCTGGTCTAGTCTCGGTGATGTCAGGCAACTCTTTCAAACCAAAAATTGCAGAAAAGGTGCCTATTTACAGCAACAAAGTGTTCCTTACTGAGAGTTTTTTTCCACACTGATTAAATCACAGGTCCAAAAAAATGAACAAACAAAAACTCCACCACAATTCCCCCCAATATGATTCACAGAAGTCACGGGCAGTAAAAATTTAAGGAGGGAAAGTACTTGTATTATATACTTTTCAAAAAAGCAAACAGTATGAAATGAAATTCATAGTTTCACACCGAATCCCCTTTTGGTATTCTGCTGTGTATTTGCAAATGCCTATTTTTTTGGTACTTAAGAACAACAACAACAAAATAAACAAAAAGAGTATATTATTGCTTTCCTCCCTCTCTTAATAAGATTGGGATAAGATTTATTATATAGCTATGTGCCATCTGGGAAGATAATATAAAATAAACTGGGCACATGAGGAAGATGAAATTGAAATGCAATTTTGTAATACTTTTCCATTCCAGAAAAATTAAATTATTTGGTAACAACCACAGAGAAATAAAGAATCTCTGTAGAGTCCTAGACTAGAAGGGGAAGACTAAAGAATTTGGCTAACTTATTCTTTTTTCCCTATGATACAATAATCAAGTGATTATTTAACAATTTAACAAATAATTTAATTTTTATTTAAAATATTCAATTTGTTTTTAATATTTAAATATTAAATCAACATTTTAAATAAAAAATATTTAAAAACAAAATAACTTTGGTTATAATAATAGAATACCAATAGTGATTCAGCAAGGCTATAATGAAAATGTTTTTCCAAATAAAAAATGGTCACATCTTTGGGATGAGAGGTTCAGCTTTGTTTCTTTCACTGATGCCTATACAAATTGTGTCATTTTTATAGGAAAACACTACCCTGTGTTACGGAAATGTATTCTCTTTGAGATTTTCATCTAATATATAAAGTTTTGGTCTCTATCATTTATATTTTATTTATCACTTAAATAAGCCATCTTATAATGTAAATATAGCTTCATTTCTGATTGTCTGCATTATTAACAAGCTTGAGTGAGACCAACTAATAATGCGCTCTTTCCAAATGTATTTTGTTCAGCCCGAAGCAAAAAAGCTATTTCCCAGAGCATAGTAAACTTTAAAATGTCAAAAAATAATATTCTGATTTGCTTCTTGAAAATAAATCAAAATGCCATTTCTAGTCTTTCTTCCTTCCCAATGAGATGTCAACAAGCATCTTTAGTGAGATTTGTAATGAACATGCCAATTTAGTCTCAGTTCTTTGAAGCTGTACACCTCATATATATTGGAACTATAGTATTAAAACATGATTTACAGTGTTTCATCTTTTGCTGTACCATGACAGTGAAACAAAATAGATGTTATTACAGGAAAGTTACCCTCTAGCAAATTAAGCCCCAGGGAAATTAGCTTAAAAATGAAAATGGTTACAGATTTAAATGTTCACACTTTAACAGAAAGAAATCTCAGATAAGATCTGTAGAAATGCTGAACTAAGAACATTTGAGTTCTAAACATAGCTTTGGAGGTTAAAAAAAATCTGTAGGATAGGGCTTCAAAGAAATCTAGGCTATTTTGACAGCAGCATAAGAGAAAGGGAGAGACCAGAAGGGACACCGTTATCATTTGTCCTCTGTAAAAGCAAGTCTGATGTTCAATCATATTTCAAGGATGAAATTCAATGTATTCCCACCAGTGCAAACTGTATGTATTGTTTATGGTCTGACAGTTGGAAGCCATGTCTGTTTATTATTTCTTTATATTTTCTCTGAAGTTCAGGGTGCTGACTTTTCCCCCTAAACTAAGTGAATGAAACATGTACTTGACTAAAGTGATTGCTGATCCCTCAAAAATTGCCTTTCCTTTTAGAAATGCAGATCTAAGAACCTGTGATAGTAGGCCCTTAGTGTATGTCGGGGTACTTGCTGATATATCTATCTACACCATTATACTGAAATTTTTTCTAAAAGTAATGATCTATAACTCTTATGCAACTCTTCACAACATTTTTATTACTTTCTATTTGTTGCTCACTGGCATTAAATACTTCCCTTCCTTCTTCCACATATGTATAAGAAAGGGATGCCCAAAGCAAAAAATCAGAATGTATACAACCTTAAATATTGTTTTTTCATTTGATATAAAATCTACCATAAAATCTATCTATCTTCTAAATCCCTTTGCTAATGTTTTCCTTAATATGACAGCCTTACAATTTAAGCTCAATAGCTAAGTGTAAAGAACTAGTAGGGAAGACACTGGGTTTGGCACTGGAAGACTTTGGGTCAAATTCCTGTCAACCCATGGGTTAGTTGTGTGACTGCGGGCAAGTCACTTAACTTTTCTGGTTCAGTATCTTCATCTGGTAAAGAAGGCTTCTGAGGTCCCTTCCAGTTCTAATTCTATTATTCTATGATCCTTTCAAAGTATGTAGGGGATAGGTTGACATGAATCAACAGTACTTTTTCAAAGTAAATTCACACTTTAAAAAATGTTGTTTTTCCAAATGAATGCTTTCTTCCTGCGATACAGTTTACAAATCAAAATCACACAAAACTAACATAGCTACAAGTAATAAAGAGATTAAAGCCTTTCAAGAAAACCCCAGATACTACTGAAACTTGGGTTTATGACTCAGTACTAGTACCCTCATTTAGACTGAGAGCTGAAGAAATAAGTAATTACCAGTAGTCGGTATGCAGTGTAATATTTAAATATCTTCACTACCAACCCTTAACACATAACTATAGTTAAAGCAAGAAATGCTTTTGTTGCCTCCTTGTCCAAAATATTTTGCACTTCAAGAAACTTTAAAAAAGCCTATGTAAGTGGTGTCTCAACATATCTAGTCAGCTATCTGTCAAACCTCAGGACCCTACCACCTCTCTCCTGTCCTGCCACTTCTTCCCCACAAACACCAATTTCCTTAAATGTCTTCACCTACTATTCCTCAGATGTCTTCAACTACTAATTAGCAATGGTAGAACCAAGTAATGGGTATGACAATAAAGGAGAACATATATTAAAATAAACTATTTTTAAATCACTCACATTAACATTTCCTTTCCATAACTGAAGGAAATTAAGAACTGATTCTATGTAAATATTGAAATTTATCTTTATATAATATATAATTTATATTTAATTTATAATCATTTATAATAGGTAAAACCCATTTAAATAGTTGTTAGAAAAAAAAGTTAGGCAAAACAACATCAAGGACAATATTGCAAATGACTGAATGGTGGAACAATATTAAAGAAGGATTTCACAATTAAGGTGAGATGTAATTACAATTAGCAATATTACAAAGAAATCATGTAGATCCAGGCAAATATATATAGGGTGTTCCAAAACTCTTAGTGCAGGTCCAAACTTTAATAGCTTATGACCAAATGCCACAAATTACAAAATAAATTTTGGAAGGTTAATTATTAAAATTTTTTCAAGTTTTCTGTTAAAATATGACATCTACCATCTTGTAAATATACACATCACTTTAGTCAATTTGTAAAAACATTCCTCAGCTGTTGCTCAGTGGTTGAAAGGATTCCATTTGTAATCTTATCCCTTGACATCATGAAAAAAATGTGGTTTTGATGCATATCCAACAGTTTTAATGTGACCCTGAAAAAAAAAGTTTAACAAAGATAAAGGTTAGGTGACTGAGGCTGTCAAGCAAAAGGACCTCCTCTACTGATTCACAGGTCTGAGAAAAGTGTTATCCAGAAACTGTAGCACATGAAGTATATGACAGGGTGCCTTTTCTTGCTAAAATTAAAATTTAATATAATAGTATTCAAAATTTGAAAAACTAAGTATAAAAGAAGGATAAGTAAACTTTCCATTTTTAAAAGTTTATAGCATTTATATTTCAAGTTATTAAAGCTTTAAAATGCACCAAGATTCTGTGATACACATACACACATAAATATGGGGGAGTGTTTTAAATTACATATACTATGGTAAAAGTTTTATTTATCTAGAATTACCAAAAAATCAGACATTCCATATATTTTGCAGATAATGTAAGTTTACCTTAAAGAACTTTAACTTAATATTAAGGAAAATTTTCCTAAAACATATTCCACATATCCCTGGCTTCTTAAAGGATATATGTACAATGTACACCCACCCACACATACACACACACTCTTTTTGGTTCACACTTGTGATTTCATTGGTGTACAGATTCTATCAATTAAGATTACCAGCTTCTAGATTTTGAACTAGATTCTAGATTCTACAACTTCTAGACTTTGAAAGTTGATTAAGGTGACAGAGACTTGCCTAGGATCACACATTCAGCATGTCAGAATTGGAACTTGATCAAACCCAAGTCTTCCTGGCTCAGACAACTGCTGTCTGTCTATACCACGCTGACTCACTAGCAGATAACGTTAAACATAAAATTCAACCTTTCCTTGATGATTCAGGGTCATTATGGACATTATTATATAGTAAAGCAGCTACCTGGAGGCTAGCTTGCCAGAAAACTCAGGCTTCTAGAATAGTTCACCAAGTACAAGTATCTTCTCTCCCCATCTTCCCACCTCCATCTCTCAATAAGTACTTGACAGCCACCCACCTGCTGAAAGAGGGCTAATGGATTTAAAATCTAGAATAAGACATGCATTTTTAAATATGGTTAAAGTAGGGATGTGTTTTGCTGGACTATGCTTACTTATTATGAGGTTTTTTGTTTTGAAAATTCTATTAAAATTCTATTGGAAGGGTGCTAGGAAAGAGAGAGAACTAAAAAAAAAAAAGTTAATATCTCTTTCACTTCTAAGTTCTATGATTATAAAAAGCTTCCCTCTGGACACCAAGAAACAAGAATGCAGCAAACTGGATAGGAGGAGCAAAAGAAGTGTATGCGCTAAATAATGACTAACCACACAAAAATATTCTAATGTCTGTAAAAGGCTGTCCTTTTGAAAACCAAGAAGTACTAGAGAACAGACAGCAGACTGAAAAGAAGGGGGAAAGAAAGAAAATTCAAGTGGTAATGGAGTTGACTGGGAGGGAAGAATATACCAGAGGTACATGTGGCAGGGTAGGGTAGGGTAGAGTGGATTTAAACAAACATAATTGGAACAATGACTATAGCAACAGAATAGCAAGCAATTGATAATGATAGTAAAGAGGACAGGGAGGGAAAACTGAGCTATAAGATAGTGTCTAGGTGACAGTCCTCAAAAGTCCTCACTGTATTATACCAGATACAACAAGCATTGTAATTCTGTACTCTGGGAGGGTATTTTATGCATTTAATTCTGAGGCTGCTAAGTGGTGCAATGGAGCCCACAGCAAAAAAGTTCTGAGTTCAATCTAGTCTCAGATACTTACTACCTGTGTGACCCTGGACAAGTCACTTAACCCATTTACCTCAGCGTAGGCATCTGTAAAAGGGGGATAAATAACACCTACTTCCCAGGGTTGTTGTGAGGATCAAACGAGAGGTTTGTAAAGCAATTAGCACAACACCACGCACACAGAAGACATGTAAATATATGTTGACTGACTATATTTACAACATAATACATCTGAGATGATAGGAAAGTATTTATTATATTAATTCTCAGAAGAATATTTTAAGTCTCAGTTATTCAGAAAATACTTCTATTGAGGGTACCACAATCCTTCTAGTCACCCTGGTTTACAATCTCAGTCATCTTGACTCTTTCCTCTGCCTTACTAGCCTATATTCAATCAGTTTCCAAGTCTTATCCATTCTACCTCCACACCTGGTGAATCTATTCTTTCTCTTCAACTCAGTCACCACTAGTTGAGGCCCTTATTACCTCTTGCCTAGGCTATAACAGCTTCCTCACTGTTATTTTAGGTTTCCCGTCTCTTCCTTCTCCAATCCAGCCTTTCATAAAGCTGCTAAAATAATTTCCTTAATGCACAAATCTGCCCATGTTAATCCACTGCATTCTGTCACCCACCAACCTTTTTAAGTCTTATTTTATATTATTTCCCTTCATGAAATGTATGTTTCTCTTACATAGCCCTTATGCACTTTCTTCAGCTCCAACACTCTGAATCACTGTCTTTTTTCAAACATCAACTGAAATACCACAGGTAGGAAGTCTTCCATGATTCTTCCACTTACGCACCTTCTTGGTGAAATTACTTTGATTTACTTATCTTTGTACCTGTTTCTATCTCTTTGGTGGGTGAAAGGCTCCTTGAAGGCAGGAATTATTTCATTTTTGCTTTTGCATCTAAAGTATGTACTAAATATTTGTTAAATCTCAAATACTGAGAAAAACTCATTTCTAAAGATTCCTGGCATTTTGGATCTTACTGCACTGTGATATATTATAATTTGATGTTATTATACACACCACTGAAGTGTGAAAGGCTATTTGTCTCTACATTGCATAACCCTAAACTACTGGATTTCTGTCTTCTCAGTGTGTCCTCACTGCTTTTGCTGTTTTACGTACAACCTATCAAGTTAAGGACTGCCAGGTGTTCTCTTCTATCAAATAAAAAGTTCAAGTTTTGTGATAACCTATGCCAAGAGGACTTTATTCACTTATTTCCAATTCTCAATTATGTTTCAGACATCTGAAGTATTTAGGTGACATTTTTGTTCATGCAGCATAATAAAAACAGAGAGAAAAGATGACAGTTGACCCCAAAGAAGAGATATGAGGAGATACCTCCTCTTGCAGAGGAAGAAGGATCAGAGGTAAAGAACTTTTTGCATAGGCAAAAATTGACCTGTGAGGTAAAAATGGTTTTTACACTTCTATGGGCAGTACAAAAACAGGCCTGCAGTTTGCTCAGACTGGAATATATTATTAGACTTTTTTTCCAATTATGTTTAGTGTTCATCTAGAAAGACAAGTCGTGATTACAAAAAGCCAACATGATTTAATCATGAGCAGATCACACTAACGAAAGTAATACGATGCTGGATTTAAAACCAAAGGTTATGATTTTAAATTCTAGCTCTCACTTTCCACCTGTGTGATCTTGGCATGAACAAGTTACTCTTGCCAAATTGAGGCTCCCTAGGCTTCAATTTCCTTATCTGTATAATGTGCCTGTTAGACAAGACCACTATAAACTTCATTCTAGTTCTACATACATAATTCTAAGACTAACCTCATTTCCTTTTTTTGACATTTCCAGACAGATTAGGTTATACTAAACATACAGTTTATCCTTTTTTTTCACAAAGCACTTTATAGACATACCATTCAAATTGAAAAGTTAAGAGTGATGTGGTCTATGTGGTGGCACAGTTGGTGTATTTTTAACTGATTAAATGATTGGACTCAAAGAATAGTCATTAACGGGTTGATTAAACTTAGGAGAAGGATTCACTTGAGTGCTTCAGGCATCTGTGCTTGTCCTTGTGCTGCTTAACATTTTTATCAATGACTAGGATAAAAGCACAGATGGCATACTTGACAAATCTGCAGATGGCCTAAAACTGGAAGGAACAGTTAATGCAGGATAACAGTCTGAACCAAGAAAGACTGTGACAGGCATTATAACACTGGGTCAAATCTGTGATGAAATTTAAGAGAGATAACGAACTGTAAAGACTTATCTTTAGGTTTAAAAAAATTAACTTCAAAGTAGAATATGGGAAATGCTTGACTAGACAGTTTATTTTAAAAAGATTCTGCCTTTTAAAGCCCTTCGCTAACTGACCCCTTCCTATCTTTCCATGCTTCTTATACCTTACTCCCTTCTACTAACTCTGTAATAGTGACACTGGCCTCTCTGTTCTTCTTTGTATAAGTCACTCCCCATCTCCCATCTGGGTGCATTTTCACCTGGCTCTCTTCCATGCTGGAATGTTTTCCTTCCTTATCTCCACCTCCTGGATTTTTTCAAGTCTCTGCTTGTACCCGAAAGAAGTCTTTCTCCATCCTCCTTAATCTTAGTGTCTTCCCTCTGAGATTACCTCCAATTTACCTGTATATATCCTGATGTATATAGTTCCCTGCATACTGACATTCTCATTAGATGTGGGCTCCTTGAGGGCAGAACTTCTGCCTTTCTTTGTATCATAGTGCTTATCACAATAGGCATACTAATAAATACTTGCTGACTTAACTTGATTAGTGGGAACTCAATATAAGTCAACAAGTGTGATGGCAGCCAAGAAAGTTAATGCACTGATTCAGTCCAGTGTCAAGGAATAAGGAAGTGATAGTCTCACTATACTCTATCCTAGTCAGACTGCATCTGGAATTGTGTTCCGTTCTGGGTGCCATATTTTAAGGACAGTTATAAGCTAGAGACACTCAAAAAAGGGCAACCAGAAGGTGAAGGGCCTCTAGATTATGCTGATGGCAAGTAACCAGGGATGTTTTAACATGAAAATGATTTAAGGGGGGTGTTGATAGCTGTCTTCTAGTATTTGAAGGGCTATTTTACTGATGAGGGATTAGATACATTCTGCTTGGACACAGAGGACAGAACTAATAATGATGGTTAGACGTAGGGAGGGAAGGCAAATTTACATATGATATCAAGAAAAAATTATCTAACAATTAGAGCTGTCCCAAAGCAGGAATAGGCTGTCTCACAGAGGCAGTGACCTTATTCATTGGAGGTCTGCAAGAAAAGGTTGTATCAACTAGACAAATCACAAAGAGAATTTTTACTAAGTCCCTTCCACTTATACTTTTAAAAGTTTGATTTTCCCAATTCTTATATGGTTAAAAGTTGCAATAATTCTCAACCTTTAGAAGAGGGATTTCTCAAAAATGATTGTTTTGTCACCACTCAAGCATTTTTTAATGTTTTCACAAAAATAATGAATTCATAGAATACATACTTCTATTCATTAACATTTCCCTCAATATTAAAGAAATTAAGCTACTGGTGGGCTAAAATGACACTATAAAACCTAAAGACCGAAATCCAATCTTTTCTTATTAAGAATTCAAAGTATCACTTATACCTAAGGATACCAATCAATTAATCAATCAACTAGTATTTGTTAACCACCCTAGCACTAGTCCTCAAAACTTTTCACTTGAACTACTGTAACTGCCAGGTCTACCTGTCTCAAGTCTTTCCCCGTTCCAATTCACCCTCCACTCAGCTGCCAAAGTGACTTTCCTAAAGCATAAATGTGAATGATCATGTTACCTCACTACTCAAAAAACTACAGTGATTTCCTTCTAGGAATATAAAATCCTCTGATTAGCATTTAAAAGTATTTACTTCCTGGCCCCTTCAGTCTTTTACTTTACTCCCACTTACACACTATGAAATCCAATTACACTGGTCTATATGATGTTCTTCCCACAAAATACTCCAAGCCTTGGTACGGGCTGTCTCCTATGCCCAGATCAAGACTCAGATTCCATACTCAGCTGGAAGCTTTTCCCAGTCACATCCTTTTCCATCCTCATCCTCATCCCCAGAGCCTTCTCCTTGAGATTACTATCTACTCTGTATATAACTTGTATATACATATTTGCACATTGTCCTCCACTTCCAAATGGAAGCTCCTTGAGGGCAGAAACAGGGTTTTGCCTTTCTTCATACCACAGAGCCTAATAATACCTGGCACATAGTAAGCTCTTAATAAATTCATGCTGAATGACTGCCATCTACTGTGCTAGGTGATGGGTGCCACACAGAGACAAAATTAAAACAGTTTCTCTTTCTATCATGGGAGTCAACAAGAACATGAGGAAGCACTAGCAGCTGGGGACAACACCAAAGGCCTCATGCAATAGGTGATAGTGCCAAAGCTGAGTCTTAAAGGAAACTAGGGATTCTAAAAGGTAGAGATGAAGAGGAAGACCATCCCAGGCATCTAGACAGCTGGACATGAGTACACATGAAGGGAGATGGTGCCTAACAAATCCTGAAAAGGCAGGTTGGGGGTGGGAAAGGAAGGATCCAGAACACAAAAACAGAAGAGCTGAGACTCCAAGCTTACTGGTCTTCCTACTTCACCAAACTTGGTTACTCTGAAATAACAGTCTTTCTTGGAGGTTCCTTTAAACTCCAAATCAGAATGCTTTGAACTGAAGGAGATACAATCTCTTCATTTTTTAAATTGATTCATTTTGGACCTATTGTGCAAAATCAAATTCTGTACAGTAGTTAGATATCAGAAAGTGAGCACATATACATCATAGACTCAGAGAGGTAAAGGGACTACAGATCATCTAATACAATTTTTCAATTTGCAGATGAAGAAACTAAGGCCCAGCATGATGAAACAATTAGATTAAGGTTTCATGAGTTTGTGACAAAGTTTGTACTATAACCTGGGTCTCCTGACTCCTATTCTAGTCCAGTGTTTTTTCTGCTATGATGCTTTCTCCCTATTTTAGTTTTAATCTTGGTATTTTCAGTGAGCCAAGTTTTAAAATTTTTTTATTAATTACTAATGATTCTTCAAGTCACTTATCAGATTCTATATTGTAGAAATTTTTTTAATAGAAAGGAGACATTTCACAAGAGAAAATATAGGTATTTATCAACAGTTCATTATCAGGGCATTTTAAGATATGGATTACATCATATTAATAACTTATTTGGGGAATCAAGCTAAAGTCGTATATTACAGTAAAGATATTAAGAAATCTGAGGAGAGATAATAATTTCCTGCCACAAAAAAAAAAAGATTCAATAGATCCTAAGAAAACAATATTAACTCTAATACATATAGTACATATTCTCTTTTACTAAGATGTAGAGTTTCCATTCTTATTAGGAAGCAATTATCACAGCATTATGATGTTTTAGAAAACCAACTAAAGCAAAGAATCATAATGGGGGATTTTATTGTAATGTTGCATGTAATCTTTGATTTTCACATGTAATTAATTCTTGGTTACTTAGTCATTTTAACTGTTTACGCAAGAACAAATACTCGGTCTCTTCATTCTTCAGTTTGGGTCTTAATAATCAACTAAAATACCTGCAGAGAAGGTAGAGATGATGTTTAAATTAATTCATTTTGCTACTGCTTAATAACTAGGCAAAAAGACTGGGTGCTAGTGGAGGCTGAAATTAATTGTTAGAATGAAGTTTGTTATAGCCTTTATTTACCCATTTTGTAATTTTCAACCCTTGTCATGCATAATTAAAAGTTGCCTGTATTTCTACAGATGTTCTACTTTGGTGTGCTACTGTTTTTCCTGAACAACGCTAATAGTTTATTATTTTTCCGCAAGTCTTCAGAAAGGTGGGTAAAGCAAATTTCAAATATAACATTAAAAAAAATACAGTTTGCTCTTTAGTCTTTCTTTTCTGTCTAAAAAGCCCCAAATTGATGTCCTGCTTTAAATTTCAAATGGTTTAGGGATAAGGAATTCCCACAACTGAAACTTTCACTATCAGTGCTGGCAGGGGCAACTCAGTGGTCCAGAGGACTGAGGGTGGACTATGGGGTCACACAACCAACACAAGACAGAAGCAGGCGCTGTATTGATTGAGGTCTGTCTTTATAGCCTTTCACGACATATCTTTAACCCCTTAATATTTTTTTACTTCGTTCAGACCAAAACTCCTAACAGAAGGGTGGTGTGAGAGAAAGCCAAGCTGACTTCAGGAAAGGAGCACAGGGTTACAAGCTCAGGAAAAGCTGGGGTCAAAGTCTCATCTCTACTATTAACTAGTCCTGAACTTTAGGTCCATTCCTAGAACTCTTGGATCTTCGGAAGGAGTTACATTAGACGTTCTTTAAGGTCGACTCCAGACCAGAAGCTCCTTTCGATATACGTAAAAGTGGGAGGCAGAAAAAAATAGGAAAATCCACAAGTCGGAAAGTGGAAGGGCTCGGGCGCGTCCATCTCCAATTCACCGGGAATCCAGGTGTGGCGTTCTCCTGCCCCCGCGGGGTTAACCCCCCTTATTGCCAGCAAGAGGTAAAGACGCTCACTCGGCAAACCACCCCGCAGAAACGTAAACACAACTTAGCTTCTGTTTGCACAGGCCACAAACCACTTCCACCCGAGTAACTGAGGAGGCCGCGCCGGGGAACCAGGCCCGGGAACTCGTGAATTCTCAATTACTTAGAGCCCACACAGGTGTTCGCTGGCCCCGGCTAAGCTCGCTGCCTTCGGCGGGGGGACAGGAGGCCCGAGGGGCACGCTCCTCTGCCTACCTCCTACCTCCGGGGCCGGACAGGTGCCTGGGAGAGAGGCTACGTGAGGGACCGGCCCCTCCGACCTCGGCTCCCCGCGGCCCTTCGGGGCCCTCGCCGGGGCTCTGGGTCCCCCGCGGCCTCCAGGTCCCTCCCGCGGAGCCCTCCCGGCCGCCCCGCCCCCGCCGCGGCCCCGCGAGGATGGAGGGGAAGCAGGTCCCCGGGGCTTAGGAATGACCCCGGGACTGAGGGGTGAAGGGCACGTCCCGACTGTTCCCGTTACCTGGCTGGGGCTGGGCCGCTCTGCGCCGGCTCCGAGCTCCTGGCAACTGGGGCAGCCGAGGGACCGGGAGAAGGGGGCCCACAGCCCTAGAGGCCGGCTGACAGCTCCCAGCACGCACCGCGCCAGGGCCCACGCTGACGTCGGAGACGTCAAGGATGACATCACCTCTGCCCGAGCGATCCCCTCCGCTGCCTTTACATGCTCGCCTCTGGCCACAGCGACCCCTGGCGGTAGCACAGAGAGGAGGTCCTAAAACAATCTTTAAATTCCGCCCTGCCTCGGTTAAAATCCCATCTATTACAGAATGTTTTTCCCCAATCCCCTTAGTTCGAGACTCTCCCCTCCCCTCCCCTCCCCTCTCCTCCCCTCTCCTCCTTTCCCTTCCCTCCCCTCCCCTATCTCAAAACAAAGTCAATTGCAAGTTACGTCATCCTTTCTCTGATGGCAGGGTCTTCTTCTGGCACGAAGGACGAACACGACTTCCTATTCATCCTACACAGAGCTTGTTTTGTCTGCAGGTCGTCTCTGCCGTTCCATCCTAAGCTCCGGGGCAGGTCCTCTCTCGTGCCTCTCTGCTGGTTACTCCCAGTTCGTCCCGTTTCTTCGCCTGTCTCCTCTCCATTGGACCGAGAGCTCGTGGGCGCTTGGCACTTTAAGCTAACTGACAGATTGCCTGGATGTTAGACTCCACGATCTTCAATTCAATAAACCTTTATTAAGGAGCTGCCGTGCGTCAGGCGCTGTGCTAAGCGCTGGAGGTACAAGAAGAGGCGAGGACGCCCTCCGCTCCGGAGGAGCTTCCATTCCAGCGGGGGAGAACCACTGCAAATAAATATCTACAAAGAGAGGTAGTCAGGATGAATAGAAATAATTAAGAGGGAAGGCACCGGCAGTAAGAGTGGTTGGGGAAGGCTCCCTGGAGGAGAAGGGGCTTTAATTGGGATTTAAAGGGAGCCAGGGAGACAGGAGGCAGAGAGGAGGAGAGTGATTATTCTAGGCTTGGGGGACAGTCAGAAAAAAGTGCCCTGAGCTGAGAGATGGAGGGTTGTGCTTGTGGAACAACCCGGAGGTCAGCCTCACTGGATCTAAGAGTATGTGTTGGGACTAGGTGTAGATGGTGAGTTCCTTGAGAGCAGGGACTTGTGGTTTCCAGATTCAGGACATATCCCCCATCCTGGAGGGAGTTCACACAATGAGGAAATCAGAGATTCTCCAAATATTCTTTTACCAAATAGGTGTAGGGGAATTCCCGAATTAATTGGATGAATTTACCAAGAAATAGCCTTTGTGTAAGACTTTTGTTGTAAGATAGTGTTCATGAGACTTCATCAATCAACTTCATGCCCTTAAAAGTGTGAGCCTTTAGGACTTCTGTAACCTGCGCTACTCAGTAGAGATGTCTTTTGGCTGCTCTCTCCAACAGAGTGTCCAAGGGCATCCTCTATGGGGAGACTGCAAAAGTTCCAAAGGCCTTTGAAGTGTTTAGGTCCACCCCTTACACCAAAAGCCCCAAAGAAAAACTTATCTAATATTAAGGTTATTAAATTGAAATTCCAATCCGATTGAGGTCTGCTGATGGTTGTCTCAGAATGGTAGGCTAAGGGCCGGGGCAGGGTTGTCTGAGATACCACCACCACTACAACAACAGCAACAGAAATTGCTGAGTGGTTTCGAGGTCACAAACTGGTAGATTGGGTTGTATGTCTTGCCAGATCTTGGTGGGCTCTGGGGAATAGGATGCTGAGTGAGCACATTAGGAATTAGCCTTCTTCGTTGTTGATTACCCAGGCTGTTATTTTGTATGGCTTTTTGGCTTCTTGCCCTGCAATATGCTTTACATATTGAACATAATAAATATTTTGTGAAGTTTTTGAGGACTGGAGAAAATGTCTGACTAGACAATGCCATCCTGTTGGTTACATGACCTGGAAGTCCAAAGACAACATTATTAAAGATGTAGTAAGACAGATAAACACAGCACAGAGGAGGGCTGCTAACAGGTTCACTCTTGATTTGGTCAGACAGGAAAGACATTAAGAAGTGGTTAATAATCTCACTTTACTCTAGTCTAGTTTTCCCAGAAGAGGTTGCTGAGAATGAGAGCACAAACTCTTACAGCATTTCCTAATCACCCTTCTTTCAAGGTCCAACAAGAAGGGGGGACAACTACCCCTACATCTCAATAGGGTCAATCGAGACAGGCATAATTTGTGCTTCCCCTAAATCCCCTCAAGCCTCAATGCTGATGTAACAGTAAGCACCCCAACATACACAGAGGGGCCTGCTATCACAGGTTCTTAGATCTGCATTCATAAAAGGAAAGGCAATTTTTGAGGAGCTAACAATCACTTTAATCAAGCACATGTATCATTCCTTTAACCAAGTACATATGTCATTCAGTTAGTTCTGGGAGTCAGCAGAGAAATCAAAAGATCAACAGACATGGCTTCCTCTGCCTGAATTCAACAGACAGTCCAACTGCCTGACCACAGTTACCAGAGAGGGAAGTACTGACATCTCAGTTGTCAAAGGGGGGTGGGGGTGGAGGGGGCTCCTTAGTGGCTTCCCCAGAGTCTTCATCTGGCACTCAAACCTTATAAAAACTAAGCCCCAAAGTGAAACCTCAACTCAAAGTATTTATACCTTTTTTTATCGCCAGAGGGCATCCCAGCTCTTGAGAATCAGTGCCTCATTAACAAAAGCTGTGGGTGTTCCTACAAATCTTCCCTAATTAAACTCCTCTTAATGTGCAGGCCCATTAATGGGTGGAGAAGATCTTTAATCACATTAAAATAATTAACAGTACAAATACATACACTGTTTTTAGTTAAAGAAACTCTTATTTCTGTACTTTACTCCTTGTAAAAACTCTTGATTGATAAAAGCAAGAGTCAGTCAGAGGCACTAAAACAAAAACAGCAAAAGATCCTATTTTGAATGTCATCACAGGGGGCCAGTTGAGGCAAACACAGAATCCCCCCAAACCTTGATGGGGGCTGATCAAGGCACATAGCATTCCAGCTTGTGCACTCAACCCTAAAGTTGCCCCCCAAGCCGCAATGGAAACACACACAGCATTTGTGCATTCAACCCTAAGGGTTCCCCATTCACTGTCTAGTGACCACCTGTTTTATAGGTCAACAGACAAAGAAGGCATATTGCCAGCAACAGCATCACAAGTTTACATCACCTCATCCCTCTATCTCACTGTGCAGCCACAGTGGATGTTTACATTAGTACAAGGAGTAGTATTATTGATACAGTTTATGAGTACAGGGATGGTGCCAAAGCTTAGATAGGAAAGGTACAGTGAATTGTATGGCAAGTATGCTAATTAGGTGGTGTGGGAGTGGGATCAAGGAGTGGTCAGATCCTAAAGGAACATAGTTTCTGTACCTTGGACACAAACATCATTCACTACTGGCATGGTCATCCTGTTTATATGAGATAGCCTCGGGAGTTGGCATATATAGTTTGACCTCAGGATTGTATGTAGTAACTGTGGGAATCAGGACATGATAATCCTGCTGGTATAAGACAGTCCTGTTCAAGTATGGTGGAAACTAGGCATAGACCAACGCTTGAAACCATACACAAGAATAAAGTCCAAATGGGCACATGATCTACATATGAAGATTGATACTATAAACAAATTAGTGGAGCAAGGAATAGTGTATTTATCAGATTTATGGAGAAGGGAAGAATTTTTGACTAAACAAGAAATAGAAAACATTATGAAATGTAAAATGGGTAATTCTGATTACATTAAATTGAAAAGTTTTTGCACAATCAAACCGAACACAACCAAGATTAGGAGGGAAACAGAAAACTGGGAAAGACTTTTTGCAACTATTATCTGTGACAAATGCCTCATTTCTAAAATATATAAAGAACTGAGTCAAATGTACAAGATCAAGTCGTTCCCCCAATTGATAAATGGTCAAAGGATATGAACAGGCAGTTTTCAGAGGAAGAAATCAAAGCTATCTATACTCATATGAAAAAATGCTCTAAGTCACTGTGGATTAGAGAGATGCAAATCAAAACAACTCTGAGATACCACATCACACTTATCATATTGGCTAACATAACAAAACAAGATGATGATAAATGTTGGAGAAGATGTGTGAGAGTTGGAACGCTAATTCATTGTTGGTGGAGCTGTGAGCTGATCCAGCCATTTGAGAAAGCAATTTGGAACTATGCCCAAAGGGCTACAAAAATATGCATACCCTTTGACTCAGCAATACCACTTCTAGGACTGTATCCCCAAGAGATCATAAAAATAGGAAAGGGTCCCACATGTACAAAAATATTTATAGCAGCACTCTTTGTGGTGTCCAAAAACTAGAAATCAAGGGGATGCCCATCAATTGAGGAGTGGCTGAATAAATTCTGGTATGTGAATGTAATGGAATACTATTGTGCTATAAGAAATGATGAACAGGAAGACTTCAGAGAGGACTTATATGAACTGATGCTGAGTGAAAGGAGCAGAATCAGGAAAACTTTATATAAAGCAACAACTCCAGTGTGTGAGGATTTCTGGTAGACTTAGAACTTGCAATCCAAGGACTTAAAAAATTCCCCAGTGGTCTCTTAAGGCAAAATGCCTTCCACATCCATAGAAAGAACTATGAAATTTGATCACAGAATGTAGTAAATCATTTCCTTTTGTATTACGTTTTGGTTTGTTTTATGATTTCTCCCATTCATTTTAATTCTTCTATGCAACATGACTAAGGTGAAAATGTATTTAATAGGAATGTATGTCTAGAACCTACATAAAATTGTATGCTGTCTCAGTGAGGGAGGAGGGAGGGAGGAAGGGAAGAGGGAGGGGAAAAAAATCTAAGTTATATGGAAGTGATTGTAGAGCACTGAAAACAAATAAAAGAAAAAAAAAGATAGCCCTATTCATACAAGGGAAATTCTACAGTGGTCAGTTTGTTCTTGTAAGAGGAAGACATAGTTTGCCTTACTTGACCTACTCATGAGTAATTGCCAGAGATAGGGTCTTTGGGCTGGGGAGAGATATGGTTCTACAACTGGGGTCCAAGCACCCCATCATTATGAGCTTTGTAGCTCCTCAATCTTCATTTTAAGAAAATTGTAAAAACAAAACACTGAAAAGTAAGAGTCTATGGTAGAGTGTGCATGGTCTTAGGAAAATGCCTCAGATCAATGTTTTTTAATATCTAGCCAAAGAGTGCCTTGAAATGAAGAGTGACATCAGAATCTGCAACAATTCCTAAACTTAACTGCTTTTAGTTACAAAAATTCAGTTTTTAGAGTGCTCATGCTATTATTTTATGTTATTTGACAAATACAATTGATTTAAGAACTGATTGATCCTGACCTGGTTTCAGTTGCCAGGTCAATGAATTGCCTGGAGCTGACCAGACATTGTCACTCTGAGCTCTGATTATTTTGTAAATCTTCCAAACTCTCCCTTCCCTGGATTCCTAAGCTTTTTTTTAATGGATTTTTGTATTATATACAAAACAAATTATCTGGTGAAACTGTGAGATACCAACCCCTCCCATTGGCCACCCAGTCATTCTCTCTGCTTTGGTACTTTATGTAAAACCTGTTCCCTGCCCCCCTCCTTGGGTACTCCATCACTTGCTCTGTGGTACCAGGCACCGTAACTCCTTTGCCCCAATTAAAGACCTCCATTTTATTTTATTGATTGTTTTCATTAAGATTTCAGGGTCACATATCCTGTGTTTTCTTACTGTTAGTGTTTTATGTAAAGGATATTATTTTCTCAACTATTTATAACTTTACAAATAACAGCCATCAGTGTTTATACACAGTATTTATAGCTCCTCTAGGTAAACTGATTTATGCAGGGGAAGGTGGAAGGGGTGCACACCTACAATTGATTTTAGGACCTTCTTTCATTATAATTTACTTTTCTCCTCTCTTATTGCCTTTAAAAATAAACATGAAATTTCATTTCCTTACTGAATTATGAGAAATGAAACATTTGGCCAGGTATAATTCGTTTATATCTCAGAGGGAGTTCTGGGCTACTAACATCCATATTAAACTTCTACCTGCCTTATCTTCTGTCATTTCTCCATTACTGTATAAACCAGAAACTACAAGTATTGACATCTGTGTAAAATGGGTTTCAACCTTTAAAGAAAGATCGCTTTTCATAGTAAACTGGGAAGTGATTCCAAATGAGACTCTGCTATTTGGCTGCCATTAATAATAGCTACAATTTTTCCAGAGCTTTAAGATTTGCAAAACAACTTTACAGACGTTATCTCTGTTCTCTCCCTTGCACAACAACTCTAGGAGGCAGGAATTATTATTATCCTAATTTTACAGGAAATAGAGGCACACAGCAATTAAAACTTGCCAACGGTCATACAGCTAACAAGTGTCTTGAGTCAGAATTTGAACTCAGGTCTTCTTGTTCCTTTGCCATCTAGGTGCTGGATAACAAACACCTTGCTTTGGATGAAAGTAGATAGAGAAAGCAAAGTAATACAGACAATGAATTAGGAACCACAAATCTTGTTCCACTGTCATTGTACTGCAGAGGTTCTCAAACTTATTTGACCTACTGCCCCCTTTAAAAAAAAATTACTCAGCACCCTTCTGGAATCCTTTCTTCAAACTTTTAGTGTTTTTTTTTTAATTTGCATAATTAAAAAAATAAAATATATATTTTAAAATGATACATCTTATACTTAATAATTTATTATAAATTTGTGGGCTATAAAAATATTTATACACGTTACCAGCACCATCATCTCAATTCACTTTAACACCTCTTAAAAGGGGCTTAAGTTGAGCCTCCTTCCCATGGGCAGATCTCTGATCTTCAACTGAATTCACTCAAAGACCTACAGACAGGGCTTCTGTCTGAGAAATTAACACAGATCAACAGACAAGCTACTGTTTAAGAAATCAACACAGACCAACAGATAGAACTCCTGTCTGAGGAATCAACACAGATCAACAGGCAGGACTTCTGTCTGAGGAATTAACACAGATCAACAGAGGGAGCACTGATATCACCACATTCTTTCTTTCTGTTAGGCCTCCCCACAAGCAGGTTCTCCTAGCCCCCTCATGTTTGCTTCTCACTCAGCTCTGCTTCTCTCTCTACTCTCCCTCCAAGCAATATGTATATATATGTATAAGTATATATGTATAAGCATATATATAGAAATATATAGAAACATATGTAGAAATACATATGTTTATATGTATGCATGTATATATAAAGAAATACATATGTATATCTGCATGTATGTATATGTATATATATATATGCATATATATGTGTGTGTGTATATGTAACAGTATATATACTGTTTCCAATCAGAGATTCTTGATTCATTCAAAGGCTCTTAATTCAATCAAAGGCAAGGTTCAATCAAAGGCACTTGATTGACTAAAACTCAATGCAGAAAAACAGCAAAAAATCCTACTTTGCTTGCCATTACACTTGAAAAATCAGCAAAAAATACAAATCAGGGCTTGGTTGTGTTGATCATTGTTGATTTAGAAATCTTGCTGATTTCTAAACTTAAAACATAGTAATACAGAAAGTATTAATAGTGTAAATTAAATTTTAAAATGTGTCCTCTGTGCCTTTCTTTTCAGAAAGCCAGTTGTTAAATTTCTAACCCCAATTTTTAACTTGTCAAATCCAATTTCACCTCCAGGCTCTTGTTCTTAACCTAAGACAAGACTTCCAAGGGATCTGAAGGGGAAAGTGGGATGGACCAGTAGGGAATAGCTTTTGGATCAATAGTTATACTCCTTACCCCAGCTGAATGCAGCTGAGATTGCTTGATTGCACCTTCAAATTGCCTGAGGGAAATTGAACTCAGTTAAAAGGGTTAACAGTGTTTTACTGAGTCAGTCTCTAACCTGGGAATGATGAAACAGAGCAGGCCAGAGACAAAGTGCCAGTAATCACTTAGCGATTTAATGAATTAGCTTCATTGTAAGGAACAGATTTGCAAACTGGGAATTCTCCTAATCATAATTCCACCATACTGTAGTGAAGGCAGAGATTTTATACATAAATCACAAGTGGGAAGGGGGAGGAGAAGGTGGATTACAAACAATCATTTCCAAGGCTTGAATGATTTCCCATGACAAGCCCACAAGTCCACAATACAGGTGATCTGGAGTCCTGTGGGAACAGTATTGTTTCAACTCTCCAGGGGTCATTATTTGGTGGGGCACAGGACCAGAGTTCTTCAACAGGAACAGGTTCTACAATCTTTGATTTGGGTCATTTAAAGTACATAAGTAAAAGAATGCAGTGATTGTGAGAGCATTGTCAAGAATTTGATTAATCATTTCAAGCTGCATTGTAAGCTTCTGACTTGAAAACCTGGAGACACAGCTCTGAAAAAATCTAAATTATTATTTAGATATATCTATCATATCATTATTTAGATATGTCATATCGATTAATATGATAATCACAATTCCCTTCGAAAAAGAGAAGTATAGAAACCATTAAAAAAAAAGAAAAGAGCACCACTACCAAGCCTCTCAAACTGCTTCTCCAGGCTGTGCCTTCAATGGGACTTCCTGCCTATTGAAGTGTATTTAACCCTGCCCCACCTCTACCCATTCTGCCGGGTGGCCCTGGATTGCAATTCCCTTGCCTCCATTAGAAGACCCTGGTTTTTCTGTTTTTGCAGTTTTCTTTATTTCAGGTTAACATTCCATTCTTAGCATATCTGTGCTAGTCACTTGCTCTTTATTCTTTCTACTTCATTCATTTTTTCTCTTAACTTGAGCCATGGGGCTTTGGTATTTTGTCCTTTATCTGTCTTAACCACTCCTTAAAAGACAAACGAAAAATGACTGAAGTTCTTGACATATATACCCTAATGAATACCAAAATAGGTTTTGATTCCAAAATGAAATGTGCAGTGATCTTCCTGTCAGTAGTCAATATGCATTTATTATAGTAAGTGTCAGGCATCCAGTGGTAACTGATGGAGCAACTAATACAAATGAAAGAAAGACAATCTATGCCCTCAAAGAGTCTACACATTAATGGGGAACGGTGGAGGAAAGGAAAGACAGCTCACCAAAGGAAGCTGAAAAGCCAGAGGAGGGGGAAGTTACCTGTGATAGCACTATGGGAGTTTCAGAGAAGTCCAAAATCAGCATAGCTAGTGGGTAATGGGGAGAAAAACTGTGCTGAGTTCCCTCTTTAAATGGAGTCCCTATCAATGGAAACACTTGGGTAGAGGTTAGATGACCATCTGTCAAAGATTTTGTCCATAGGATGATGGAGTACAAGGGGCACCATTAGGGGAATCACTGATTGCCAGAGTTATGAGATAATAATAGGTAACATTTTTAATGGTTTTCAAAACAGATTAGTACTCATTTGAGTACCACATGGCCCTGAAAGTACTACAGAAATTATTCTCATTTTTCAGATGAAGAAACAGAGGACCTACAGAAGTTCCATGACTTTTATGAGTTGGAGGTAGTATTCAAAGGCTATTTTCTACTCCTAGTCTTTGTCTGTCCTTCGTTCTGGAAGAGGACCAATCATATCAGGAAGATGATGCCATGACTTGCAAGTAAATTGGATTTAAGTGAGGGAGGGCTGTGCAAAATCATGGTAAATACCTTTTTGGTTTTAGTAGGATCAAGTGCCTCTGATTGGTAATGTGATTCAAGAAGATCTTCCCCACCCATTAATAGGCCTGGGGAGATTTGTAGGAAAGCCACACCTTTTGTTAATGAGGCACTGGTTCTCAAGGGTTGTGATGCCCTCTGCCTCTAAAAAGTGTATAAAGACTCTGAGGTGAGGGTTTACTTCCTTATTGACTGGAAGTATTGGTTTGGCCAGATGAGATTTTGCGCATCTGCTAAAGCTGTATTGCTTATGTCAGACAGTTGGAAGCCATATCTGTTGATTATTATTTCTTTGTATTTTCTCTGAAGTTCAGGGTGCTGACTTTTTCCCCTGAACTAAGTGAATGATACATGTGCTTGATTAAAGTGATTGTTGATCCCTCAAAAGCTGCTCTCCTTTTACAAATGCAGATCTAAGAACCTGTGATAGTAGGCTCTCCTGTGTATGCCAGGGTCATTGCTTTTACAGTCACCAGCCTCACTCTCTCCTCTGGACCCCTTTGTGTCCCATGACAAGATATAGATCAAGATGACTGGAGGTGGTCCTAGTCTAGATGCCTGGTCTAAAGCTCATTCTACTGTATTACAATACCTCTTCATGATCTTAGTGGTTATCTAATCCAGTTCTTCATTTGAAAGATGAAGAAATTGAAGCCTTAGAAAATTTAGCCATTTCCTAATCAATGGACAGTATTTCCAAGTTTGTGCTGTCCCCCAAAGTGTTACTATACTTTCTTCACTATCAATAGCCTTTTTGGGGTATAAACCTAATACTGAAATCTCTGGGTAAAGGGTATGCACTTTTCGTCACTTTATTTGTTTAATTCCAAATTGCTTTCAAAAATTTGTTGTGATGATCACAGCTCTAATAATTGTGAGACCCACTTGAGCCCCTCTTCACCCAAAGAAGGCTGAAAACCTGGACTGGCCAATCAGAGAAGACAATTTGAGCCCTTCTGAACTGACATACCAATAATTCAATAATCCTTTGTGATGTTCTATGAGTGAACCCAAAAATCCTCCTGCTGTTTCAGCAACCACAAGACTAGATTAAGGTTGTACAGGCATCCTGAGTAAGAGGCACTGTCTTGCTTATTGGAAACCTTATTCAGGGGCACTTCCTTGCTTCATGGCTTTATAATCTGTGTAGCCTAATCCCAAAGTTCAGGTTGAACTGCAGTTCCACATGTATGCCTGCCAGCTCAAGAGAAATAAACATACATATAACCTAATTCTGTTTGTCTTTCTTAGACTGAACTCTGGAGGTTGACACAATGCACTAGTGTGTACAACCCCTGCAACATAGATTCTTCCTTTCTTTTGTTGTCTTTGCAAGCTTGCAGGGTGTGATTGTGAAACATCAGAGTTATTTTGATTTGTTATCTGTCATATTATTTGTGATTTGGAACACTTTAATACATTTGTTAATAGTATGGAATTTTTCTTTTGAGAATTGTATATATCTTTTACCATTTATTTAATGGTGAATAACTTTTAGTTTCATTGAATAACAAATTTGATACTTTTTTTTTCCTATTCAGCTGCTTCTCTTCTTATCCTTGGTGCCTCTGAAAGTTAAGTGCTTTGTCCAACAGTAAGGAAGCCTGCAGTTTAAATCCTAGCCCTGCCCCTAATTCAGAAGTTCCCAAACTTATTTGGCTTACTTTCCCCTTTTCAAAAAAAATCACTCCGTGCTTCCTTGGAAATATACTTTCTTTAACCCTTCAACAGATTTTTTCTTTTGGAAATTTGCATCATTTCAAAAAATATAAATTTTTTTTGAAATGATGCATCTTAAATTTAATAATTATTGTAAATTTGTGATTTCTTCCTGCATTGAAGTTTTGAAGTTTTGATGATGCAGTATTGCCAGCATAGTATTGTATTGTAAACAAATCATTCCATGCACGTGTTCTTGCCAATGCATGCTGGACTTCTGGTCTGCCAGCACTTGATTATTAAGACCTGTCTTTATCACTGATCCGTTATAACTTGCATTTTGTGTATTTATTTGGAAAATAATGTAATCACTACGACTTTAACTATTACACAACAGATGAAACATATGAAACGTACAAATGGTTTTTCAAAATTTTCTTCTTTCTTTATGTTTCCACTTCCTCAAATTTTTTTTCAATTTTTTATTCAAAGCCCCCCCCCCCCCCCCCCGCCCCAATTGCACTGGAGTCTACTACTGCTCCCCCTATTATTCCAGTGCCCCTCAGGGGGTGATATCACCCACTTTTGTAACCTATGCATTAGTTGTGTGTGTGAAAAGTCTCTTGATGTCTATGGGGCCTCTGTGCATCTGTCAAATAAGGGGGTTAAAATAGGCAACCCCTGTGGTCACCAAATCAGTGAGAGATAGTGTAAAATAGTGAAAGGAGTGATTGAACTTGAAGGCTGAAGTCCTGGTTCAGATCCTTTACTGATATTATAACCTTGGGCAAGTCATTTTACGTCTTGGAAACTTCAGTTTCTTTATCTGTAAAATGGGGATAAGAATACTTCTCTTGCTTACTGGAAATCATCAACCACAACGTTTCATATTAAATGAGCTATTATTAACCAAATAGTAATTTTTTCCCGGGGAGAAAACATACATGAATCCTGCAACTTGTCTGCTATTTGATCCCACTCAAAATCCTTTTCTGGGCCTCATAGGATCACAGATTTAGAACTGGAAGAGGCCACCAAATAATTAATTTTACAGATGAAGAAACTGAAACTAAAGGACCTGCTTAGTCCAAAGCGGGATGTCTCGTTTTTGCCTTTCTAGGTGTCCGCGGGGCTTACCACGATGCCTCCCTAGCAGCGATAAATAAATGTTTTTTGACTGACTTTAAATCTATAGCCCTATGCACCGTGTCAGGCTGCCTCAGTTTCTTCCATCTGTGAAATGAAGAGTTTGGATGAGACGTCTCGCCCACTCCGAATAGGAGTCACCTATGCTGTCAGACGAACGAAGCCCCCACACTCACTCTGCTCACTCCTTCAACCCCTCGGTGTTCACAGCCCCGCCTGGCCCCCTGGACACGCACTCTCCTCGCCCCTGCTCTCCTCCCCAAGCTAGCGAGTCCTCAGACCGGGCTGCAGGGAGCAGCGGTGGCCAGCGGTGGCCAGCGGTGCCAGAGGCTGCTCCGGATGGGGCTGAGCGCCCGGTGCGCTGCTCCTGCTCCTCCTCCTGCTCCTCCTCCTCCTCCTCCTGCTCCTCCTCCTGCTCCTCCTCCTCCTCCTCCTCCTGCTCCTCCTGCTCCTCCTCCTGCTCCTCCTCCTCCTCCTCCTCCTGCTCCTCCTCCTCCTCCTCCTGCTCCTCCTGCTCCTCCTCCTGCTCCTCCTCCTCCTCCTCCTGCTCCTCCTCCTGCTCCTCCTCCTCCTCCTCCTCCGGCGGTGGGGGCGGGCGGCGCTTCTCTTGAGCTGCGGCAGCGTGAGTTACCGTATCCCTACCTCCTTCCCAACACTCCCCCTCCCCCAGGTCACTGCCTGGCGGGAAGAGAGGCCAGGGAGCGCTGGCCATGGATATGTTCCTGGAGATTAGGAAGCGGCTGCAGAACGCACTGCTGATTATCCGGTATAAAGCTACCCACCTCTCCGTCCCTAACTTTGTAACGGCTGGCTGGGCAAGGGAAAGGGCTGGGGGCCCGAGCGAGGGGTGGGGCGGGGTGGACTGTCCACGGATTTGCGCCCCGGGCCCCAGCCAGCGCATCCCACTTCTTCCCCAGGATGCAGACGTGACTGGGCAGGAGAAGGCTGCAGGTGTGCGTAAAATGCCTAGCTGGGGAGCGGGGTACACCTGACGCGTGGCTGATGAGCCAACAGACTGTGTACTAGCTCCGGAGAGCCTGGCACGTTCAACTCGCTGACGCCTCTGGAGGCTTAGGCGCGAGCCTACCCTGCTGAAGGCGCACGCGCCGGGGAGCAGTTGTTTCTGACGTCATTCCGGCTAGGGGAGACTCCGAGGGCCTGGCCACCTTGTCTCTCCCTCCGCCCTCCCCTTCCTTCCCTTTCTCTTCTCTTTATCTGAAATTAACCAACCCTGAGCCCCGCCCTCTTCGTTAGACCTAGTCCGCGATTCTCCTTTGAGGTTAACTCTGGTGTGATACATTGTTGTTTTTTCTGGGCGATCTCTAGAATATTTCCAAACAAACTGATGGTTATTTTTATAATTATAATAATTATTATAATCCTATGATTATTCTGATTTGCTCATGTCACTTGCTCTGTGAAGAGATGACTTATTTTTGTTAAAAAAAAGTGGAGTTTATCTGAGAACTATCCTGTGCCAAGCCAGTGTTTTATTGACCTGTTTGAGTCCTTACTAACCTAGTTAACCCGTGGGTGCTTTTCCAAATTGCCCTTTGAATAGGAGTGGCATGAGTGTCTCAGGGTGTGTCTGTATCCTCTTCACCTTTGGTGCTCCTCACCCTTGTTACCTATCCAGTCCCAAGGCAAATCTCACTTAATAGAAACAAAGCAGACCTTACCTCTTCTTGTTTGATCCTCCCATTTTGTAGATGAGGAAACGGGTCGAGGCACAGGAAGTGATTTTCCCTAGGCTTCACTGGTAGTAAGATACATACTCTAAGTCTCCTGACTCCAAATTCAGCATTCTTTCCACTACAGTGGTCATTTTGACAGCCTTCTTAAATTAACTGTACACTATTTTTCCATTACCTTTTCAAATTGAATAAGAAAGAAAGCACAAGTTTTATTTGTTGTTCAGCTGTGTCCATGATCCCATTTGGGGTTTTCTTGGCAAAGATACTGGAGTGATTTGTCATTTCCTTCTCCAGCTCATTTTACAGAAGAGGAAACTGAGGCAGACAGGGTTAAGTGACTTGCCCAGGGTCACATAGCTAGTATGTGTATCTGAGAACTCAGGAAGATGAGTCTTCCTGACTCCAGGCCCAGAGCTTCCTCCTCTGTTCCACCTAGCTGCCCAGGTTTTCTTTGCAAGAAAAGAGGTACTTTCCTTGTTTTCTCTTGACATGGTGAGGATGCTGTTGTACATACATGCTGTTCATCAATTTTCTCTTAGATTCTCTATGTGACAAATCCATCTTTCAGATATATATTTCTCTGGTAACATCCTTTGCTTCTGTTTTTTAAGTTTCCTTTTATTGACTGCTGTCCCCTGATCACACCCACCGTAAGCCTTTTCGTTGCCCTCTTTATGATATTTATTTTCATTTATTTAGAGTTGTATTTCATGTACTGTATCCAGTGATAGTTAACTATCATTAAAGGAGTTTTGTAATTTTCTGAAGGCAATTTGACTTGCTTTTGTGTTTAATTCTGGGCTTAACTTATCCATTGGTACTTTGATCCCATCCATATATATTGATGCATAATCCACATTGATATTTATATCTACATCCATACTTATACTACTGCATAGATACAGATCTATATGTGCCTACATATTTCTCATACGTATATGCATACATATACATATTATACATGTGCATGTATAAATATACATGCATGTAAGCTTTACAAGTTATCTTTTCACTTGTATGTTATAATATAGGCACTTGGCTTTTCTTGTGTGGATGTTAAGCCAAATTCTTTGGAGTTCTTATGGATCTCTTAGGATGGTCTTCAGTGTTTGATATCTGGAGACTCACTGTCCCTAGGGAATCGATCACCTTTTATCTTATACTCTTTGAAGGACCTTTACTTAATTAACTGCAGTCATTTCCTATTGCTTCTAGGATAAAGTATGAATTCTTCTGTTTAGCTTTTAAAATCTAGCTTCAATCAATCTTTCCAGACCCGTATGTTCTTCTCCGTCCTGTACTCTATGACTCAGTCAAGCCAATTTTCTCTCTGATCCTCTGATATGATGTGCTATTTCTCATGTCTGTGCCTTTTCACTGGCTACCCTCTGTGCCTGGAATGCTCACCAGGCCTGACTTCTGCCTCATATGATTCCTTTCTTTCTTCAAGATTCAACTTAGATACCACCTTTTCTATGTGAAATTTTTCCTGCTCCCCTGACTGCTTATTCTTAGCAAACTACTTTGTATTGATTCTTTTTATATTTATTCTCTATATATACTTATATATGTATTTGTGGTCCCCATTAGAAAGTAATGCCTTTTTCAAGTAGAGACTTTTTATTCATTCTCTTTGTTTCTCAAGTGCTAGACCATAGTAGGTTCGTATAGATTTTCCTATTGTATCATCTCATTAAGGAATCTTGAATGAAACTGGGACTGTGTATGTATATATAGAGGGGACACCTCGTTGGAAGAGAGACTTTATAGTTGGATCAAATGATTTTTTTCATAATCAAGTAACAGTAAGCACAGTGGAATTTTATATTTCTGACATCTTTTAGCCAATTTGGTGATGGCAAAGATGCGCTTTACCATATAATATTGCACTTTAAAGCCTTCCTTTTAGTATAGCTTCACTGAAGATGTCATTGATTAGAATTCAGATGATTTGATAAACATTTATGTAGATGAGAAAGTAGGCATATAGAATGTCAATTCTCAGTCATCTTTTAAAGGTATTAATAAGGTCCCATTTGATATCTTACACTTCTTCAAATGTATTGTGACTTTTGAAGTAGTGAGATGTCACAGTGGATAGAGGGCCAGGTCTGGAGTTCAAATATGGCCCCAGATACTTTCTAGCTATGTAACTCTGTTTGCCTCAGTTTCATCATCTGTAACATGAAGGTACTAAAAATGAACATACCCTACCTCCCAGGGTGGTTGTGAGAATCAAATGAGATAATGATTGTAAAGTACTTAGCACAGTGCCTGGCATATAGTAAGACTATATAAATGCTAGTTATTATTAATAATCATCCATAAGACCTTCCCTATTGTGTACCTGCCACCATGGGTCTCCTCTCCGTATACTTGATCTGAACCAGCTCATTTTTGTTCCCTTTAATGACATTTCTCATTCTTCCCTCCTCTGGAATTCATATTGGAGTTGTTGTTGTGTTCATCCTTCGTTTTTGAAGAAGACCATGCCATCAGAGAAGTGATATATGACTTGCACTTGACTTTGTTTTGAGTATTGGAGTACAGCTCTGGTGACTTTGTTGTACTTAATGGTTAAAAACAGTTTTTTATAAAAATCTTTGCAGATTTTTTATATTTTTCTTCTATTTGTCCTCTTAAATACTCTTTGGATAAATTTGCTTGGTTAAATCTTAGCCAAACTAGTTTTGTATAAAAGTGAACCAATGGGTGTCAGAATTGAAAAGGAGTGTTCCTATTTTCCTGAGGTTGGATTAATTGCTGTGGATACAGGATAATTTAAATGTTTTATATCAAAGTGAATCTGAAATAACCTGCAAATTATACATGGGAATGAACCAATGCCAAGAAATCTGGTCTGTGGTAGCTAACTGGTGATCATCAAGACAACTTAACTTTAACCTGGTAAAGACAGCTGTGTGATTTTTGGATAAGTCACTTAAGTTTTCTGGGTTTTCCTTATTTATAAATTGAACGGGTTAAGTGATCTTAAAGCTTTTTTCAGCTCTAGCCCTATATAACAATTTGTTACATTATGTAATTATATTGTGAGGAGTGCAGGGCACTTATGAAAAGTCACAGACTTTGGAGAGTTTTTTCCTACTTCATAATCCTATGTTTTTGCCTATTCTAACTAGACATATTATTTATAGTTTCACTAACATTATTAGGATTGGAAGAGACTTTAGAGACATCTAGTCCAGATCTCTCATTTTACAGATGGGAAAACTGAGGCACAGGGAAGAGAATGAATTGTCCATCATCATAAGGATAGTTAAGTATCAGAGTTGGGATTTTAGCACAGCAGATCCACTGAGATTTCTACTATGAGACTGCAAGTTTTTGCAAGATGGCAGTTTTTTACAAAAAAATTTTCTCATCCATAAATGAAGCAGTAGGATTTAAGCTGTTTTCCAGGTTAGGATACTTTGTGACTTTGTGATTTTGTTTCTGGATTTGAATGGGAGATGCAGCTATGTTGTTAATTGTATCTGTATCTTCCATATAAAAAAGGGCAGCTAGGTAGTACAGTGGATAGAGCTCTGGCTCTGGAGTCTGGAGAACCTCTTACTAGCTGTGAGACCCTGGGCAAGTCACTTAACCTTGTTTGCCTCAGTTTCCTCATCTGTGAAATAAGCTGGAGAGAAAATGACAAACCACTCCAGTCTCTTTGCCAAGAAAACTTCAAATGAGATCATGGGGAGCTGGACATGACTGACAACTAAAAGGACACAACAACGTAAAAAGTTGTGTTAATTACATTCTTTTTGGCCAAAGAATTTGATTTGCCCAGAATTAGAGAATAGGGAAGTAGATACATAATTTCTGAATTTTTTTCAGAAATTCCATTGCAAATGAGGATAAAAACCAAATCCAAACAAATTTGACCCAAGTTGATAAAATCATCCTACCTCTTTCAAGCATTGTCATAGGACAACCTAAATGCAAATCTTGACTCTGCTACTTGCTGTTTTACTTTTAAGAAAGCTAACTGTTCAACCTTTTTTGGCCTCCTTTTCTTCTGTAAAGTAACATTGTTGGACTAGGTGGCCTCTGAAATGCCTTCTATCTCTAGATCTATGATCCTGTGCCCCACGTATATTTAAGATGACTCGCAAAAATGACATTCAACTTGTGAAATTTTCTAAAGCCTTTTCTATTGCATATTCAAAATGATTTTTATTAAAATATTGCCTAATACATTACCTGAATTATTCTCAACAAAACTAAATTGTAATGGTCCTGCCTCTACCTTGACACATTCTTCTCCCATTCCTTGTAGGTGAAAGTGATCTCTCCTTTCCAAAATCTCTTCGTATTTTGCCTAGATCTTTTCCTTTGTACTTTTCTCATCCTTCTTCTATCAATATTATTTACATATTCATCCTTCCCCTCTATCAGATTGTAAGCTCCTTGAAAACTGATACTGTGAGCTAGAATGAATCCTTTAATGAGTAAGCCATTATGGACAATAGGTATTATGGTGTAGTGAATAGAGAGCCAGTCTCAAAATCAGGAAGACCTGAGTTCATAACTTGCCTCTGACACATACTTGTGACAGTGTTCTTGTCATTTAATCCTTGAGTGCCCCGGGCACCTCTTGAATAACAGGAGTTGCAAAGGAAGTAGCCATATGCATTGGTAGAAATAGTTGACTCACCTAAGAGTTCCGTGTATCAGTGAAACTACAGGTCCAGTCAAAAACAAAAACGCACATTACAACGTTGGTGTCAATTGTTCTTCAGTAATTCTGACTCTTTTCATGACCCTATTTGGGGTTTTCTTGGTAAAGATACTGGAGTGGTTTGCCATTTCCTTCTCTAGCTCATTTAACACATGAGGAAACTGAGAGAAACAGGGGTAAGTGACTTGTCCCAGGGTTGCACAGCTGAATGTCCCAGGCTGGATTTAAACTCAGGTCTTCCAGGCTCCAGGGCTACCTAGCTGCCCTAAATATGAATAAAACCTATATTACAGACTTTCTTTGTTATAAAAATGGAAGATACTATTGGGGTTGGAGACATGGTTGAATTCGAGGTAGAAGGAAACCCATGAGACAATCTTCTTAGAGAATTTACTGTTGGTATGGACAAGAATTGGAGGAGATGAGATGGTATGTGTGGACCATTATCAGAAGTAGCCACGTTGATAAGATTATAGATCTGTGCAAATATTGAAGCATGGTATGATTTGATACATTATAAACAATTTAATGCACTTAATGTTAGGTTTGCTTAATTAGTGTTCTTAAAGTTGAGTTAATGGGAAAAAAAGTTTTATTTTTCAACCAACAGAGAACCAAAACAAGGAAGCTTGCCCGTGGATGTTTCTATAACTCCATCAGTGTTGAAGATGAAAACTCTTGAACAGTGCAGAGAAATCAACTTTCCACCAGAGGTCAGGCTTGTTCCTTCTTCCCTTCGTGGGCTGCAGTATGTGTCTGGAGATGGGATCCATATGCGACTTCTCGTTCAGGCTGACTTGAACAAGAGTGAGTAAAATGAACACGAATTACTGTGATAGTATTGACTTCCTCATAATAAATTAAAGATCACATCTGTCCTGAAAAGTTAAACTTATCTGTCAGATTGTCACTTCCAAAACACATGATTATTTATTTTGAGGAAAATATATGTGGTTCTTAGGAATGGATTGGACAAGTGGATAGGATGACATCAAAGACAGGTGTGAAAGGGCACAGGGCTGGTCATTAAGAGGGAAATGATTTTCTGAAGGAGCATGAATAAAAACACCCAGTAAATAGGTTGATTGAGGCACTAGTAGTCCCATTTCCCAATAGGCAAAAGGTTTTCAGGTAAGCCCTGGGAATACTGATCTAGATTGGGAAGAGTTCTGGAGATGGTAGTACAGATTCCTTTAGCAATGACTTGTTAGTTGCTTAATGTTATGAGTCTGAATCAGAATATGTCTTAGGAGTTGATTTTTGGAAACATTGACATTTAACCCTATTCTAAAGTTTCAAAAAACCTGACTTTTCAATTACAGGAAACTTCTGTTTGGATTTGAATAGATCACAGATCAAATCATTGAATCATAGATTTAAAGTTGAAAGAGACCCTAGAGGCCTTCAAGCCCCACACTCTTGTTTTACAGTTAAAGAAACTGAGGATCAGAAAGGTTAAATGATTTGCCCAAGGTGACACACCTAGGGTCTGAGGCAGGATTTGAAGCCAGGTCTAACTGGCTGTAAGCCCTGTACTTGATCCATACTATCAATTGGTAGCTTTTAGAATTTGATTGCTGATAAGATTGTGTGTTGAAGCTTTATCAGTAAGCACCCCAACATACACAGGGGGGCCTGCTATCACAGGTTCTTTGATCAGAGTGGGAAGCACCTACATCTGGGTTCCTTAGTGGCTTCCCAGAGTCTCTCTGGACAAATAAACACTTCCAGTCAGGAAGCCCCAAAGTAAAACTTGACCCTCAGAGTATTTGTACACTTTTTAGAGCCACAGGGGTGTTGACCCTCTGACCCAGTGCCTCAAAAGAAAAAATGAAAGGTACTTAGGACCCTCCTACAAAACAACTCCTCTAATTAAGCTTCCCTCAATGGGCAGGCCCACCAAGGGGTGGGGAAGATCTTTAATCACATTATTCATTCAGCGGCACTTTTAGTAAAACAGAAACGGCAAAAGATTCTACTTTGCTTGACTCTATAGAAGCAAATATTATACTGCTTTTATTTTAACCAGTTGCTTCCGTTACTCAACTCTTTCTTGTTTCCTGAAAGTAGAGTTTCACCTGCAGTGAAAGAATAGCAAATGACATGTTAGTATAAAGCATAGGCATCAGACCTGTCCTCAGAGCTCTGTTGTTCCTGAAAGCCTTTCTTGGTGGGGAAACAAGAACTTTCCCTCTTCACCCCCCAAAAAAGGACAAAGTATGGTTTCTCTTGTTTCACCAGCAGATGGTAGTGCTGTACTGGTAATTGACCTTTGAGTCTTGGACAGCTCCTTAACAGCCTCTAATTTGAACAGCCTACTCTGGCCCCTCTTGCAGTTCAGGAATACTGTGTTTTCTTCCTCACTGAGCACTGTTAAGCTGTATTTCCATCTTTGTAATTTGTAAATTTTCTCATTTGAGAGAAGCATGCAACTAGAGTTTGTTCAGTCCTAAGTTCCCTAAATACTTTCATTTGTGTGGTTACTCTCAATTCTGCAAAGTCTTCTGCGCCCAATTTTATTCAGTTTTGTACCATTATCTGTTGTATCAGGAACGACTCTTTTACTTCGTAAGATTTCAGGAAAAAGGAGTGATGTAAACCAAATTACTGCATTCTGCTGGTCCAGGGCAGGGAAGGGGGCGTAGTGGAGAATAGAGAATGTTATTTTTCTAGAGAATTTAAATAAACAATTATGCTCTTATCCTCTGAGGAACTGAAATTAATAAAATGGACTGACTGTGTTCAGATAACCTTGCAAATGGCTTGGTAAAAATGATACAAATCCCCAGAATTTTCACCAGAGATGATTTTTGCTTTTGAGAAAGAGAATACTCTCTTGGAGCTAGCTTTTCCATCCTCAGGCACATGCTGAATGTAATGATACTTTTTCTTATTGTCAGTAAATAATATTCTAGAACAAACTGAAGTTTTTTTTGAATTCTATGGAGCTGAATTAAAATGGATGTAGTTTGTTTCTTTTACCTAAATCACTTCAGAAATGATATAGAGCTTTTGGTCTGGGGACATTGTTTTAGGTCCTTGGTGGCAGCATTAATACCAGGAGATGAGGGTAAAGGAGAAACATTTTGGCCCCATAGAGCATGTGGGGACCTGCTTATCTGCAAAATATGTGATGTGGGCCAAATGAGACAGGCTGCATTGAGGGAAATCTAACATCCTGCCCTGATTAAGCCACATTTGGAGTCTGGTGTTCAGTTCCAGGTACTATATTTCCGGAAGGACATTGATAAACTGATGAGCATCTAAAGGCAATGCAACTCGAGTCCATGACTTATAAAGATTGTTCCAAGGGCTGTTTAGTCTGGAGAATAGAAAATTTAGTAGGGAGAGGCTTTTCCCATGGGGTGGTAAGAGAAGTGAAAGAAGAGAGTTATATTTCAAGGGTTCTTATGTGGGAGAGTGATTCACCGTGTTCTGCCTGACCCCTGAGGGCAACACCAGTAGTAATTGGTAGAATTTGCATACAGGCAAATTTAATTTTGATGTCAGGAAGAACTTTCTGATAGAGCTGCAAATGTGTAATACAGAAGTATCACACTGTTGGCCCATGATTATCCTGAGTGCTCCTGAACCAGATTAAAATATAATTGGGAAATATTTAGCAAAATAAATAAAAATACAATAGAGTGTAGATGATGTGAGGTTTTATAAGTCAATATTCAAGGGGTAGCTAGGTGGCACAGTGTACAGAGCACAGACTGTGCAGTCAGGAGAACCTAAGTTCAGATCTGGCCTCAGACACCTAATATCTATATGACCCTAGGCAAGTCACTTAATCCTGATTGACTCAAAAAAAAAAAGTTAGTATGTGGTTGTTTTTCAGTTGTGCCTGACTCTTCATGACCAATCTGGAGTTTACTTGGCAAGGATACTGGAGTGGTTTGCCATTTTCTTCTCCAGCTCATTTTACAGATGAGGAACTAAGGCAAATAGGGTTAGGTGACTTGGCCAGGGTGACTCAATTAGTAAGTGTCTGAGGCTAGATTTGAATTCATGAAAATGAGTTTTCCTGCACTACCTAGCTGCCCCTACATGTGCCCTTATTTTTTCCTTATGTAATGTTTAGTGGCCCCCACTTCTCTTTGAGTTTGACACCCTTGGTGTAATGGGGTTGCCTTAGGAGGTTCCCATTCCCAGGAGGTTTTTAGTCCAATGTTGAATCATCACTTGTTGGAGATATTGTAGAAGGCGTTGTTGTCCAGGTAGAGAAGACGGTGTCTGAAATGCTGTGCTTTTGTCTTACTCTCTTTTTGTTACACTCAATCTACAAAATCAGAGAAGTGACATCTTACTTCAAGTAACCTGTAGAATAAATATTTATGAAGCAGTTTGCAAAGTTCTTTGACATTTTTTGGAGACAATGCAAAACCCTTTATAGTGTTTGCTCCTGGTTGAATGAAGTAAAAGATTATTTGTAAAATGGATCTGGGGAAGGTGTCATCATTATTTGGTGGTAGGAGTCTAGTACTGCTTTTTTTTGGGTCACTCCTCTCTCTGGCAGTCACACAATTATGTTATTAAATAATTGAAGGAAGTGCTAAATTTCAGGACAGGTAGGAAAATAAAGATGTAATTTTTTTCCTTATTCAAGTTCGTGGACCTTCTGACATCCTTAGATAAAGAACCTCTGATTCCATGTAACCCTTTTATTTTCCAGGTAAGCAACAAAGGCCCTGGAGGCTAAGTAATTTGTATAGAGTCCCAGAGAGAATGGGGCAGGTAGATGGTACAGTGGATAGAGTGCTGGCCCTGGAGTCGGAAAGACTCATCTTTCTCAGTACAAATTCAGCCTCAGATACTTACTAGCTCTGTGACTATGACCCTGTTTGCCTTAGTTTTCTCATCTGTAAAATGAGCCAGAGAAGGAAATGGCAAACCACTTCAGTAGCTCTGCCAAGGAAACTCCAAAGAGGGTCATGAAGAGTTGGACACAACTGAAATGACCAAGCAACCACAAAACACTCAGAGAATAAGTAGTAGAGATGGTATTTGAACTCTGGTCCTGTGACTTACCCCTTTGACTTCATCATGCTTTCCATTGCATTCCATGGATGCTAACATGTATATCCTAAAAGAAAAATGATTTGTTCTTTTGTTTTTTTCCTTCAGAACTGGTTTCCACTTTGAACCAAAGCCTGGAAACCCCCAAGTGCTATGTGTTTTATTGCCAGTCCTGTGGTGAAATCATCCTAAAAGAAAGGTAAGGAGCACATTTAGTGGTGACTGATGAAGGCTGTGTATGCTAGGTGTTGTTGGACCACTCTGTGGTGCCTCAGATCTTCCCATGGTTCTGCTGCAAGACCAGCATATGACAGCTTTAACATGAGTGTGCCAGTGTGATTAAATTTAGGCAGGACCAATCAGGAGCCCCTTCAGATCATAAGATATACTTGAAACCCCTAGGTAGCATCCCTTTGTCTCCAAAGATACAGCAGCTCTTCTTTACGTACTTTATGTATGATTGAGGAAGTGTAGCGTTCCACGGAAATGGATTTTCTAGGCAGATGGCTGGAAAATTTTTCTCTTGTTTGCCACTTTTAACAAAATCTGCTTGAGAGACAGCATGATGTGTCAGAAATAGCACTAGATTTGAAGTTGAGATATCTGCATCTCAGTCCCAAGGCCCAGTACTCACTAGCTGTGTGACCCTGGGTAAGTCACTTTGTCTTTTAACCCCCATTTCCTCATCTGATCATGAACATAACAAGACCTCCTGTATGACCTACTTCATAAGATTCTTTCTGAGGGAAGTGCTTTATAATCCTTACAGGGCTGTATAAAAGTGAGTTGCCATTGTACTTACTTGGACCTTTCTTGATGATGTTGGCTTATCTTTATGATTATGGTAATTTTTGAAGTTAAATTTTTTTCCATTAACAAGCATTTTTCCTCCCCTTTCATCTTCTCTCTCTACCATTTGGAAAAACAAAAAGAAAAATATAGAAACCCTCGTGACAAATATTTTTTAGAGTGAGGCAGAGGAATTGCCTGCATTGACCACATCCAAAAATGTTTCTCATTGTCCATTTCAAGTCTGACAGAAGACGGGTAGTGTGCCTCCTCGTCCTTCCTTTGGAATCCTGGTTGGTCGTTGCCTTGATCAGGGTTCTTAATGACTTTGAGAGTTTGCTTTGTGATATTGTTATTAAATAAATTATTGAAATCTGGAAGGACCTGTTGGATTGGATGCGGAGTGAAGCAAGCATGACCCTTGGTTTGTGATTTCACAGTTGAATGTTACTTTTTGTCCTTCTAACAAATGGACCCAAGATGACCATGCTTTTTGACTTCTTGCTTCTCCTGAAGGACTAGAGTGTACCTTCCCTTTTCTCTATTCCCTTCTTATTTGCTGCTTCTAATCTTACATTCAGATGCTTTGTTAAAATTCTGGTTAAGGTAAGTAGGCTGCTGAGAATGAAGTTCACAAGCCCTTTCTAAAGTCAAGAAATTTGCTCTATTTATTGGGCTTTCCCCCTTACTTCCTTATCCTGGCTTTCTTACTTCTTGACTCTGTAGGTTAGATTGCCAACAAATGTCTTCAAGGTAATTGAAGTGTTACTGTTTTATTATCCACCAAATGAATATTTGACAAAGCTGTGATGAGAATTGGGGTTCATTAAAACATATGAAGATAGTGAGAAAGCACTCTAGGTGCAAATTCAGTTCAACAAACATTTATTAAGTGTCAACTGTGTACAAAGCATTGCATTTTGCATAGATTATCCAAGAACCCCAGATAAATGAAACAATTTCTGCTCTCAAGGAGTTTGTATTCATCTATGTTTTGGGGGGAGGTGGTTCATACAAACATGTACGCAGGTGAATAAACACAAGATAACTGGAGAGTAGTAACAGCTGGAGGAGATCAGAGGTGGCCTCTTACAGGAGGAGCTGAGCCTTTAGTTCTGAAAAGTAGAGAGGATGAAGTACTTTGGGAGAAAGGAAGAAGTTGGGGAAGAATGCATGGTGGCAGGTGATGGAAAATTATTATCCCACCTGTTAGAGTTTTGACTAGTTATATTTAATTTGGGACTATGAATGTCTAGTCTGTGGCCATTATGACAAACCTCCTTGGGATTCTGGGTCCCCGTATCTCTGAGAATGTGGGAGAATGAGTCTTTCCCTTTTCTCGTGTAAGTTTTGTTGTAGTTAGTCTTGTGTATTACCCGCTGGCTGGAGGTTTCCTTTCTTAGGTTGAGTTCATTAAACGTTCTTCCCTGCGAAGGTTATCTAGCCTTTATGCCTGCTGTCAAGTGCAGTGGCATCTTATCCAAATTCATTTGATAGCACTGATGGTAATGGAGGACATGCAGTCTCAGTCTTTGCTGGCTTCTGGATGTGTTTGAATGGGGAAGAAATGAGGAGGATAAAATCTTATTACTAAATCCAAATCTCCTGCTTCAATTTTACATCTTTAGGAATCTCATAGGATTGTAGCTCTAAAGCTAGAAGGGATCAACTTCATTTTATAGATGAGGAAACTGAGGCCCAGAGAGGTTAAATACTTTGACCAAAGTCACACAGTTGGTAAAAGTGGCATGATTTGAACCCAGGTCCTCTGACCCCCAATCAAATACATATTTCCTTGCAAGTTTTGCTCGTATCCATCTTCTAGAATGGTCTAGAACCATCTACTAGATAGAGCTAAAATAAATCTTCTTAACTAGGGAATAGAAGGGAGGAAGAAGAGTTTGTAGGGCTTTTCCTCCTTTTTTCCACAAGTTCTTCAAATGACACAGTTAAAATACAAAGTAAGAAGAAATTAATTTCTTTGGAGCAGGTGACTTTCTGGCTTAGTGTTTTCCAAACTTTTATTATTTAAGGCTGACCTTATTCCTGACTTCCTTCATGTTTGTATGCCATGGAAATTAATCCTCTCTGTCTCTGTCTTTTTCTCTTTGGCTCTCTCTCCCTCTCTTCTCCATTTCTTCCTTCTTCTCTTTCCTTCTCTTTCTCCCCTTCCCCTTCTCCCTTCATTTTTTCCTCCTTCTTTTTCTACCTTCCTCCCTTTTTGTTCTCTCCCTCCTCCTCCTCCACTCTCTTTCTTTCTCTTTCTCTGTCCCCCTCCTTCCCTGCCTCCCTTTTTGCCTCTCCTAGGAGGTAAACAGTATGGTTTATTTAGTGTCTGCCTCACTTAGGCAAGGCCCTACCTGCCCTACCTATGTCACACCTGGTGTATTGAGCTTCTGCTGGTTTTTGTTACAGAGGTCATCATCGTTAAGTGCTTACAGTAATTAGTTTGTATTCAGATGGCTGCCTCTGAGGCTTTGCACTGTCACCCTGCAGTTCTTTTCCCCCCCTATTACAGACACTTTCCCCAAGATATGTGGATTTGTGTAGATGGTTTTTTGTTTACTGACTATATGGCTGTCTCCTTAAGCTCCCTGCCCAAGGGGGAAGGGGATGACAGTGGTGGAAGAGGAGAACCCAGCTTCTGTGCTTATTAAGGAGGTCTTTCAAAGGAGATTTTCTTATGGCAGCCATAGAGTCAGGACTGCCTTACTTGGGCAGGTGCCATAGACTACTGGTTCTCTTTGCTGGAAACTACTACGTAAAATCTTACTCATTTGTACCCCATTGATTGGGAATTCACACTCTCATTTGAACAAGTCCAGATTAATGGCTGAGTTTTTTTCAGTACAAAGAAAAAAGAGTCTTGCTAAGTAAATTGTATAATTAACATTGTAGGGAGCAATGTTTAACCTACTTTGGAAGCCACCTGTTTTCAAGCCTTTGGCAGACACTTACATGTAATATTGCCAATTACATTCATCCATCTTTGAGTGCTATAATAATAACTCAAATTTATATAGCACTTTAAAGTTTGTAAAGTTATTTACATATGTTATTCCATTTGGTCCTCACAACAATCCTCATGCAGATGATAAAGCAGGCCTAGAGAATTAAATGACCAGGCCAGCTAAAAAGTCTGTGAGGCTGAATTTGAACCCGTAGGGTACTTAGTCTGTTCAATTTTAGAACTTCTTTGGTGGATTGAAATATTTTCATTACTGAAGGGCCATTTTGCCATCTCCTCTCTCCCTGCTCCACCTCCTATTTCCTTTTCTGAATTCTCTTCTGGGTAGTGTAATCAAATCAAAACTACCTTTGTATCTGGAAAGGCCATATCAACTGGCTGCCCTATGAATCAGCTCACCATCTATGGGATTCCCTGACCAACAACTCTGTGTGGGCTGTCTTCGTCAATAAGAATATAAGCTTTTCTTACCTCCTTTCACTTTTTTCCCAAGGTGGTGGGATATGTGCCCATAAGTGTGCAATATAGCATATACTATCAAATTTTTAATAAATATATTGATCATTTTGCTTTTTTCTCTTTTGTCTTCATCTTTGTTTTCTATCTTTTCTCTGTTATGAAGGAGAGCTCTCTGAAAGGGGGAGGGTTAAAGAGGGAAAATTTCAGTGACATTAAAAATTTATTTCTAAAAAAAAAAAAAGAGTATAAGCTTCTTCAGACCAGTACTACTCTAGCTTTTGTATTTACATTCCTAGAATTTAACAGAGTCCTTGCCACACAGGAAGAGTTTAATAAATACTTGCGTTTGTTTTTATGGAACCTTTGTAAGTTAATTTAAGTAACTTAAGAAACCCTCAATTTATTAATTGACTTAATTTGTTAATTATCATAAATTGAGAAAATCTCAGTTTCTTAATTTGTAAAATGAAAGGGTGGACCTGGTGACTTTTAAAGTAGCTTCTAGTTCTAAATCATACCACAATCCCCAATTATCATAGAGAAGATAATAGTGATGGAAACAACTATAATAAAAGGCAGACTTTGAAAATACAGCAAAGGGAGAACTAGGATGAGATGGTGTTTGAGGTCCTTTCTAACTCAGATTCTGTGATTCTGGGGAAACCCAAAAGAACAGGATCATTCCTGCCAATAATAGCCCATATTTATAGAATGCTTTACAGGTTGCAAATATATTGCCTCTTTTGAGCCTCACAAAGGTAGAGTAAATGCCCTTATTATCCCCATTTCACAGATAAAGAAACTGTGGCTCACAATGGTTAAGGGACTTGTCAATGGACTCTTAGGCATTCGTTTACTGCATTCTTGATATTTGGAAGTTGTAACTGTTGAATCATGGTTGACTCTTAGTGATCCCATTTGGGTTTTCTTGGCAAAGATACTGGAGTGGTTTGCCATTTCCTTCTCCAACACATTTGACAGATGAGGAAATTGAGACAAACAGGGTTAAATGACCTGTTGAGGATCACATAGCTCGTAAGTGTCTGAGGCCAGATTTGAAATGAGGAAGATGAATCTTTCCGACTCCTGGCCATGCACTCTGTCTGCTACCTAGCTGCCCTTTGGCAGTAGTAATGATATCACTTTAAGGTTCATATTGTGCTATATATACAATGTGTCCCCAGAGTCTTATAGTAAACGTTAATAGCTTAAAACTACACTAAGACTTTTGAGATACTGTATACCTTATTTCATACGATCCTTACAGATTACTGTGTGGTAAGTACTATAGGTATTGCTACTTTCATTTTATAGATTTTAAACTGAGGCACAGAAAGTGTAAGTGACTTGCCCAGATTTATACAACCAATAATGGTCAGAGGTAGAATTTGGACCTAGCGCTTTCTTAACTGTAAGATCAGTGCTCTTTCTTCTACAACACACTGCTCAGAGCAAGTATAATTTCCTTAATAATTTTTTAAAAATGAAGGTGTTTTTTGTTTTGATTTTTATTCTTTTTTAATGAACTTTTTTTTTTTAATGAACAGGATGTTTCTTCCAAAATCAGCCTCAGTTGTGGAAATTTTGCTGTGTTTTGTGTGCTTGAGACCACAATATAAAGCCTACAAATAAGTACCTCCTCTAAGATCTTAGTTTAATGGAATTTGATATGGATGCTATTACTTTAAGGGCAGCTAGGTGGTACAGTGGATGGAGTGCCTGGCCTGGAGTCAGGAAGACTCCTTGGCCTCAGACACTTATTAGCTGTGTGATCTTGGGCAAGTCACTTAACCCTGTTTGCCTCAGTTTCCTCATTTGTCAAATGAGCCAGAGAAGGAAATGGCAAACCACTCCAGGATCTTTGCCAAGAAAACCTCGAGTGGGATCATGAAGAATTGGACACAACTGAAAAACAATTTACGTTACTTTTAAGAAGATATTAACTTAGAGAGAGAGAATCAGCTGATCTGTATAGCATTGAGATGAAAATGACCAAGTTTGGAATTGGAGGACTCATCACGCTAGATCAAATCACAGACTCTGTGGCCTTTAGTAGGTTCAGTACATAAGCAGCAATGAAGTCCTGTCCAATGTGAGCATTGTCCTGTCAGAAATTCAGAAACACTAGGCCTAGGCAAGCATTTTTGCCTAATTGGGTCTTTCAGAAAGAAGTTCAAGGCCAGTTTAAACTATGTTAATGGACTAAATGGACCTTCTAATTCTATACCTTTTATCGGCAGGGCCTCATTGTCAGAGACCTTCTGAATGAGCATGTTGTCCAGAGTTTTTTGGAGAGAGAGTGTCCATACCACTTTGAGTATACCTGGCAGTTCTTAGGATCAAGCCAGTCTCTCAAGGGGAGCTTTGTAATTCTAGAAAGAAACAAGTAGACGTGCTTTATAGAAATATAACGAATGTTGGAATATCTAGGCAGATGAGGTATCGGTATAGGTTTAAAATAACCACTCACGTCAGGTGGGGTTCCCTCTCCCCCCTTTTTTTTAAATCAAAGGAGATTCAAATACTTGACTGTAAGCCAGGATCTCATTGTCAACTGACATTGTACCTAACTCTTGGTGAACTGGTTCCAGTGTTTTCTCCTTCATGCCACAAACATTTATTAAGCACCTCCTTGGTGCCAGATTCAGTGATAAACACTCTACAAATATCTCATTTGATTCCCACACCAACTCTCTGAAGTAGGTGGTATTATTATCTCCATTTTTACATTTGAGGAAATTGAGGCAGACAGAAGCTAAATGACTTGTCTGGGGTCACACAGCTAGAAAGTGTCTGAGGCTGGATTTGAACTCAGGCCTTTATTGCTCTAGATTTGAAGGAGCTGGCTTTGGTTTAAAATGAGAAGCTCTTTTTGTGGCTTAGCTTTTTTTTTTCTTTTAGACTTTAATACTGAAACTTAAATATACATAAGAAAGGAAAAGGAAACATATTATAAACTTATATATTAAAACTTAGATATAAAATAAGAAAAGAAAAAAAGTCATGTGCACAGCAGAACATAAGAGAGGATTCAAAATATATAGCAATACATTTCTATTGTGGCTTATCATTTTGATGGCATCAGCTAGATTTGTGCTTGGGCCTAGCAGTAGTTCTCAGATCTTTCAGAGCTGGATATAATTTTAAAAATTGAAAATGTAGACCCTGCCCTCAAAGTGGGGAAGTCCTCTTTCCTTACCACTGAAGGTTGGGGTGGGGAGGGGGTTTGGTCAGGAGGAGGTGCAGCTGATTTATGATTTACCTTAGAATTAATGGTAATTTCATTTTTCCCTACCTTGTTTATGGTATTTTAAACTTGAAGCCTTTCCTGATCTGCCCAACTGCTACCAAGCTATGCTTTCTCCCAAATTACCCTATATATAACTAGATTGTATATATCTGTGTTTATTCTCTTTATGTTTATTCTGTACGCACTTATAGGTGTTCCTGTTGTCTTCCCATTAGAATGTAAGGTTCTTGTGACTGTGGATTATTTTATTCTTTCTATTCTTAACACCGAATACAATGCCTAGCACATAGGAGGGGCTTAATAAATGCTTGTTGATTGATTGAAACATTATTTACCCCTCGATGATACAGAAGTAATTCATCCCTATCCCATTTTCATGAATTTCAAAAATTGTAACCCCAGTGAAAATTGGTCAGTAGTTCAGAAATGCATCTGAAATTCAGCTGTGTTGCTGGTTATAGGATCCTAAGATTAGACCATTCCCTTTCAGATTTTCATCTAAAAGCTACCCGGATGAATAGTAATCTACTTTCTTTTTAAAACTTCTCCAGGGAAGTAAAGTCTATAACTCAGTGGAGATTAAAAAAATAATATCAACCTTCTCAGGGTTTAAACTACCCTTTAAAAAATACTTTTTGTTACCTTTTGTTTTTAAATCACCTGCATTTCTCACTGTATTCCCCTCTTCATTCCCTTATGAAAGCCTTTTTTTAATAATAAAGAAGAAAAAGATTCGGCAAAATAACAAACATAAAAACAATACCTTGGAGTCTTCTTTGACATTTCCCTCTTCTTCACTCTCTTTCCTATGTAGGGAAGGAGAATAAACATTTTCTATAACACTATTGTGTACCACCTCTTTACAAGTATTATTTCATTTGGTTTTCACAACAATTCTATTAAAGTAGGGAATTGTTATTATTCTTATGACATGTGCAGGGTCACATAATTAGGCAGTATCTGAGGCTAGATTTGAACTCGGGTCTTTCTGAATCCAGGCCCAGTGCTCTATCTATGGCACCTGCTGGCTGTCTCTGTAGCTAATCAGTTGTCAGATCTTGTTCATTTTAACTTCATGAGTCTTCCTGTGTCCATCCCTATGTCACACTACTGTCATCGTAGTTCAGACTCTCATCATTTCTTTCTTGACTATTATAATAATTCTCTAATTGATTTCTCAGTTTTCAAATCCTCTCCTTTCCAATCCATTTTCCATCCAACTATCAAAATAATATTCATAAAGCAGGAATTTAACCATGCCACTCTCCTGCTGAAAAATCTGCGGTATCTCCCTAAGATAAAATATGAACCCTTTAGCCCAGTGTTTAAGCTCTCCACAATTTGGACCTGGCCCTACTTTTACCTTAGTCCCCTTTGTGTATTCTGCCATTCTACCGAATAGAATTACTGATTATTTTCAAAATACAACATTACTGTTTCTTGCTCTTTTTTTTTTTTGGCCATGGCTTGCATGCTAGGCATTTGCACAAGCTGTCATTCTTTGCCTAGAATGCATTCTTATCCTTGATTTTCAGAATTTTTAATTTCCCTCCATCTTTGGCTCAGTTGTCACTTCCTCCATGAAATCTTTCTTGGTTCCTAGGTATTAATGTTCTTTCCCCCAAATTTTCCTTGAGCATTGTCTGATTCTTCCCTTGCTAACTTCACTCAGTGCACCTCACATTATGTTTATCTGTGTATGTATTGAATTTTCTGCTGTAATATTATTCTTGTCTTTTTATCCACAGAATTCAGCACATAGTAGGGACTTACTACGTTTTTTTTTTTGTGAATTGAAGTGCCTGTCTCCTCTTTTGCATGATAAACCATTTGAAGGCTGTATCTATCCTTTAGCACTTACCCTTTAAGTATACATGTTATTGTTTATGACTGCCTCTCTCACTTAACAAGCATTTGGTTTGATGGATGTCATTTCCTGTCCCTTTTGTTTGTCAGGGGAAGCTGTGGTGAAGTCTGATTAGTTTTCTTGGCAAGATTCTCAATGTCACCTTCTAAATACGGAGGACTCCAAAATCTTCTTCCTTTCCTGTTCCTCATTTCTAACCAGGCCTTAGAAAAGACAGGTGTTAGGACTCTGTTAAGGCAATGGCTTTCTTGTGCCATCATGACAAGATTCTCTCATTTGAAACTGATTTTTGCATTTTAAGGGGGTGGGTGTGGAGAGGGGAGAATTCCAACAGAGTTGGATTGTAGATGGTGTGATTTTTGGTTCCAACTCCCAGAGGACTTGAAAGGACCAACGTAATTTCAGCTAACATTAGTAAAGTACTGACTGTGCTAGGTACCAGACAAAGATAAAAATGAAACAACTTACCCTCAAGAAGCTTACTTTCTTTGGAGAGCAGACTGTAGGGATGTAGTAGAAAGGGAGATTTTGCTGTGTTCATTGGATGTGGAAATCACTTCTGTTTCTTTCTTCCAGGCCAGTGACCAAACCATGTCTCTTCTTTCTTTCTCCTTTTTTTTTTATTCCTGTGTTTCATTCTTCCAAATGCTTGCAGCATGGAGCTTCAGTGGGGTCTGGAAAAGGCACTGATTTGTTATTGAGATTCAGTCTACCACAGTGTTCCACTGGCCAAATGCTAAACTCCCCTGGAATTGCTATTGGAAAAAGGGAGTCAAAGTGAGCCTCAAATCCCTTTCTGAAACACTGTTGAACACTACTGTCCCCAGTGATAAACCTCAAGTCCAGAGGATTGAAGATAAAACATATCTTCCACCTACTGCCAGAGACTTATGATACAGAATAATACATATATTTTTGGATATGGCTAATATGGGAATTTGTTTGTTGGACTATATGTATTTGTTTTGAGGATTTTCTTTTTCTTTTATTATTTAATTGGGAAAGGGTAATAGGAGGGAGAAATGATAAATACTTATAAAAATAAATAGGACAACAGTCCTCAACTCCTATGTGTACTTAGAATTTTAAAAAGCAAGTAGATATAATAAAAACCCTTTTATCTAGGAACATGCATTTTCTTTTTCTAAATTTATTTTTATTCTGACCTTAATCACTAAATTATTTCTATGAACATGGTAGACTAGGAAAAGAGGACTGCACCTGGCAATAAGCTGTTTCGAAGAAGAGGCGTTTTAATATGATAGAGCTCCAATTTTTTTCAGCACTATATAGATGCTTTATTATGCATTTGTCTAGCCACGTTATGGGAAAAAAAATTGTAAAAAGAAACAGCAGTGGGTGCTGTTTGAAAAAGACGATCAATGTAGAATGTGGGTTTAAAAACAAAGTGAGGTAGAGCCAGCCTTTCCATCTTTTTCAGTGTTTCATTTACATAAATGCTTAATACCCCTGTTGAGATGTGGGGGTGGTGGGGAAACGCTTAACATTTTTCTCTTTTAACTAGGAAGCTCCTTAGAGTTCTTCCTCTGCCAAGTGGAAACTGGAATGCCTTAGTTGAAGAATGGTGTTGCCACCCAGATCCCTTTTCTAATAAGCCACTTAATCCTGGAGTGAACGACTGTTTCATTGGAGACACTCACTTGCTGGTGAATTTAAGAAGTGACTCATGTGCGCCAGGACCTGAAATAGCCCAAGTGGAGATTCACCAGCCTTCAGAGAGCTATTTGGAATCGGTAAACTCTTGTCTCAAAAATAAATGCTAATTTAGATGTTGCCTTCGACACTGGCTTCTCCAACGTTTCTTAATTCAAGGCTTGTTAGGGAGATCTATCAAGTGAAATCCTTTATTTTCATCTCCCTTTGTTCTTCTAGGCTATGTTTAAATGCTACAGAATGCATATATACTCTTTAAAAGCTTTTAAAAACTGCTTTGGAGGTAGGAGGAAGAGGAAGAGGTGGTGAATACAATTTCATATCTCTTAATGTAGGAGTGGGGAACCTGTGACCTTGAGGTAGCATGTGGCCTTCTAGGTCCTTGAGTGCGACCTTTTGACCGAGTCCCAATTTTATAGAACAAATCCTTTTGTTAAGGGGATTTGCTCTGTGAAGTTTGGATTCAGTTAAAGGGCCACACTTGAGGGTCTGGAGGGTCACATGTAGCCTTGAGGCCGTAGATTCCTCACCCCTGTCCTAATGGATAGGCATAGACTGGAGTACTCTCTGTGACCTTTCTTTGTGATGCTGGCCAAATAATGCACGCTGCATTAGGGAGACGTGCAATCCAGGAACCCATCAGACCACAGTATTCAGTCAATAAGCATTTATTGTTTACTCTATGCTAGCCACTCTACTGACGGCTGAGAATACAAGGAAACAAAAATGGTTCCCTCCCTCAAGGAGCTTAAATTCTAGTGGGGGAAACATTTTATACACACACTACATAAAATATATATGTTTATCTTATATAATGTATAGTATTAATATAATAAAAATAATGTATAAATCTAACAATATACCATTTATAGAATTCTACACATTATATAAAACATAGGTCTATATGTATGTAGCACAAACGTGTATATATACATTTGTGTATAAGCACATATACAATAAGCATGTATAAATATGCATATTACACATGTAATACGTAAGTGATAGATTAATGTGTATATAGAATTGTATGTATGCATATGCACATGTAAATGATATAGAGATAGAACATGTAAATATGTAATATAAATATGCATGTATATGTAAATATATTGTACAACTATATAATACAAATACATGCATATATTATATAAGCATGTGATATAAACATATCAATATATAAGAAATATATATTAGATAAAAAATTTACGTGTGTATAAATTCATACAGAGTTGATGTAAGGTAACCTTTGAAGGGAAGGCCATAGTACCTGTGAGGAATGGGACAGACCTCCTGCAGAAGATGGCTTCTCAGCTGAGTGTCAGAGGAAATGAAGAGTTTCTAAGGGATAAGGGTGAGGATGAGAAGGGAGAATGTTCCAGAAATAGAGACTAACCCCTGGGAGGGGGAACATCGCAAGGGAGGAAGAGCAAGCTGACCAGGATGGCTAGACTGGAGAGTTTGTGGAGAAGAAGAATGCCTAAGAATTCAGTTGGAGGGATGACGGCAATCGAGCCAGGGAGCATCATGGTCTGCATGGTGAAAGGACTTTAGTTCATAATAAGAACTCACATTTGTATGGTGCTTTAAGGTTTGCAAAGTGCTTTACAAACGGTACCTCATTTGATCCTCAACAGCAGCCACACTGGAAGGTAGATACTATTATTATCTCTGTTTTACAGATGGGGAAACTGAGGCAAACAAGTTAAGTCACTTATGCCCAGGTAAGTGTCTGAGGCTACATGTGAACTCAGGTCTTCCTGAATCCAGATCTAGCTCTCTAATCACCACTCGACCTAACTGTGACGCTAGATGTGTCCCTTTGGACAAGTCACATAGCTGCTTTTTGCCTCATTTTCCTTGTCTGTAAAATGAGGGAGTGATTCTTAATGGCCTCTAAGGTACCTTGTAGCTTCTCCAAATCTATGATCCTATGACTCTGTGACTTGATGTGTGGTCTCTTCAAACTCAAACAAGGGTTTCCTGTACTTGAAAGATCAGGTTTAGTGTTTGCTTTTTCAAACTTTAGAATAAGATTAAATGTTAGGGTTAACAAAGACCGACTCCTGAAACACATTCTGATTCAAACTTGTAGCATTTTGCATCTGTCGAGCAAGTGCTGAGCAACTTGTTCTACTCATCTCCCCCTCCAAAAAAAAAAAAAAAACCAAAAATAAAACTTCCTAGAGAAGTAATGAATTTGCAAAGAGACAAATTTAGGACTTAGTATGAGGAAACATTTCCTAATGATTAGACCTATGCAGAATGTCGTGGTGAGTTCCTTGTCGCTGGTGGTTGTCACACACAAATAAATAATAACTTTGAGGTATATTATGCGGGGGGGATTCTTTTTTGGTTATGGGTTAGGCAAGATGGCCACAGGGGTGCATTCTGACTCTGAAATTCCATGGTCCATTCTTCAAACCACAGAAAGTCATGCTTTCTCATTTTCCCACATCAATTGGTTGTCCAGGTATGTGTTACATTTTGCCCTCAGGGTCTGATTTAAATTAAGGTTGTGTTTCATTGCTCTAGGATATATATTATGTGAGTAGGCTTGGGTAATTTCCTCTGTCTGCCCAACGTCTAGACTTCTGATGTGATAAAGACAGATGCCATTTAAGGAACAAGCAATAGAAGTTCCAAAATAGAAGGCAAAATTTCTATTTTTAAAAAAATTCATTTCTGGACTATGTCAGGCTAAGTTGGTTCTTGCTCGAAGTTCTTTAAGAAAAAGGGGTAGTTTTCTCCTCTCCCCAGAAAGTAGTTGATTTAATTTTAAAGGCTAATCAACGCCATTGAATCGACACTTAAATCATAGTATCACAGAGAGTTAGAAAGGGTTTTTTAAGGTTATTTAGTCCAATACCCTCATATTACAGATGAAGAAACTGAATCCTTGACATAGGTGAAGTGACTTTGCCAGGTCCACTGGTAATAAATGCCAAAGCTGGGATTTGAACCAGATACTCTGACTCCAAATTAGACTGTGAGCTCCTTGAGAATGAGGAATTTTTTTTTGCCTTTCTTTGTATCCTCAGTACTTAGTACAGTGCCTGACACAGAGTAGGCACTTGGTAAAATGCCTGTTGTTTCTTGTTAACTCCAATTCAACACTCTACCTTGTAGCATTCTGCCTTTCCATGAAACCAGTGTTATAAATACATAGCTAAAGTTGTGGCTCTGAATGGTTGCTAAAATTTATTCTAAGTTCTAAAGCATAGTTGTCAGTAGAAGTAGAAAAGTAATTTTCACTTTGTAATTTTTTTTTAAAGTAAGGACTAATGTTAATGTTCAATAAAAATCAGTCAATGAACAATTGTTTATCAAGCCCCTGTGTACCAGGCTCTCTGCTAGGTGCTGGGGATCCCAAACCAAAAATCCAACAGTTCTTTGCCCTCAAGGAATTTATATTCTATCAGGGGAGATTAGATATACTTACAGCACATATAGAATAAATACAGAATTTATACAAGGTAGTTTTGCAGGGATCACCTAGCAGCTATTGGGGAATGGCTAGATAAGATATATAGGGATCAGGATGTAGGGAGGAGCAGACATTTATTGAGCATCTACTGGTGCTAAGTATTTTACAGATATCTCCATTGATTCTCATAAGAGTACTGGGAGGTTTCCATTTTACAGTTGTGGAAACTGAGGCAGACAAGTTAAGTAACTTGCCTAGGATCACAAAGTTAGTAAGTGTCTGAGGTCAAATTTGCACTCAGTTCTTTCTAACTCCAGGCCCAGGGTTCTATCTACTTTTCCATTTAGCTGCCTCCAGGAAAGGTGTCATGTAGAGTCTTTTGAAGGAAGGCAAGCATTCAACCAGATAATGGAGAGGAGGAGGTGCATTCCAGGTAAGGGAGTGAGACAGAGTGTTGTAAATTAGGCACCAAGAGCAATTGGGGGGGACCATAGAGCACAGAAAGGTCAATAATGTATAACGAGGCAGAGAAGTAGGTTGAGGAGATAATGTGCTGGAGTTGGGCCCAGGTCTTACTTAGTAAATAGGTTTATAAAACCTCTTAATGTGTAGAACAAGATTTCAGAATAAGGGATTTCTTTGGGAGTATCAGTCAAATTGTTATCAGTGAGAATTATTTAGGTACCTCATCCATCATGTTGGGCCTAAATCCCTTTGCCCAGATTGAATACATTATCATTGATGACACTTTAGTAGCTTGCCTTGGTAAGAGATAAAGGTTAGGTTCCAGCCCAAGGCTATTGACAATAGCTTCGAGGTTGTTTCAAATGCTTTACCTTTTCATCATTGTCATTGGATCTTAAATTAATAATCATTCAGATATCTTTATTGTGCCAGTGGTGGGGGTAGGGTTGGTGTCAAGGTAAGGGAAGAGTTGTTTAAGTAAAGTGGAGTTGTGGCAAGTGCCCTATTTAAAAAAAGAAAAAATTATAGACAGTCTGAGACTGAAAATAACTGACCCTCTCCCTTCCTTTTAAACTTTGAGAGGTTCTATGTCACTGCCCTGAGAGCTCTCGTGAAAACCTTGGGACCTTGTAGAGATGCAGTGAGTTCAGAAGTTGAAAAAGGGAGCAAACTGTGAAAAGCAGCAGTGATAGAGGGGATCTGACCCAGGGGTGGATTCCCAGGCAGGATTAGACTGTGTTTGTGTGGCTTCCCTGCCCAAATATGTCTCTCTTCTCTGCCTTAATTCTTTTCTCATCTTCCAGTGAGAGATTCGTTGGGATTACCAGTTATCTTCTTTTAAAAATCATTTTTAATATTTCAGTGGATGTCTTTTATTTTAACATCATCTTCATTTCCAAATGCATTCCTTTTCTTTTTCCTACCCAGTGAACCATCCCTTGACATGGAAATTAGAGAGGGAAAAAAAAATGGCTGTTAGCAAAACTAACCAACACCTCAGTCAGCTCTGATAGAATATGCAGAATTTCATACCCGTAGACCCCCCATCTCTACCAAGAGATGGAGGTGCATTTTCTTATCACTTTGGAGTCAAGCTTAGTCACTATGGTTAGAAAGTGTTTAGTATCAGATTTTTTTTTTTTGAAAGTAAGGGCACTGTCCTTTTCATTTACATTGTTGTCATTGGTATAAATTGTTTTTCTGGTTCTGTTTTTTCTGTTCATTCATGAAATTGAAAAGTCACTCTATTTTCAAAGGTCCTGGAGTTTGAGGGAGATTGGGTGAGTAGGTGGTGTAGGAGCATTTGGAAGGTAGGACAAGTTTGAATGTGGAGAAAGGGTGATTAGAGGTAGTAAAGGTATATAGAAAAGGACGTTGGACAAACTTCATACGTTTCAGGGTTTGATCTAGGACTATAGCTCTGCCCAGCAAAGTAGGAGCAGCTAGATGTGTCAGTGTACAGTCTGTCAATAGGCATTTGTTAGGTGCTTATTTTGTGCCATGCTGGATGTCTTTCCCAGGCAGGATTGGGGTTACCATGTCAATTGTGGAAGAGCTGAGTTCAGTTCTGCCTTAGACACTGCTTATGTAACTGTTTTCCCTCAAGTTCTTCGTCTCTAAAAATGGGGCACTGACAGCACCTACCTCCAGGGTTGTTGTGAGGATAAGTGCTTTCCAAACCTTAAAAATGTGATGATGATGATATTTTTAAAGGGCATTTAAAAAATACCTTTCTTGTACTCTTTCCCCCTCACCCCTTCCTTCTACCTGTCTATTTCCTTTCCTTCCAGTTTCAGAGTCAAGGACTCAGCATTCCAGCTACAGTTGGGACTTTTGGAAGGCTAATCTTTATAACCTTTATAATCTTTATAACCCCTTTATAACCTTCTTCCTATGGGGAAATGTTGCCCCCAGTTCTAAGCAGTCGTGGTCTAAACAAACTTTTGGAACAGAAGCATTCCATTTGTAGACTTTGGCACTTCCTTATCTTCTGAAAGCCATGCTTCATTTGCATCTTTGGTAACAGTGGCATGTCACTGCCAGTGTCCCATTGATTTTAAAGCCCGCCCCTGCCATGCCATTAAAGGAAAGAGCCTGCATTTAGGCATGATTTTTCATTGTAGCAAGCAGAGTATTGGAAGCAAGTAGCACGACAAACCAGTATTGGCAACACCATTCTTGGAGTTTTGAAGCCTCCCTTGATCAGTTTCCCCTCTAATTTCATAGTGTAACTGTTGTAAGATTGTGCTGGTGACCAAAATAGTAACATAAATTTAGGAGGGACATGCTTAAACACTGATCCTGCAGCTAGCTCCTAGGGGAACCAGGCAGCTCTCTGCTATTGAAAACCTATTTCTCATCTCACCTCGTTTAGTCATATAGCGGTACTTTGAAATGTCACATGGTGACATAGCATCCTAATGGTATCTCTTGGGAAACATTTTCTTGGCGAGACGATATCAAGGGTCCTTTGGAGCCGAAACTGAACAAAGGAAAATAAAAATGAAGACAGGAAGGTAATCCACCTTTGTGTGCAGAACCCTGGCAGCAGTGTTTCCTCTCAGATATATTGATTTAATTAGTCCCTGTAAAGGTGTCATTCTCAGAGGTTGGCTCCAGAAAGTTCCCAAAATGTTCAGATGCTTCCTCACACAGCTTGTCTTTAGGATTTTCTTTAAGTTGTAGGTCAAGAAAGAGAAGTTTGGAAGGACTATTTCTCTTTAAACATAATCGCAAAGACCCTTTTTATTAAAACATGTCTGTGACCAAAGTACTAGAGGGCCTCATCTCTTTCCCCCCAACAGTCCTTTTCAGTTTCTTAATTCCTTCAGTCCCTCTGTCTGCTTGATGTAGACGATCTTGCTTCATATTTTAAAGAGGTGCCCACTCATGCTTTTCCTTAAGCTTGAACCTGTTTTTCCCTCTCTCGATTTTGGTGGCAGTCACCAAAAATAGAACAAGGCTCTGCATCTTGTACAAGGACAGCAGAGAGGGGACCTCGGCCTTCTGCAAGATTCATAAATATTCATGTAGACACAGTCTATCTAGACACAGGAGTGGCTTTATTCCACCTCAGTGAGAGCAAATGAAATCAAACACGTTGAATTTACATGTTGCCATTATAAGCAAACATAACTGGAGCTATCGTTTTGTTATCTCTTTTGTAAGGGAGAGGGATGGGACATCCATTTGATTTGCTTATTTGCAGTTTAAGTTATGAGATACTGTGTTCAAGTAACAGACTGTGGTTTATCCCTATATAAAACATAATGGTGACTTCATTAAAGAGAAACATTCTTTGAGAATGATTATGATTGGAAAAAAAATCATAGAAAGGCAGCTTGATATAGTTCCTAAAATGCTGGACTTGGAACCCAAAAGACCTGGTTTCAAGCCCTGTTCCACATACTTACTAGCTGTGAGACTCTAGGCAAGTCACTTAATTTCTTGGAGCCTTAGCTTTCTTGTCTGCAGAATAAGAGGGGAAATGAAAAAAATTAAAGGAAAAAATAAGACTATGTTTAGAGAAGATATATCACTTTATCTCTTTGTAGAAGTGAGAGGGGGAGGGTCTGATGGGTGTGAAATATTGCATGTATTATCAGATTATCTTAATTTATTGATTAGTTTTGCTGATTTTAATTTAAAAATTCAAAAATTTTAAATTAAAAAAGTATTTGTTAAATGAGATGGCTCTCTGGGAATTGGTAGGGGGAAGTATACATGAGGAAATCTAGTTGATGTGAAAACAAAAGATGTCAGTAGTTGTTTATATTTTTAAAAATCATATGTAGAACCTAGCTTTGGTGAAATTCCTGCTTTCTTGTCCAGAATTGTTAGTCTAACCCCATGATTTTAGGTCAGATTTTATTAATGAAATTTTCAGTCTTCAGTAGGCAGATCCAGGGGTAAGTTTGTGTGGTTAGCTTAAACTCATACTTACTGGGATCTGAGATGCAGTACTATTAAAAAATCTATTTTTAAGAAATAATTGTCAGGGTATACCTAGTTCCTGCAAAGTGATTCCTTCTCTAATTCTCTGTGCCTTCATGTCTGGACCAAGGACAAAGGTCCTTATCTTACCCCAGACCAGCTGTAGGTACTTGATCCCATCTGCAAGGATCATTTGCCTTGGCCATCCTGTGAGCTTCAGTGATTGGCTGGGACTAATCACCCTAGGTAGCTACAGAACTCAGAGAGCTTAGGAACTCCTGTCTCTTGGATGTCCCTGTTCATTCAGATTCCTGAAGCTTATATCATGGGTATGCTATGCTGAGCTTTTCCATTTGGTGTTTGATGCTGGTCTGATCTGGCTCTCCAATAGTGTTTGGTTTCCCCTAAGAGAGGAGGTCTTAGAGGCTATTGGAAAAGCTTTTCTGCAACTATGACTCAAAGGACAGATGTGGAAGAATTAGTTATATTATTATCAAAGGGCACTTTGATTTTTCAAAGTTTTACTTTGGAAGACCCATAAAAGAATAAGGTTCAGTGAAACATTTATTTCCAGGTCACTAATTATTTAATTAGATACTCAGTGTTGTCATGATATAATACTAATTACAACCAACACATATATAGTACTCTAAGGTTTGCATTTTTACTCCAGCAACAATGCTGGTAGGTAGGTGTTAATATTACATTTATAATTACATTTTATAGATGAGGAAATTAAGGAATTAAGGCAGATAGAAGTTAAATGAATTCCCCAGGGTCACATAGCTAGTAAAGTAGATTGGATTTGAACTTAGGTGTTCCTGATTGCAAGGTCTAGGACTCTATTCAATGGGATACCTTTTAGGTGCTCCAGAGTTAGGAAGAACTGGGTTTAAATTCTGCTTCTTACACATACTGGCTGTGTGATCATGGGAAATTTACTTATGCAGCTAGGTGGTACAATGAAACAGAACGTTAGACTTGCAGTTGGAAAGATCTGAATTCATATCCTACATTAGACACTTACAGGCTCTGTAACCCTGGGAAAATCATTTTACCTCTCTCTCCCTCAGTTGCCCTTATCTGTAAAATGGGAATATAATAGCACCTGCCTCACAGGGTTATTATGAGGTTGAAATGTGATAACACATATAAAGAAATTGGGAAATTCAGAATATGGTTGGTTTTGCAAGGGGGGGAAGGGAGTTTATGAGTTCTGTTTTGGACATGCTGAGTGAGATTTTTATGGGACCTCTAGTTGAAATGTCCAGGGGCATTCATAAATATAGTGCTGGAGTTAATGAGAGAGTAGGTCTGGATATATCGATATGGGAGTCATCTGTGTAAAAATGATAATTGAACCAATCCATGATAGCTGATGAGTCAATGGCCCTGGACAAAACAGAGCCTTGGGGTATGCCTATAACTAAGATGCTGGTCACAGATGATGATTCTGCAAAGGTCAGGCAGGCAAGAGGAGAACCAAATTAGAGCAATGCCGTGAAAATCTAGGGAAGATGATCCAGAATGAGAGGGTAGTCAGATGCTGCACAGTGTTAGACTGAGAAAAGGACATCAGAGTTAGTATTTAAGAGATCACTGGTAACTTTGGAGAGAGTGGTTAATGTTGGTAGGAAGCCAGATTTCAAGGGGTTGGGAAAGAAATAACAGAGGAAGCACCTTTTTCTGATAGTTTGGCTATGAAAGGGAAGTGATATATGGGATGATAGCTTGAAGAGACGGTAGGGCCAAGAGAGGGTTTTTTAAGATTAGGGGAGATATAGGCATGCTTATGGGCAGTAGGAAACATCAGATAAGGAAAGACTGAAGATTAGAGAAGGAATGCTTATTATATAACGTTATATAACACATAAGTATGTCATAATGTAACATGTAGCAATATACAATGTAAAATATATGATTATATATTCATTATATGAATGTTATACTATAACATGATAATATATGAGATATTTATATACGTACACTATATATGAATATATCATATCATATATATGAGAGGGGAAGAGTCAGTAGCTTATAATACACAGCAGAGGGTGCATTTAAGGATATAATAGAGAGGTTGGTCTTGATGAAGTGACTGGAGTGAAGGAATGGAGAATGGGGAATGATAGCAAGGGGTTATGTTAGTCAGGGAGAAGAGGGACCTCATGGAAAATGGCTTCTTTTTTCCTAGAGTTATAGATCTAGAACTTGAAGAGACCTCAGAGGCTGTGTACTCTAATCCCCTCATTTTATAGATAAGAAAATTAAGACCTGTGCAGGTTAAGTGATGTAACCAAGGTCACGGAGGGAATAGTAAGTGGCAGAGGTGGGATTTGAACCCAGGTCTTTTGACTATAGTATCAGTGTTTTTTTTCACCGTATAATGTGACTTCTTAGTAAAGAATGAGTGAGTCATCAATTGATTTCGGGATGGTGTGGGAGGCTTGCACAGGTTTGGAATAGCTGCTGTAGGAATGGTGATTGAGGATCATTTAAGGAAGAATAAAGAGATTGGGCTGCTACAGTGAAGGTCCAGTTGACATTAGACAACAAATCTGCATTCCCATTTGGCACGTTATGTGACTTTTATCATCAGTAGAGAGTGTAGTGTCCTGGCAAAAGAAGATGAGGGGAATAATTCAGGGTTGGAGTTTTGGCAAGGCAAAAGTAAGGACTAAACAAGGTGCTAAGGAGGAAAGTTAAGGACTTTATTAAATACATAGTTTATGTTCTAATATTATCTTTTTATTATAACATCTTGTCCCAATTATAACTCCTTTAGATTAAGCCTTGGCACATTGTGTATTGATATATTTATAAAGATCAGTGTGACTCTGGGCTTCAGTTTCTTCATCTGTGTAATGAGAGAATTGGACTAGATGACTTTTCTTTTTCTTTTCTTTTTTTTATTTAGTATTTTATTTTTCCCCCAATTACATGTAAAGATAATCTTTAACGTTTCTTTTTTTTTTTAAATTTTGAGTTCCAAATTCTCTCCCTCCCAACTCACCCCCCTCATTGAGAAGGCAAGCGATAGGTCATTTCCAGCTTTAAATCTATGGACCTTTGATTGTCTAAACCCTCCCCCCCCCCCCCGCCCCTGCTTGTTGCACAAATTTCTGTAAATTGGTGGTGTTTTTTGTTCAGTTGTTGTGTCCAACTATTCGTGACCCTATTTGGGATTTTCTTGGCAAAGACATTGGAGTGGTTTGCTATTTCCTTCTCCATCTCATTTGACAGATGAGGAAACTGAGGTCAATAGGGTTAAGTGACTTGTCCAGGGACACACAGTTATTAAGTATTAAGTATCTGAAACCAGATTTGAACTTAGGAAGATGAATCTTCCTGACTCCAGGTCTGGCACTTTATCCAGTGCACCACTTAGCTGCCCTCAAATTGGTGGTTATCCAATTTGAACATTTTTAATGATGGGGAATTCATTATCTCATTAGGCATTGTTTTCATTTTTAGGGCATTTTAGCTGTTGAAAAATTGTTCCTTATATTGGGCCACATATCTTCCTTATAGCTTTCTCCAACTTGTGCTAAGTTTCCTTTCTGGAATTATGCAAAGTATAATTTTCTACAAGATAGTCCTTCAAGTTATTTGGAGATAGAGATCATCTTTCTCTTAAGTTTTTCTAAGCTAAACATCACACTTTTTGCCTGCTGATTGTCATGTCTCATGGGTTTAGGACCTCTTACTATTCTGGCCACTCACTTCTTGGCATAATCTGGTATAGCTCAAAAGTGGTGTCCAGAACTGAGCATAGAGAACTGCTCCCTGCCCCACTTCTGAATGCTGTACTTGTTTATTTTGGCAGTCAAGTCATAGTTGACTCATTGAGTTTGTTCTCCCCTAAAATCCCTCACTCTGTCTTTTTTCACATGAAAAACTTAGTCGTTTTCTGACTATCCAGCATTTATTTGTTGTTGTTCATTCATTCAGTCGTGTCTGATTCTTTGTGACTCTGTGGACCACAGCATACCAGGTTCTTCTGTCCTCCGTTATCTCCCCAAGTCTGTCCAAATACATCGTTGTTGTTTCCATGACACTATCTATCCATCTCGTCCTCTGCCATCCCCTTCTCCTTTTATTTTCAGTCTTTCCCAGTATCAGTCTTTTCCAGTGAGTCCTGTCTTCTCTTTATTTGGTCAAAGTGTTTAAATTTCAGCTTCAGTATTTGTCCTTCCAAAGAATAGTCAGAGTTAATTTCTTGTACTTATGCAGATGAGTTTTTTAAGCCTAATTGCAGGATTTTTATTACCAAATTTTATTACCAAAACCAAATGACTGAGAATATCAGTGACTACTGAACCATATGCCTACTTCCCCATCTCTACAAATTCTTTATGAGAAGTGTTATACATATGTTTAGAGTATCCTTGATGAAGCTATGAACAAGAATGCTTTCGAAAATATGCTATGATGGATTACATCTTTATGTTCATATATTTAGCTAAAAGATGTAGGGCAATGGTGTTAAATTCAAATAGAAAGAGGCCACTAAACCATACCTAAGGATCTTTGCAGGTTGCATGTTGACTTAGAAAACTGTATATTAACATCATGTGCTATTATATTTATACTTATTTTGTTAAATATTTCCCAGTTACCTTTTAATCTGGTTGAATGCACTGGAGAATACTGTAGTCATGACCCTTAATTCCTTTGTTGTAGAGGATAACAACTCCAACTGTGATTATTGTTTGTTGACAATAAAAATATTTTGATTAAAAAACTGCCTTTGTATTAAAATCATACAAGATTTCTTTGAAGTGGTAACAATAAACATAACTTTGTTCAAATGACTTCTCATTAATATCCTCAAATAGACTAAAACAGGGAGACATACTTAATAATGGTATTTGCCACCACTGTGGAGGACAGAGTCCAAATGGAAGAGGGAGTCACTATAGATGGTGAATTTGTGGATGACATTGTAATGATTCCTGCAAGCCCTGATACATTGCATTGCCTCCTTAGGGAAATGAAAAGTCTTTAGCCTTACTATCCTCACAGGGAAAATCAAGTGAATGAATAATACTTTATGGGCATACCATGATGTGCAATTCATGTGCTGCCCATAGAGCTGGTCAATCAGTATATATATCTTGGAAATATACTGTTGGATGGACAGTGAACTCTGCCCCTACGTTGAATAGGAGGATAGCAGGATGGATTGCTTTTGTGAAATCTCAGTACTTTGAATAGTCCAAGCTTCTCTGTAGAACAGAGGCTCATTTTTTAGTGTCAGTATTCTTCTGATGGTGTTGTTATCTGGGATTCATGTATTGCCACAGTTTTCAAAGATCTTAAGTTTAGGGTCATCCCAAGAGCAATGGAAAGGCACTTATTGATCATGAATAAGTGAAAAAATATTCTTGATGAAGTGATATGAAGTATGTCATCACAGAGATGTAGAAGTAGTGAAATAGATGACTAATCAATGGATATCCTTCATATGCCATGATCTATGCCAGTGCCATAAGAAGTAGAAGAAGGTCCCTAATGCATCAATTGGAATACCTGTAGAGGATTCATGGGGAGAGACAGACAAAAGTTGCACAGGATACAAAGATATGAATGGGTTGTGATCTGTGCCATTGGAAGGAGTGAATTGTGATGATATTGTAGTCTGTTGAAGTAATGCAAAACGAGACATTTATCCTGATTACCTCTTTTCTTGTTAGATTGAAATGGTGGACCAAATCTAGGAAGATTCTTTCACCTCGCATGTAATATATCCCTTTCTGCACCCTGTCATCTTTCTACCTGGTAAACCTATCATCTATCTTAATCCAACTTAATGATGAAAATTTTGAACAGAAAAAAGTGAGGGGTAGATCCCTGGGGTGTTCCCGTACAGACCTGCTGGTTGACATCTATCCTTTAATTAATACTCTTTTGGTTTTTTCAAACAGTTATGAATACACCTAACTTACCATTTGTCTGGTTCCTATCACTCTAGTTTTGTTCAAAAGGATGTCATGAGGCACTTTCTCACATGCTACAAAAAAAACTAGATATACTGTTTATAGTGTTCCTTAGTTCTACTAGTCTAGCAATCACATCAAAAAAGAAAATGAGGTTAGTCTGACTTGATATGTTCTTAATGATCCCGTGTTAGCTTGTAGTGATCACTGTTTTTCTTTCTAAGTGCTCACAAATTCATCCATGTAATAATCTGTTCTAGAATTTTGCCAGGGATAGACATAAAGCTCACCAATTTTCACAATTTACCTTCGTCCTCTTTTTTGGAAAATTGGGACAGTGCTTCCCCATTTCTAGTCCTATAGCACTTCTTTAATTCTCTGCTCTTTTTCCAAGAATACAGGTGGTACTTCAGTAGCCTCAGCTGCAGGTACTTTTTAATATATATCTTGGCATGTAATTGATTGGGCCCAAGTGACTTGAACTCATTTAGAGCAGGTAGGTTCCCTCTTACTATCTCCTCACTCATCTTGGCTTTCTCCTCCCTCAAAACCATTTTTATTCTCCCGTCTTTCGGGCTGAAGATCATTCTTTGTGACAAGGAAGGTGAAAGCAAAATAGAAATGGAATTATTTTCTGCTTTTGCTTCTGCCTAGAACAGAGCTTTTCTCCCTTTCTTGTTCTTCTTGGTCCAATGATAACATTAAAAAATATTAAATTTTAAAAAACCCAACTGTTTTTGCCTTTAACTTTCCTGACATTACTCTTATAGAATTGGGTCAATCTGTCCTTTCATTTCCTTGGTTACATTCATGCAAACACTTATTTAAGGGAATTCTATTTGCAAGATGTGGTGCCAGATGTTGGAAGAAATACAAACTTAGCCATTGTTCTCTTTTTCTTGGAATTTATCATCCGGTGGAGGTGATAAGACATGTATAAAGATAAGTAGAAAACAAATTAAAACGTTTATGCATAGGGATGAGGACTGGACCTTTGATTTAATTGGTACAAGGAGCTCCTGGATGAGGGAACACCCTCCACCAATGCAGATTGGTGCCTACTGTGCAATTTATAGTCTTCAAGAACACTGAGAGATTAAATGACTTGCCCATAGTCTCATAGCCATTATGAGTCAGAGGCAGGGCTTCAACCCATGTCTTCTTGGCTCTATCTGTTTTGCCATGGTGTTTGTATAAGAGCACTAAAATAACATAAAGTACTTTGAGACCCATTGAGGAATAGCTTTCAGTTGGAGGGATCAGAGAAAATTTCATGGAGGAGGTAGCATTTGAGCTGAGCCTTGAAGGATGGCTAGGATGTTAGTCGGCAGCAAGAGAAGAGAGTATGTAAAAGGCTCGAGATGCAGGGTGACAGACATCCCTTTGGTTTAATAATAATGATAGCTAACATTTTTATAGCATTTTACCATCTACCAGGCACTGTGCTTAGCCCCTTAACATTTGAATCTCACAAAAATCCGGTGAGGGAAGTGCTATTATTATCCCCATTTTATAGATGAGAAAACAGGTAAACAGAGGTTGAGTGATTTGTCAAGGGTCCCATAGCTAGTGAGATACTCAGGCCAAATTTGAACTCAAGTCTTCCTGACTCTCAGTCTGGTGCTGTACCACCTAGCTTCCTCTGTATCTTGTCATTAAAAAAGTGTAATAATAATTCAGGTTTATATAGCATTTTGCAGTTTACAAAGTGTTTTATCACAGTGATTCTCTAAGGTAGCCAATGTGCAGTGTTTATTCCTAATTTATATTATTTTTAAAAAATAATAAGCATTTATTTTTCTCTAGTTCCCTCATCCCCATTAAGAAAAAAACCACAATACTGGTAACCAATGCGCATAGTCAAACACGACTAATTCCCATATTGTCAATGTTAAAAAATGTGTGTCTCATTCTGTATCTTGTGCTGTTCACCTTCCTTTCAGGGAGCAGGTTGTGTGCTTTATTGTTGGTCTTTGGGATCGTAGCTAGTTTTTATTTTGCTCACCGTTTTTAAGGCTTTCAGAGTTCTTTGTCTTTACACCACTGTGGTTTTTGATATATCATACTGCTGGTTCTACTTCACTCCGCATCAGTTAATACAGGTCTTCCCAGGGTTCTCTGAAACTGTATCTTTTGTCATTTGTCATTATTTTCATTGCTGTTTCCTATGCCTAGAATTCTCTTTTTTCTCATCTCTGTCTTCTGGCTTTCTTGACTTTCTTCATGTCTGAGTGGAAGTTCTGCAAGAAACTTCTCACAGTCTCCTTTAATAGTAGTGTTTTCTTTTTGGATTAGTTGCATCATATTCTGCATATACTTTGTTTGTACATAATTGTATGCTTGTTGCCTTACTCACTTAGACTGGGCAAGTGAGCTCCTTGAGAGAGCAGTGACTTTTTTTTTTGCCTTCCTTTGACTCCCCAGTGAGTAGCATGATGGTGTTTAATAAATTCTTATTGCCCTGACTTCTTAAGGTATTGTAGTATTCTATTACATTCTAATACCATAATTTGTTCAGACATTCCCCAATTATTGGGCACCCCCCCCTTAGTTTCTTGTTCTTTGTTATTACCGAAAAGACTGGCTATACATATTTTTGTACAAATGGGTCCTTTTTTCCTTTGATCTTTTGAGTATCATACCTCTTCTATAAACGAGGCTTAGAATTTAAGTGACTTTCTCCATCATCATATAACTAGCGAGTGATACAGCTAAGACTAGACTCAGGTTTTTTGACTTCTAAGTCTTGTGTTCTTTCGTCATATCACATTCTGTCTTAAAAGTACTCCCTTCCTTTGCCATATTCTTATCATGAGTGGCATACCACCAAATGGCAGTGAGATGGGTAAGCCTGTATTTCCCTACTTGTGGTCAAATTATCGGTTTCATTTTTGTTCGTTTTTCCTGTTATTTTGTGCATTGGTATATGAACATCTGAGGCTAATAGTAGTATTTTTACTTCTTCTCATTCCCTGGCACTTTTCTTCTTTCTTTATCAAATGTTGTATTATGCCTGGGATCTGGTTTGACACATGCACCTCTTTCCTCCCTTCTCTTTCATTTCATCTTAAAGCCCTCTATATAGGAACATAAATTTGTTATTGACTGTCTCAAAAATTCATCTACTTGATAGATCTCATTAAGAGATCTTAAAATGGCCCTTAGAGGTCATGAATTCCAATTCCTTCATTATACAGATGAGGAAATGAGAACTTAGAGAGATTGTGATTTGCACAAGGTTGGTGTTTACTTGTCTGTCTTGCTTTAGTTCCTGAACTGGATCTTTGTTTGAGGGACAGATACTTCCCCTTGCTACACTTTTGGGTGAGGTAATTGGCCCTACTTGGTCTTGCTTGGGTCACTGTAACAGTAAGCACCCTGACATACACAGGAGGGCCTGCTGTACAGGTTCTTAGATGTACTTTTTTGAAAGGAAAGCAACTTTTGAGGGGTCAGCAATCACTTTTATCAAGCATATATATATCATTCACTTAGTTCAGGGGAAAAAGCATCCTGCACTTCAGAGAAATAAAGAAATAAATACAGAGAAATAAAGATCAATAGACAGGGCTTCCAATTGTCTGACCATAAGCAATACATACACCACAGGTCAACAGACAGATCCTACTGTCTGACCAAACATACGCTGTTACCAGGTAGAGAAGCACCAACATTTGTATTTTCAAAACCAGGGGACTCCTAAGTGGCTGCCCAGAGTCTCATCTGGCCATACGAACACTTCCATTGAGTAAGCCCCAAAGTAAAACCTCACCTTAGAATATTAATGCACTTTTCAGAGCCAGAGGGCATCACAACCCTTGAGAACCAGTGCCTCATTAGAAACTAACAAAAGATGTGGGTCTTCTAACATAAAAAAAAAAAATCTCCCCTAAACAAGCTTCCCTTCATGGGCTGGACCATCAATGGATGGGGAAGATCTTTAACTCTCTAATTAACATGACAGTCACCTAAGTTCCTGTACTGACCTTCCTGCTTGGGTGAGAGCACTTTGGGTCTTTAGTTTCAGAGTCCTGACTTTTCAAGGTCTTCTGTGGAGCCTCAGGACAATACTACGGACCTCCTAGACCCTGGCCTGTCTGGGTCAGAGTGCTGCCTTGCCTTTACTGCATGTTTCCACTCTTCCTGGCTTCCAAGGTCTCCACTGAGAGTTTCCAACCACCTTGGCCCGTCATTCTATCAGAAAGCATTTATTAAGTGCCTGCTATGGGCCAGGCACTGTGCTAAGTGCTGGGTATGAATACAAGTAAAAACAAAGACAGTCCCTATCCTTCAGGAGTTTACAGATTAATAGAGGAAGAAGTTGTAGGGTTAAGTCACATCTGGACTCTTCATGACCCCATCTTTGGAGTTTTCATGGCAAAGATACTGGAGTGATTTGCCTTTTTTCTTCTCCAGCTCATTTTACACCTGAGGAACTGAGACAGATAGGGTTAAGTGACTTCTCCTGGGTCAAACAGCCAGTAAGTATCTAGAGCCAGATTTGAACTCAATGAAGAAGAATCTTCCTGATTCCAAGTCCAGTCCCTGTATCCACTGCATCACCTAACTGCCAATAGGAGAGGACCACATACAAGAAGAAACAGAAAAGTGCGGAGGAAGAAGAAGTTATCTGATGCCAGGGCATGATGGAGAGTTCCAAAGAAGTCCAAAAGCAGCGTAGCTGGTGGGAAATGAGTTGAAAAACTGTGCTGAGCTCCTTCCTTAAAGCTTCTTCTATTTAAAAAAACTGGATCCCATGGACCTGGTGTCCAATCAGTGTATCCAAACATAGGGTCCCAATGAAATGGGACTGATTCAGTCTTGCAGGATAATGAGGTTTCCCATTGGTGAGTTTCCTGGGGAAGGAAGGCATGATGGAAACTTCTGGATATGTCGAAAAGCAGGATAGTTAGTGGGAAATGTGGAAACCCTGGGAATGTTCACCAGAGCCTTCTGCTATTCCTGAAGTTGGATACAGATTTCTGTAGGCTGTAGTGTCTCTGGCCTATCTCTGGTCCATCTGAGAGGTTGTAGATTTGTCTGTCTACACTGGTACTGGCTTTGTTGATGGCCTCCTTTCTAGTTGCCACAGGCTGATGTGCAGTTTAGAGTAGAAGAATCTACTTACTGTATGTAGGTTTCCTATTGGAGTTCTTAATCATTTATTCAACGTCATGTGATTTTTAGTTTTTTGTTGGAGTAAGTTTTGGGCGAAGCTGATCTGTCTGTCTCAGTTCTGACAAGCATCTTGTCCAGAACCTCTTGTGATAAGTTTTAACTTGTATTGGGTTTGTATATTTGTTATTGAGGTAAGAATTTCCCCTATAATCCATATACTTGATATTATTAAATCTTTGTGATATCATTAAATCTCTCTCTCTCTCTGGCAAAATTGTATTTTTATTTTGTGGGATTTGGTTGACATTTGTTGACTGATGCCAAGATACTGGGAGTTCTGTCCCGCAAAGGATTGTGGTACAAACAAGTTTGTAACATACTTTTCTTGCCCTTCTCATCTCTCATGCTTTAATTGGAAAGTATGATGAAAATACCAGCCTGTGCTCCTAGTATCTTCACTTATACATTTAGGACCCCAGAATCCCTTGAGAGTCTCTGCTGGTTTCTTCTGGGAGTATCTCATTAATCTTCACTTGAATCTCCACCACTGAAGAACAGTCTTCAAGTCTGGTATGCCTCAGGTGTATCTTCGTGTCCCACATAGCATTTCTCCAGAACACAGAGCACCACTGGAATGGCTGTATCACATCTATGTCTACATCTACATCTGCATCTGTATCTGCATCTATATCTACCTATCTATAAATATATATATATGTAAAATCACTTTCTGTCTATATATAATCCCTTTCTATCTCCTCAGCTACCAAACTGCATCATTTGTTTCTTTTTCTCAAGCTGGCCAGTTATGAGTTGGTTGACATGTTCTAGCACTTGTCAGTTCTCTGTCACAATAATAAGAATATACCTGGAATGCTCTCCCTCCTCTGCTCTCCATTAAAATCCCACCTTCCGCAGGAACCCTTCCCCATCCCCTCTAAATTGCAGTGGCTTCCTCCTGTAATTATTTCTTATTTATCTTGAGTGTAACTTGCTCTGTATATATTTGTTTGCAAGAGCTTGTAAGCTCCTCGAGGATCGGGATTGTCTTCTGCCTCTTTTTGTATCCTCAGAATTTAGCACAGCACTTGGTACTTTTTAAGTGCTTAATAAATGTTTATTGATTGATAATAATAATAGTACATAAATATATTGCTTTAAGTTTTGCAAAGCTCTTTACTTTGGTTATCTCATTTGATCCTCACAACAGCCCTTTAAGGTAGGTGCTGTTTACAGATGAGAAAACTGAGGCGGAGATTATGTGATTAGTCCAGGGTTGTACAGCTAGTAAGGGTCTGAGGCAGGGTCAATACTCTGGACTTTCTGATTTCCAAATCCAGCATTCTATCCACTGCTTTACCTAACTATTTTTTTAATCTTCTCTATGGAGTTTGGTAAATCACTTGTTCCTCAGAAGGTCCAAATCTGCAATTTATTTTAAGTATTTCCTGCCTGTTTTATAATAATAACTCTAGTAGTTGTCTTTTCTCTTTCCAAAACTCTATCCTTTGTATAACATTCTTTTTTTTGCCAGCCTGTCAGCACCTCCTTTACTTCCCTTCCACCTCCTTAAGACATTGTTTCTTATTTTCTTCCTGGATCATTTATTCCCATGTTCCAAACTCCACTTCCTTCCTTGTAACAGGGAGACCAATTTTCTCTTGACACAGACAAAGTTGTCAGTTATCTTATACAGAAATGCAGACACAGCACAAACCTATCAAGTCCCTAGATCAATCTTCTGGCTTTCGATACATCTGAGATTTCATCCTTCAGGTCTTTGGGCCCACCCATGATAAATGTGTTGTTACTGATAATTAATCAATAAGCATTTATTAATGCCTTACCGTGTTTCACTGTGGTAAGCATTGGGGATACAGAGAAGGAGTAAAAGTTGTCCATGCCTTCAACGAACCTACATTTGAGTAGAGGAGACAACATGTACATAAAATAAGTATATAAGATACACATGTAGAGTATAGGCAAAGGCAAAGGCAGGAACTAGTAGCCTGGGGTCTAGGTAAGACTTCCTATGGATGATGAATTTGAGCTGAATCTTGAAGAATTGTTGGGTTTCCAAGAGGTGGGTAAGAGAAGTAAGAGCATTCTAGTCATGGGAGATGGCCCATGAAGAGGCTCAGAGATGAATGCTGTAACTAGACCATAGATTGCATGAGGGGAATAATGTATAAGAAGACTGGAAAGGTGGGTAGGGATGAAGTTGTAAAGAGCTTTAAATGCCAAACAAGAGTTTATATATGATTCTAGAAGTAATAGGGAACTGTTGAGAATTCGTGGTGTGTCATGATGGTACTAACTTAAAGAATTCAGTCAGACCACCTCTAATCCAAGTACAGGCATTTATTGAAGATTGATGCTCCTCAGAAGCAGGCTAGGTTTCAAGAGGAGCCATGAACTTAGTAAGACAAGACAGGCAATTTTTATAGTGTAATAATGCTGATTGCAGAACAGGAATTAGGAATATTAAAAAGGCAGGAGGAGTTTGTTAAGGGATTAGTAATAGGGGAGGTGTCTCTTCTATGGTTTGATGGTCAGACAACCTAGTTGTGCTGCTTTCTGATTGGCTAGCTATTGTGGTCCTGTTGTGGCCCTCTCTTGGGCCAAATGAATGATGTGATTGTAGATGGTGGCAGTGGTTGTACTGAGTCTGGGGGCCTAAGGGGTGGTTAAAGCCAGATTTTGTGGTTAAATCAGGACAAGCCTGCTGTTCAGTGGGGCCCATAAGGAAGCTAGAATGTTGGGGCTGGGGGCAGCTTTATTAGATTCCATCAGAACGATTAGAGTTTATTTAGTGGAGGATATATGTGACATGGTGTTCCGGGGCAGAGCCTGACTCAGGCCAATCCTCTTGACAGTTTAGATATAGGAACAAAGTGAGATGCTTTGTTAAGTCATTCAATAGTTAACAAAAAAAGAGATTTAATGGGAGAAGGTTATTCTGTGAGGATAGATGTAGAGGATGCCTCCATATGAATGAAGCATCTTGCCTAATCCACCAGCCAAGAATCAAAGAAAGGACTTGGAGCCCTTTTTGACTGATTTGTACTCATGTGAACAGGAAATGATCTCAACAGCCCAACCTTTAGTTTCTGGAACCAATCAAGTCTCAAGGATGGTCTTCATAGTGTTTAAAGAAAAATTAGCCAAACTTGCAACCTGACCTTACATAGATAACTCCCAACACTTCCATGAGTCTCAGAAATAAATAATACCTTGCATCCATACAGAACTTAATGGTTTTCAGAGAATCACCACACACACACACACACACACACACACACACACACACACACACACACACACAGATATGTTCTGTTGATTCTCATATAAACTTTATGAAACAGTCAAGAAAGGTATTATTGTCCCAATTTTATAGATTTAGGAAACTGAGGCATAGGCAGGTTTAGTGACCTGCCTGGGGTTAAGCTGTTGCTCCTACCACATATGGTCAGACCTGGACTTTAGGTTGTAGTGTAAAGAGCACTGGGTTGGAACTACGATCTAGTTTCAAATCCTGATTCTACTACTTATTATCATTGTAATCTTGGAATGGTAATTTTACCTCTTGGTCCCTTTTTATTGTCTCTGAAATAAGAGATTTGGACTAGACATTCTCTGTTGTTCGCAGTCATTTTTTTAGTCATTTTTTTAGAGTGGGGTCCCACTCTTTGTGACCCCATTTGGGGTTTTCTTGGCAGAGATACTGGAATTATTTCCTTCTTCAGCTCATTTTACAGATGAGGAAACTGAGGCAAACAGAGTTAAGTGACTTGCCTAGGGTCACATACCTAGTAAGTGTCTGAGGCCAGATTTGAACTCAAGATGAGTCTTCCTAATGCCAGGCCTGGCACTGTATCCACTGCACCACCTAACTGCCCTAGATATTCTTTAAGGTCCATTAGAATCTATGAACCTACGAAGTTTGAAGGGTTCAAAAAAAGGTGTGTTTGGAACTGACATTGCTCAGTAGTGGATCTTATCTGTTTTCTGTTCTAGATATCTGTTCATCTGAGGGCTCTCAAAATTTCTTAGATTGTCTGGTTCTTGTTTGACTAGGCATCAGGAATCTACTAATCTGTTAAATACAAACATATAACAAGGTGTCTTGATAGAATATATTTAGTTTTATGTTGAATATTATCATTATGCTGTGTTATATCAGAGAAGGATGTTAATAGGAACCTATATGAGATTTTCTCAACTTTTTCTTTAAACGGCCATTAACAAACAGTTCGATGTACAAAGAATAAATGATTGTATAAGTGAACTTTTTGACTTTAATTTTTAAAAAAAGTATATATTAAATTTACTGGATAGTAACAAAAGTGCTCTGTTTGTGTATCTGTCTGATGTTTTTTTTATCCTCTGTATTTTTATTGATACTCGTCTTTCTTTTTATTTTTTGCATCTTTGTTTCTACCTACCACATCCCATCTCATTCCTTTCCCCAAATCCTTTCCTTACAACAGATAAGTATATGTAGCTAGGTAGTACAGTGGGTAGAGCACTGGTCTTGGAGTCAGGAAGACCCCAGTTCAAATTCAGCCTCAGATACTCACTAGCTATATGACCCTTGGCAAGTCACTTAGCCCCTATCTGCTTCAGTTTCCTCAACTGTAAAATGGGGATAAAAATAGCACCTACCTACCTTGTAGGGTTGTTTTGAGAATCAAATTTTGAGAATCAAATTGTAAAAGCACGGTGCCTGATATTTAATAAGTGCTTAAGAAATGATTATTCCCTTCCCTAGTCAAGGAAAACAAATCAACATTTAGGCCACACCTGAAAATGTTTGTCTAACTTCTAGATCTCTAGCCTCTTTTCTTTGCTTTTTCACCAGTCTTCTGAAGTCATGATTGGCCATTTGCTTTAATCAGAACTCTGAAGTCTTTTAAAGCTGTTTTTCTTTATTGTGGTGATTGTGTAACTTGTTCTGCTCTGTATCAGTTGATATAGGTCTTCCCATTTTTCTCTGGATCTGTCATATGGTTTCCTTTACATCTCTGTTGGACTGGCAGATGCTTTTCCATGTACCAGTCATTCCAGGTTTTTTCACCTGGACCAACACAAACTATTCTGTTGATTTCCAGATGGGCTCTACTATTAAGAAGCACCAACCACAATCTACTTTCCCTCAGTCTATTTTTATTTGACATCTAACCCTTCTGTATGGAGTTCATTGTGTTATTAATAATGTTTTTGTGCTGTAGATGTGAGAAGGGAGGCTTTCATAACTAATTTCATTGATATCTTGTTGTGTAGGTTAATAGTCCAATAGCAAAAAATGACCTCTTTTAGAAAATGTATTTTTAATATTAAAAAATAATTAAGCATACTTTTAGGGTTTATTTTAGGATACACATCATCCCTGTACACTTAACAACATATATAAGCATTGGGTGCAAACATTAGTCTACTAGAGTGAATTCAAATGAGGCAGCTAGGTGGTATAGTAGATGGACCTAGAGTCAGGAAGACCTGAGTTCAAATTCAGCCTCAGACACTAGCTATGTCATCCTGGGAAAGTCACTTAACCATGTTTGCCTCAGTTTCCTCATCTATAAAATGAGCTGGAGAAGAAAATGGGCAACCAAGAAAACCTCAAATCAAGTCATGGAGAGTTGAACATGACTCAAATGACAGAACAACAGCAAAGTTGAATGAACATCTATCAAAAATTTGAGTAATGAGCTGTTTCAAGAGATAAGCAGCTTATAGTAGAGGCAGTGTGGTATAATGTAAGAGCACTGTATTCTAGGTGACAGAAAGTCAGGCTTCTAGTCTCTTTTATGCTTCTTACTAGCCATGTCAGGATTGGAAGGGACCAACTCTTACTAGCTTATATGATTATCCAGAAGAGGAAAGGTCACCAAATCTGCCTCTACCTCACTTTCCTCAGTCTATAAAATGGACTCAGTAATACCTTTCTTGAGTACCTCATAGAATTTATATGAAGATCAAATGACAGTTGTATATTGTGATTCTTTGAAAACCATAAAGCCTGTACCAATGTAAGGTACTATTTATTGTTCAGAATGATGGCAGTGTTGGGAATTATCTATGAAAGGTTAGGCTGAGGGAAGTCAATCTATATATTGATGAGTCTTTGGAATGTTATGCTTGATGTGGAGAAAAGAAGTTATATCTGTATGTAAATTTTATATACAAATCCAAAGCAATCTCAGTATTTGAAGGGCATATAGAAGCATAAAGTTCAATCAGTACTCCAGAGAATAGGTTAAAATTATACATTCCTTTTAGGAAAAGCTGAATGACATTTAAATGACATTTTTTTTTCCTGTTCCACAGAAACCAAAGGCAAATACCAAGATAATTTGCAAGCGTTGCAAAGCAATGCTAGGAGAAAGCGGATCATCAGGTAAGAATTTCATGGTAAATACCTATGTGATATACCTCATTTGCAAAAATTTCTTTTAGGGAAACATGAGGAAAAAAAAATCAAATGAAAAAGATCCGAGGGTTTTAGTGGACTGCAAGCACCATCTGATTTCAGTGACTTTGTACCAACTTTTTTGACTACCATCTGAGGTAGCATTAAGATAATCAAAGTGTACAGAACAGAGGCTGCAGTATTCCAAGGTTGCGGTCCTACTCTACTTGGAGGATTGTGTTTAGTTCTGGGCATCACATCTTAGGAGGAGCCTGATTACTTGGCAAGAAACCAGAGGAGGATAGCCAGGATGGCAAGAGGATTTGAGACCATGCTGTGTGAGGATTGATTGAAGGAACTGGAAATATTTAGCCTGGAGAAGAAAGGATGTGGGAAAGAAGGTGTGGTGAAGTATCTGAATGTGATATTATCTGAAAGTGACATATGGACGAGTGACCATTTCTTGTTGGCCCCAGAGGGCAGAGGTAGAAACAATGGGTAGAAGATGCAGAGAGCCTGACTAAGCCTGCCATAAGAGAAAAGACTATAGCACAGAGAGCTTTCTAGGAGTTGTGCAGGCAGCCACAGGAGGGCAGTGGTTATCCCTTCACTCAAGGTCTTCAAACAAAGACTGAATGACTAATTCAGTCCAATTAGACTGAATTAGTCAATCAGACTAATTGGAGAGGTTGTAGAGAAGATTCCTCTGCAAGTATGAATTGAACTTGTATGAATGAATGGTCCCTTCCGGCTCTGAGATTCTGTAAAGAAAGATTTATATGTGTTATAGAAATAAACTTGTTCAACATATTAACAGTTTTATACGTAGTATCACAATATCAGAAATTGTTGGTGGGGGGAGCTACAGAAAAGAATA